>NC_037332.1:77577900-77903244 GCF_002263795.3 Bos taurus
TGGAGAATATACTATTAAATTACTCAACTTGTATTTAGCTCCTATAATTAAGTCTGAAGAGAAATATGCTCTACATTTCAGTCTAAGAAGATAGTTTGCAGTAAAAACCCAACAATTCCTACTATCAAAATCTGGGAGGACAGTATTCATATTTAAAGTCCTTTAAAAAAAATCATGGCAACATTTACTTGAAGTCCAAAATATTATGTATTCATGTATTTATTTTCAATATTATATTTTAAATACATCTGCCTTTCTAATATAATATTCCATATTAATATATACACTACTGTTTAAATCTAGTAACATGAATTCTAGGGGAAAAGAAATAAATAATGACTACTTGAAATCATATTATTTGGTAGGACCTTAGTTGCCTGACCAGGGACTGAATCTGGGCCACAGCAGTGAAAATGCCAAATCCTAACCACTAGACTACCAGGGAACTCCCAGTGATCTGCGTTTTAATAAGCAATTGTGATGCACCTTAAGTCTGACAACCACTAGTCCAGATAAAAAAGATCAATTAATAAAAGCTGAAGTTCATCCAGAAAACAAATGCTCATAGCAGGTTGGTCTATTATCTACTCAATGACATAAACAGGATAGACAAACAGACAATGGAGCAAAATAGACAGCCTAGAAACAGACCACATTTATATTGAAACTTAATAAATAACAGAAATGTCACTGCAGATCAACGGGGGAATTATGGGCTACAAGAAAATTCAGAAGAACATATTTATGACTTTGCAGCACAGAATTTCTTCAATAAGAAACAAAGATGGCTTACTTGTAGAAGAAAAGACTGATATACTTGAAGTGAAGCGAAGTTGCTCAGTCATGTCCGACTCTTTGCGACCTCATGGACAGTAGCCAACCAGGCTCCTCCGTCCATGGGATTTTCCAGGCAAGAATACTGGAGTGGGTTGCCATTTCTTTTTCTAGGGGATCTTCCCGACCCAGGGATTGAACCTGGGTCCCCAGCATTGTAGGCAGATGCATTACCGTTTGAGCCACTATTCATCAGTGTGAGTGAAATCGTTCACTTGTGCTTGGCTCTTTGCGATCCCATGGACTGTAGCGTACCAGGCTCCTCAGTCCATGGGATTTTCCAGGCAAGAATACTGGAGTGGGTTGCCATTTCCTTCTCCAGGGGATCTTCCTTGCCGGGAGCCGGTGAGGCATTCTACTCGTGACAAAGGTCATGAGGAAGGAGGCTCGGCATACGCAAAGGCGGGATCGAGCCTCAGGAGTCCGCCCGGATATTCTCGAGCATTTTCCCCCAAATAACCAGAGTCTGCCTACTCTATTGCTTTGTGCTCTCACCTCTGACTTTACTGGGGGCTGTCCCCTACCACCATCTCGCTCTCTCTCTGTCAAAGAGTTAACTTACAGCTCCAATTAATAAAGTTCCTGGGCAATTAGGAGTGTTTAAATCCAAACCCCTCAGATGGCTCTCTAACTCGCCTGACAAGTTTACCCGGACTCCTGCAGCTATGCATACGATTGTTTACAGTCTCCTAGCCTCCAGAGGCACGGGAAGCTTAAGATATTCAAATAGCTTAGAGCCTCTCAGAGAGTTAAAAACTGTCAGAATAAACTAGTAAAGGATTTCATTGATGAGTCAATGCTTGTTGCCAAGTTTTCACATCCCCTGAATTGTATCCTTGAATGTGTATTAATTAATAGTTGGTATATAGTAAAAAATAAGTAGTGGCCTTGGTGTTAGTAACTTTAGACCCTTAAGGTAATAAATTCTTTTCTTTGTTGTAAGCCCATTACACATCCGCCCTATAGGAATGCAATTTTATCTTTGGAAGATGGTGCCAAACCTTAAAATAATTACTCTTAGAGAAAATAAGTCTTTGTTGATAAGTCCTTGTCAAGAGTCATAAAATGTTAGTAGGCCTTCTGGCCAGAAGATGATGTAAATCACCTAAACCATTTGTATACGATAAATTTGCAGGAAAGAAACCTTGGTTTTTGATAAGAATCAAAGACTGCTGACTTTGCATCCCCTATTATCCTCTATGTGTAACTTATGGTATAAAAGCCCCTGTTAAAAATAAAGCTACGGGCCTTGTTCACCAACGCTTGGTCTCCCCATGTCATTCTTCCCTTTAACTTCCAGCTGAGTCTCCATCTGGAGCGCGGAACCCACCACACTTACTAATTATGCCTGGGCTTCTAAGACCCACTCGAGAAGGTGTCTAGGGTGAGGCACCTTCCGCTATTCGAGAGGGCGCCTGCGGCCTACGTAAGTGGTGCAAACTTCTTGTCTTGAAGTTTTATTGGTCTCCCGCGTAAACCAAGCTACTCAGCTTCTTTTCTCCACTGAATTTTCCTACTGAGCTATCCTCATTCTATTGTTCTCTATATCTCTAATTAGCATATAAATAGTCGCCTAGGCCGTCTCTCCTTCGAATACCCTGGATCAGCTGGGGCTGGTCCCCAGCACTTCCTGACCCAGGGATTGAACCTGGGTCTCCTGCATTGTAGGCAGACGCTTTACCATCTGAGCTACCAGGGACGCCTTCTACTTGTAGAAGAAAAGACTGATATACTTAACTACACTAAAATTTAATATTTCTGTTCTTCTGAGTATCACTTACAATAAATTTAATGATAAGACAAAAGTATAACTAGGAATATATTTCTCATACATATTGGCAAAGACTTGTATTTAGTATTTATTCAAATGCACAAGACACTATTACAAGTGCTAGGGATGAGACAGTCTGGGACCTGGGACCCTTTGCTGCAGTGCTGCAATGCTCCTACCTAGACACACCTCTCCTCTAGCACAAAATACAAGAAACTATATGGGACTAAAAATAACTGCATGCATGTACGGTTAGATCAAATTTTGGACAAAAGATACAAAGAGACCAAAAAACCCAACTGTCACTTCTGAAGAGCCTGGAACAAAAGCAGAGGGTTGAGAGCAAAAGTAGGAGACTGCACATGTCTCTTGAACACGACACCACCTAAGGGGTAAGCAAATTACCTAAGCCACCCTCTAACCTGACCCCTGGACACACACCCACCCAGGAGCAGGCAAACAAGAGAACCTGTTACTTGTTCTTACTCCTTCCTGCTGAAAAGCAGGGGCTCCAATAAAGCCTTGCCTGAATTTCCTGTCTGATTTCTGATCAATTTCTATTGATTAAGGAGGCCAAGAACCCTGGTTGCTAACAGGTATACAGTAAACAACAAAAAACTATGACAATCTGTGTTCTTAAACTTATATGCCTTGCTTACAACAGACATAAGTAAGTTATGTAGTTTATTTACTTAAATTATATGTATATATTATATACACACACATATACATGTATACAGGGACTCAGAAGAAAGTTTATACTGGGGAGGTCTGGACAAGAGGTGTATGGATGGGTATGTGGTAGTGCTCACACAGTATGGAGACCTTTGTCTCCATTAACATTTAGAGAACATCTACCATGGAAGAGACAATAAACATCCCAGCAGAAAGAATGCCTTATACGTTGACATCTGCCAGTCTCTGTCACCAGCAAGTCTCATGCTGACAAATGGAGCCATGAAGGTAGTGGGATACAGGGAGGTTCTCTCTGTAGATAACAGACTTCAATTCTCAGGGTCAGAGTTCTCCAGCAGGGCTTAATTCCCCTGAAATGACTGAGGTTATAATTCATTAACTTCTTGTTCATTCTATTCCAGCTATCATTATGTTGGATTTTGGACCATATGTGGCCCCCAAATTTCTTAATCGATGGAGCTCCTTCACTGTTCTGGCAGCTCACGTAAAGGAGCTTTTAAGAGTTAGATAAAAATTAACAAGGAAATGAATACTCAGAATGTGACCTGATTGCTATCACAGTAGATAATAATTATGCCGAAAAGAAAATCATTTTTTATAAAATTGAAAATTTTAATAAAGTTTGAAATCTTGGGAAAACATAATTTCAGGAGTGTTCTCAGACAAGAAAATCCTCCAGTAGATATAATGCACTTCTTTGATGAAATGACTCCCACAACCATCTATTAAAATAGATTGTTTATGTATGACACAGCTATAGGGCTATGACCTTGAAGGGGAATGACTGACTGCACAGAAATAACATAAACAGAAATGGCCTCTGTGCTCAGCTGAGCAAATCTGTATCTATCATTGTTAAAAGTTGAAACCAATTTGTGAAAAGCAATAGAGGATCCTAATAGAATATGACTATATGAAAAGGAATGCACAAATAAATGGGAGAGAGATCTTACCACTCTGCCTAACAAGTTATGAGATATGTGCTTTGGTACAGGCAACAGTATACAGTCTTTATTTATACTTTAGAATTCTCTTCTCCACTCTTATTTCTTTAAGCCAGAAGTAAAGATGGAAGGGTGTATCCCTGAAGCCAACTGCCGACATAGCCTGAAAACTTGCCTAGCAGAACCTCTTCAAAACTAAGGAAGGGCTCTGTAGTTCTTCATCAACAAAAGAACCAACGAAATAAAGGTAGAAGTCTTAGTTTATAGTTAACTCTTTTTTTTTTCTCTTTTAACCAAGATACCTGCTTGGTTAAAAGCAACAAGAACTTCACTCTCATTGTGAACAATTAGAAAACTAAACAAAACACATGAAACAGCTGTTTTCAGACACTGAACAAGGGGCCTGTAAGACTGACCTCCGGAAGAAGGGAAACAGGAGATGAGTGCTATGAACACCCTGGATGCAATTCATGGACTGCAGATGTAGGGAGTGGGACCCTAGAGAACCTAGAGGCCCCGCTGAGGTGAGGAGTTCAGAGCTCAGGAAGCTGAGGTGGAAGGAAGCTGCAGGGCAGAATTCCGGAAAGGACGGACAAAGAGAGAGACCTCCAGAAATCTGTGTGTTTCCTGTGTTCTTCCTGGGTTGGAAGCAAAACATGATGCACAATTCTCGAATTAACAAGAAACACAGCACAAGTTGCCAGCGTCCAGGGGCTAAAATATGATGAACAATTTCACATTGGTAGTAATTTTTTTCTTTTCTTAATTATATTTGTAGTTCTTTGATAATCATTTAACCGTTTAATTTCTTAATACATTTTTATTGTAACATGTCAACAAATGTTTATTGATTCTGCATGATTTGGGGGCAAGAAAGTATTATAAACAGGTAACCACTCATTCATTCCTTCTATTAGTTCAACAAATACATATTAAATGAATATACTATGCAAAAAATTGTGTAGGTTCTAAGATTATAAAAAACACTGGGCATTTCTCTATCTCAAAGAGTTTGTAATTTAGTTGGTAAATGTGTTTAGCACTAATAATAGTTAACATTTATTGAATCCTGGTATGCAAGTACTAGTCTTAATTCTAAGTACTTTATATGTAATACAGAGTAGGAAATGGCAACCCACTCCAGTACTCCTGCCTGAAAAATTCCATGGACAGAGAAACCTGGCAGGCTACAGTCCAGGGGGTCGCAGAGTTGGACACAACTGAGCATGCAGTCTATATGTAATAATTTACTAATAATTTACTAACTCCTCACAACATTATGTGGTAGGTATTATTATTCCAATTTGATAAACAAAGTCAGGCACAGAGAGTTTACATAATTTGCTTAAACGTTCCGGAGGTGGCAGGGCCAAGATTTTTAGATTCCAGAACAGATGCTATTAAACACTATTGTATGATGCTCAAAAATGAACTATTCAAAGAGAGTTTATTGGTACTGGGGGTGTCTATCATATGCAAATCAGTCTGCGAGGTAGTGAACTTATATATATACAGCATAATCCTGACTTTTAGGAAATCTATAGTCCACATGTGACTACCATTAAAACAATTATTATGGGTTAATATCTGGAAAATATCCATAGTATATCACATGACTCCTGTAGGAAAAGATGTATTATGAGTCTCAAACAATTTGTTTATGTCTTAACTTTTGATTCAGTTCAGTTGCTCAGTCATGTCCGACCCTTTGCGACCCCACGAACCGCAGGACGTCAGGCCTCCCTGTCCATCACCAACTCCCTCAGTTCACCCAAACCCATGTCCATTGAGTCAGTGATGCCATCCAACCACCTCATCCTCTGTCGTCCCCTTCTCCTCCTGCCCTCAATCTTTCCCAGCATCAGGCTCTTTTCAAATGAGTCAGCTCTTCGCATCAGGTGGCCAAAGTATTGGAGTTTCAGCTTCAACATCAGTCCTTCCAGTGAACACCCAGGACTGTTAACTTTCAGTTCAGTTCAGTTCAGTCGTTCAGTCGTGTCCGACTCTTTGCGACCCCATGAATCACAGCACGCCAGGCCTCCCTGTCCATCACCAACTCCTGGAGTTCACTCAGACTCACGTCCATCGAGTCAGTGATGCCATCCAGCCATCTCATCCTCTGTTGTCCCCCTCTCCTCCTGCCCCCTATCCCTCCCAGCATCAGAGTCTTTTCCAATGAGTCAACTTTTCGCATGTTAACTTTAGGAGGACTTTATTGTCAGATGAAAACTGGCTCTATAATTGTGTTAAAAATAATTATTTAGCAAATGTTAAAAATATTTAGCAAAGTCTTTTAATTATTAATGATTGAAAATATTTGCATAGTCTTTTCTAGAACATTTTTTATTATTTTAAAATATTCACCAATTGTGAAATAAATGTTTCTTTGGTGCTGTTTGGTGTTTCACTGTCCAAGTTTCCCAGGCCTGCCATAACTAACTGCAGTAAGCTTGCTAGCTTAAACAATAGAATTTACTGTCTCACAGTTCTAGATCCAGAAGTCTGAAATTCAGGGGTGGGGAGCACAGCACTCCTTCTGCAGGCACTAGAGGAGAATCCTTCCTTGAGTTTTCCAGCATCTTGTGGCCCCCGGCATTCTTTGTCTCAGTCAGCAGAACTGTGATTTCTGCCTCTGTCTTCACATGGCGTCTTCCCTGGGTCTCTGTCTGTTTTCTCATCATCTGTCTCTTATAAGACACTTGTCATTGGATATAAGGCACACTTTAATCCAGGATGATCTCATGTCAAGATCTTTACGGTAACTGCATTTGCAAAGACACTTATTACAAATAAAGTCACAGTCTGAGGTACTAGAGGTTAGCATGTGTTGAGCTATATGACATTAATTTAGGAGCCATAATTCTGTCAACTATATCCACCTTAGCTATTATTTTTTGCTGTTTTGCTAACTGAGGACAGTAGGAAGATAAAGGGGATATGGCCAGGACATCAGGGAGGGACTTGGTAGTAACAAGAATAGAGGAGGGTGGGATGATTTGGGAGAATGGCATTGAAACATGTATAATATCATATATGAAACAAATCGCCAGGTAAAGTTCAATGCATGATACTGGTTGCTTGGGGCTGGTGCACTGGGATGACCCAGAGGGATGGTACAGGGAGGGAGGAGGGTGGGGGTTTTGGGATGGGGAACACATGTATACCTGTGGTGGATTCGTGTTGATGTATGGCAAAACCAATACAATATTGTAAAGTAATTAACCTCCAATTAAAATAAATAAATTTATTTTAAAAAAATTTTTTTAAAAAGAAAAAGCAGATACAAATAGAAGACACAAGTAACAGCGCAGCCAAGGAGTTCATGACTCTCCTCTCATCAGGCCTGAATATAGACACAAGAGATCAGGTTTGGAGACAGTGTTCAGGAATTTTTGGTAATGAGCTACATTCATGCTTCTATAAAAGGACATTTTTAGGTAAAGTACATACATAGAGAAGGAGAAATAATCTTGCTGTCTAAATCCATGACTTACCCTGGGGTCACATTACTAATAGTAACAGTCCATATATTACTGGTTCTCGCCTCTATCAGCTACTGCAATATCTCTAAATATGAACTCATCTCATCCTTATAATTATTTCTGGGAGTCTCCTTTAGCTGTCCTCCTGGAATCAGAAACATGTTAGCCATTTCCTTCCTCTCCCGTTCTGGCCCTGTCCCGCAATGTCCACTGTGGGGCTTCCACTGCCTCCAGCTGGCAGGAAGGGGCATTACTACTGCTTTGAATGATCCTGGTAAGCCCCTCTTGCCATGTTCCACCAGGCCTTGCTGCCCAATTATGCTGGGTACACCTGACACCAACGCTACTTAGGTGGTTGAATTGCTTCCAGAGACCAACACCATGGAGATGGTGGAATCCCCTCGGTATCACAAGTGCACTGCTCCTCAAAATGCAAAGCTTCACCGAACCCTATGAAAACACGAAGGTACTTCTTTCCCTCTAGTACAACCCTTTTCACTTGGTTTTATAGCAATACTGCTTGTGTCATAGTGGCTAAGAGACTTTTAGTTGGTGTCTCATCATTCCCATACCCTCTACCTACAACACCACACATAAACCCATCACTTACACATACAGACAGACAGCAGTTAGAATCAACAAACATCTGAGCAGGAGGACACATCTGAGTAACATACCCTTAACTAGAATTGCCCTCTGACAATGCATGAATTTCTGGGTCAAGTGAAGAAAACAGCAAACAACAAGGCAATAAAACACAGAAATAAATGACTACTATCTACACTAGATCTTTGTATAAAGTTTGGATGAGTTCCCTAGGACAGGGAACACAGGTGAACAATAAATATTTGTTAAGTGAATCCATGATACAGAGGAATTCATCTGTGGAAAACATGTCCTTGGGTCTCCCGAGGTAATAAAGTGCTCAGCCTCTGAGAACGCTCCTTCCTGCACCCAAAGAAAGACTCACTTGTGCTGCTCAGTTGCTCAGTCGTGTCCGACTCTGTGTGACCCTATGGACTGTAGCCCACCACACTCCTCTATCCATAGGATTCTCCAGGCAAGACTACTGGAGTGGGGACCTCCTTCAGGGAATCTTCCAGACCCAGGGATTGAACTGGCATCTGTCTCCTGCATTGTCAGGTGGGTTCTTTACCACTAACGCCACCTGGGAAGCCCAAGACTCACTTACACTTCATCCTTTATTCCCTAGCCCAGCCAGGAAGTTGTGATATTTTGAATTGGAGATCTATTGCCTAAAAAGCTATTTTGATTGAAACAGAAGGTCAAATAAGGGAAGGGTAATCATAGTAACTTGCAGGCATTCAAGCAGTATAAATTTTATTTAAGACCTTTGGGCAAAGCCAGTAAATGCACAGGCTTAAATCACTGAGGGAAAGCAGCTGCTGCTCACCCACACAACAAGCTGTCCCGGGAATCTGGAAATGTTTACACAGAAATTCAACCTAGAAAAGTAACCCAGTGGCATCCAGAGGAACAGCAGACAAGTAATATGTTCGAAAGCAGTGTTTTCAACTTGTGACCCGTGACCTAGCAAGGGTTTGTGAAATCAATTTAGAGGTTGATTTCAAAACCAATACAATATTGTAAAGTTAAAATAAAATTTAAAAAAATTTAAAAAAAAAAGAAAGGAAAGAATAAGGTAAAGTAGGATAGAAGAGAAGAGATGATATCAGCATGCACTGTAGAAAACAATAAGCTTTATTTCACGGATTTGCTTTGGAAATATGTAAGTATATGCACACTTATACCTGTACCTGAACGTGTACACCTGCATATGTACACATGTGAGGAGTAATGCAAAATGCATTGTTTATTGTGGGTTATGTAAGAAATGTTTGCAAGGCACCAGAGCAGTGCACACCCCATCTAGAATGGTGATGCCACTCAGCTCCAAATGGTTCTTCCTGTAACTTAGATTTCCAAGAAAAGCCAGAAATCTGCATCTTTGTGAAATGCCACGATTTTTAAATGATGACAACTGATCAAAAAAACAGAGGTGCAGCACAAGTATGTGTGTTGAAGACAGCCCACCCATAGACAAACAGTTTGAGTATTCCATCCTAGACTATTATTATTATAAACTTCCTCTGCAGAAAGAGATGCTATGCGTCACTCTCTTGTTTACAAATATTTAATGCCCTTTCCTCTGAGCCTCTTCTTTGGGGAAGATCACACAATGCTCTCACTGATGTTAATCATGGACACACAATTTGCTTGGGCCAGTGGAATGTGAGGAAGTGAAGTACTTGCCACCTCTAAGCAGAAGCTTTAGGAGCTTGAGTGTGATCTGCTGCATTGCCACCTCTTTTTTTACTGTCTGGAGACCAGCAATGACACAACTGGGGGCTGTCCCTTCCCAAGCGGCCATAATGGTTGGCACGTGGAGCAGAGTTGCCGACCATCAGAAAAAGACATGTGGCAAGAGCAAGAATTAGATCTTGCTATTTTAAGCCACTGAGATTCTTAAGTTTTATCACACTGTAGGATGCTGCTGCTGCTGCTAAGTTGCTTCAGTCATGTCCGACTCTGTGGGACCCCATAGACAGCAGCCCACCAGGCTCCTCCGTCCCTGGGATTTTCCAGGCAAGAATACTGGAGTGGATTGCCATTTCCTTCTTCACATTGTAGGATAACTCAGCTTTAATTCATTGATATGATGATTTATACAGACATTTCATAACCAACTTTATTAAATAGTGCTTCTAAGGATAATAATATCTTACTTTTAAAATAATAGCATACCAAATGACCAACAGACATACTAAAAGAACTTCGGTTTTATTAGTCACCAGGAAATTGCACATTAAAATCATGGTCTACTACCACTCTACACTCACTGTAACTAAAATGGAAAAGAAAGAAAATACCAAGCACTGGTGAAGATGTGATATAACCAAGCTCTCACTTCCTAGGCATGTACAATCACTCTGCAAAATTGTTTGGCAATCTCTACTAAAGCTGAACAGGCATACTCTGCTGGAGTTCAACTACCAGGCACATAACTGACAGAAATGTACATATACCTGTTCCAAAATACACAAACAAAGATGTTCACAGCAGCCTTATTCCTAATTGCATGCTCGTGTTCTCAGTCGTGTCTGACTCTTTGTGACGCCATGGACTGTAGCCCGCCAGGTCCCTCTGCTCATGGGATTCTCCAGTTAAGAATACTGGAACAGGTTGCCATTTCCTATTCCAGGGGATCTTCCTGACCCAGGGATCTAACTCACATCTTTTGAGTCTCCTGTATTGCCAGGCGGGTTCTTTCCCAGCTGAGCCACCAAGGAAGCCATCTCTAATAGCCAAATATCTCAACTCGAATGCCAATTGACAATGGAAAAATAAATTGATATATTCATACAATGAGATATATGCATACATACATATATGTATAATTGATATACAATGTATATCATATACAAAGTTGCTATGAACTTTGTTGTGTACCTTTCCTGACTCAAAAGTGAAGTTTTCTAGGGTATAGACCTAGGATTGGAATGGCCAGATCTTAGGATCTATACAGCTTTAGTTTTACTAGATAAGACCCACTATTTTTTCAAGGTTGTTGTACTAAATTGCATGCCCACCCTTAATGCTCCTGAGGGTCCCAACTTCACTTACATTTGGTGTTATCCATACCTTTTTTATACCCTGGTGCAGCTTTGAAGAGATAGAGAGGCTCAACCAACTGTTACACAAATGTGAATGATCATTGGATCCACACTAATACAAGTAATATACTTCATATTCCAGAATAAGTAAAATAACTTTATATAATTGTATATATTTCTACTTCCCTAACACAATACCTGATCTTTTCTCCACAGCTTGGACATTTCCAGAAAATTTACATTTCTAATTTTAGTGATGTTTAGAAAAAGGTTTATATCATTAAAAAGAAATTATTGAATGCATATTTGTGCTTTGTGGTGAACTGCACAAAATAATTAGGTACTTGGATTTTATTAATATCCAAGAAATCAAATTAACATTGAATGAATCTGTTAGTTCCAGTGTTTCTTTTTTATTTTACATTTTTATTGGCATATAGCTGATTTAACATGTTGTGTTAGTGTATGCTGTACAGCAAAGTGAATCAGCTATAATCTTTTTTAAGATTCTTTTCCCATATAGGTCATTACAGAGTATTAAGAGTTCCCTTGCTACACATTAGGTCCTTATTAGTTACCTATTTCACACATAGTAGTGTGTATATGTCAATCCTCATCTAATTTATCATTCCTCCCTTTCCCCAATGATAGCTGTAACTTTGCTTTTTACATCTGTGACTCTATTTCTCTTTTGTAAATAAGTTTATTTGTACCTTTCTTTAAGAATCCACAGATAAGTGATATCATATGATATTTGTCTTTCTCTGACTTACTTCACTGAGTAAGACAGTCTCTAGATGCATTCATATTGCTGCACTGACATTATTTCGTTCTTTTTTAAGAAAGCCAATGTTTCACTTAAGTCGCTCAGTCATATCCAACTCTTTGTGACCCCATGGATAGTTCATGGAATTCTCCAGACCAGAATACTGGAGTGGGTAGCCTTTCCTCTCTTCAGGGGATCTTCCCAATCCAGAGATTGAACCCAGGTCTCCCACATTGCAGGCGGATTCTTTACCAGCTGAGCCACCAGGGAAGCCCATGAATACTGGAGTGGGTAACCTATCCCTTCTCCAGTGGATATTCCTGACCCAGGGATCAAACCAGGGTCTCCTGCGTTGCAGGTGGCTTCTTTACCAGCTGAGCTACCAGGAAAGCCCTCTTTTTCATGAAAGCCAATGTTTCTTATCTCATGTAATCTCATAATTTCCTTTTTACAGATAAGAAAAAGATGATAAGAGAAGTGACAGAGGTGGCCGGGTCAGAATTCAAAGTCATGTCTGTCTGATTACAAAATACCTTTATCTTTATGAATCATCACTGCCTCTTTTCATAATTTTGTTTCTGAGCTATTATTTTCCCAGTCTTTCAAAACAAAGATACATTGTAATTTTTATTTTTATCATTTGGCAAAAGAGAAATCCTGTTGGGCCTAAAATTTGAAGTCCAAGGAAACTGATTAAATACCTATTACTTTCTATTACTTTTTTGTGAATGGCCTTTGGCAAGTGAGTGAATCTCCTTAAACTGCAGCCTACTGATGTGATGCAACATGAGGATAACAATCATATGTACATCAGAGGATTAAATCAGAGAAATAATCGTAAATCTTTGGCATAGTACTTCATACATACTAGGTGTTCAATATATGCTAGCTATTACTAATAACACTACACACATGCCAACATTTACTAAGGGTAACACTATAAAGACAGGGAAGCCTGGCGTGCTGCAGTTTATGGGGTCACAAAAAATCAGACACGGCTTTGCAACCGAACAATAACAACACTATAAGAAGCCTGGCTTTTTACTACTGATCTTTGTCTTCTTTTACGTACAGCAAAGCATCTGGCACAGAGCAGCAAGCCAGGGAAATTGTGATTGGGTGTCAGGGATGTGCTATGCAGGATGACATTTAGCTGAAGTTAGAAACAGACAGCTTTGTTAACATCTCCATTTTAGCCCAGGGAGATGAATTTCAGACTTCTGAACTACAGATCTATAAGAATGTATTTTTTTAATCCACAAAGTTTATGGTAATTTGTCACAACAAACTAACAGAAGTGGTTACTTCTGTAGAGTGGGGCTGGAGGTTGGGCAGTGTGAAGAAAGATTTCATGTTTATGTCATTCCACTTTAGTTAAGTATTTTGACATGTATATGTAACTTTTAAAATACATAACAACAATGAAGGGTTGAGTTAACTGGTACTTTGAGAACTGTATTTTTCCTTTATAGTGGCAATAAATTTAAAGAAAATTTTTTATTATAGCCAGAAATAATGAGGTAAACATAATAAAAAATTTAAAGAGGGGAAATTTTGTACAGGTGCTAGTAAACTCAAAAGGACTAGAAACTGAGTTTGCAGTTTCACCCTTACAAATTACACAAGGTGACCTAAACATACTTAGAGTATGTCTGTGTGTAAAAAGATTAAAAGATTAACACAATTTAAAAAAGTAGGCGGAATACCTAGTGAAAGGCAAAAACAAAACAAGATAAAACTCGAGTTTTCTTTCTCATCCCTGAGTATTCAATAGGTGTGCATCATTGCCCTATAGTTTCACTATCTCTTAAAATTAACTAAGTGATAAATATGCACTGCTAGTTGCACAATGTTTTCTAGACAGTCATTGTATGTGTGTGTGTGTGTGTACATGTATGTGCTCTCAGTCGTGTCTGACTCTTTGCAAACTCAGGGACTCCTCCTCCTCCCGTCAGGCGCCTCTGTCCATGGAATTTTCCAGGCAAGAATACTGGAGTGGGTTGCCACTTCCTACTCCAGGGGATCTTCCTGACCCAGGGATCAAACTGATGTTTCTTAAGTTTCCTGCACTGGCAAGTGGATTCTTTACCACTGAGCCACCTGGGAAGCCAGACAGTCTTCTTATTATATCATAATGCAATTAAAAAAAAAAAAATCTAACCCATGCCATTGATATTGTTCTAATTGTTTACTATGTATTGCATTTTATCTTCATAACCTACTAAGGTAGGCACTATTATCATGCCTATTTCTTTGAGTAACAAGGAAGTTACCTGCCCCAAATCCACATAGCTAATAAGTGATGACACCCAGATTTGAATAGTTAGAGGAAAATTGCAGAGTGTACAGTATTACCTGTACATAATATAGTCAGGAAAGTCTGACTCAATGTGTACCTTGTGATTAATATAGTGTAGGAAAAGCTTTAGTTTTACTGGTACTTTAAGCATCACAGATCTAAGGCTGTGGAATTAACATAATGATATGCTTTTTAGTATTTTTCATTAAAATAGTTTAGTGTCTCTTTCATACAGGTTCTCCCAACAATCCTTCTTGTGTCTCCTATTTCAAGGGGTGGATCAGTAACTAAAATGGACTGGTATACCAACATTTATTATTAAATCCCATTTTTGTCCTTTTCAAGTCTCTATTGTAGGACCCATGCTTCAGTATTCCTGGAACACAACCTAGTGCGGCAACAGAATCACTTGCAAATGACTGGTATTATCAACTCACGTAGGAAGATATTTGTGCATAAAAATAAACAGAATAAAATAATGGAAAAACTTCAATTCAATGCTGCCAATTAAACAATTAAAATTTAAAATATGAGAAAGCAAACAAACTCATCTTCAGGTCCCTGTACCCCTTAGTGATCTCTAAGAAAACAGTCCCAAACACATAGCATTTTAACTTAGACTCCATTTGAATGTTGTCAGGGACAACTATATATATATATTCCCTCCCTCTCCAGCTATAATGATCTGTATCATCTTCCTCTGTGAAAATCAAACCAGAAAGTCTCTTCTCTCTTGTTTTAACTCCAGATGAGAGAGGAAGAGAGAAAAGGAAAGACACACTCACAGACAAATCAATAAACAACTTTAAAGTAGATTTATATTTTGAGTAAACTCCGGGAGTTGGTGATGGACAGGGAGGCCTGGCATGCTGTGATTCATGGGGTCGCAAAGAGTCGGACACGACTGAGTGACTGAACTGAACTGAACTGAACTGAACCATAATACAGGATCAATTACACCATTTGAAAGAACATGCACAAGAATATATTTTGTTTTAAAGAGATACTCATACATATCAGGCTTCCTGCCAGACCCACTTTTTCATCCCGGGTCACCAGGAAGTTTGCTTGTTCAAATCTTTTTTTTTTTTTATTGGCCAGCTGTTACCATACTTTTTAGGCCTCCCTTATGGCTCAACTGGTAAAGAATCCACCTGCAATGCAAGAGACCTGGGTTCGATCCCTGGGCTGGGAAGATCCCCTGGAAAAGGGAATGGCAACCCACTCCAGTATTCTTGCCTGGAGAACTCCATGGACAGAGGAGCCTGGAGGGCTACAGTCCATGGGGTCACAAAGAGTCAGACATGACTGAGTGACCCTACCTATGTGGGGTTCTTCTCCCTAGAAAATAGTACTGAGTAACATACTGGCACCTCAGCTTACCAGTTCCCCTTTTCCCCTACCCACATCATGTTCACCCTATCCTAACTTCGAGTTCTTGAAATCCGTACAAGAATCTTTCGTTTTCATTTTAAGATTTGCATTTTCATGCATATCAGGAAAGCAGATTTCAACTGCTCAAGGACTTCACTTTTGCAATTACCCCTTCTACCTCTCTTCTCCAATTTATCCTTCTTTAAGGTTTTTCAGTTAATACACACACATCTCCCATTAAAATAAACCACCACCACAGATGCCAAAATCCTCAACTAAATTTGCTTATACCTGATATCTCCATTTCTTTGCATTCTGTCTATGGCCCACTTTAATTAGGCCTTGACTCCCTCTACTCCAGGGAAATCTCTTGCCAAGGTAATTGGCCACCTCCATCTTCCCAATCTAATGATCAATTCTTAGTTTCATCTTATTTGCACAGTTCTTTATTTTCTCCTTTTGGAAGCACATTTATCTCTAGGACTTAGTCTCCTTTAATGACTCCTTGTTTTCTTCACTGACTTCTGTATATTGGAGTGTCTGAGGTCTGATCGTCGGATGTCTTCTCTTGTCACTTCAGAGGTGATCACATCTGGGCCCATGGCTTGGATTATCTGCTTCACTTGGATATCTAATAGGCATCTCAAAACCTAATGTGATCAAAACAGAAATCCTGATGTCACCACACCCCAACACACCAACCCAGTCCCTCCATGAAGATTTCTCATTTTATAATGTGACATTATAATTATATTTGCTGTCCATCTCACCCACACAAATTTCATGAGAACAAGGATGTTGTCTTGTTTCTTGTCTTGTTGTCTTGTCTTCAGGGCCTAGACCAGTATCAACTAAAAGATGTTCAATAAATATTTCATGAATGCAGTATAGTGGGAATAAGAAAGTAAAAACAATAAGCACTTGAAAAACTACAAGTTTCCGTGCAGTTCAGTCGCTCAGTTGTGTCCAACTTCTTGTGACCCCATGGAATGCAGCACGCCAGGCTTCCCTGTCCTGCACCAAGTCCCAGAGCTTACTCAAACTCATGTCCATTTAGTCAGTGATCCCATCCAACTATTTCATCCTCTGTCATCCCCTTCTCTTCCTGCCTTCAATCTTTCCCAGCATCAAGGTTTTTTCCAATGAATCAGTTCTTCACATCAGGTGACCAAAGTATTGGAGCTTCAGCTTCAGCATTAGTTCTTCCAATGAATATTCAGGACTGATTTCCTTAAGACTGACTCGTTTGATCTCCTTCCAGTCCAAGGACTCTCAAAAGTCTTCTCCAACACCACAGTTCAAAATTATCAATTCTTTGGCACTCAGCTTTCTTTACAGTCCAACTCTCACATCCATACATGACTATTGGAAAAACCATAACCTTGACTAGATGGACCTTTGTTGGCAAAGTAATGGCCCTGCTTTTTAATATGCTATTTAATATTTAATATACAAATATCAAATAAATATAAAATGTTTTCGTAGTAGTTCTTCCTAATCAGTAGAAAAGTGCATTTTAAAAAAGGGTTTAGTAGAAATCTGCCATATAAATATAGTGGTATTTCTGAAGGTAGAGATAATAAATTTTCCTCTTCAGAGACTAATCTCATCCATCCTTCTCCTAGTTATCCTGAGAAGGAGAACAAATAACTGAACTGAAAGGCCATTCAAGTGTCCCTAGACTCAAAGGTATTAATTGCCTTATTTACCAGTGGGCAGTTGTTTTTCAGTCTAAATGTTCTTTCTACACCAAAATGGAAAAGTCAAGTTAGGCAGCAGTTCATAAATTTTCCATTTAGTAGAGAAAGAAATGGAAGCAATGTTGGCTGCTCCTTGGATATCTGGATATCTTGATTTTGAGACTAAAGTGATTACCAGGTCCATTTCCAGCTCTGGAATTTGGAATTAGGCTATTTCAGAAAATTTAACCAAAATCAGGGCTTTGTGATATTCTTTAAATAATCCTTAAACTTAGCAGGACCAGGTTAAAGTTAAGCACTTTTTTGTCTACTGCAGTTCATGTTTCTTGATTTAAAAATGCCAAGGGACACTTTTTCTCTCCAAATCTCAATTTTGCTTCACCAACAATATTTAAAATGCCAAGTTGTGATTTCATCCTTTTTTCTTAAACTACTGTTACTGGGAACTTAACTACTCCAAACGTTTTGCTCTATCTTATTTAATCCTCAAAGTAACCCTATTTAGCAATATTATGCTCTTCTAACAAATTAAGAAATTGAGACAGCAAGAAGTAAATAACTTGCTCAGGGCCATGATTAAAACCCATGTCTGACCAAGATCCCATACATTAACCATTATAGCATACAGCGTCCTTTGCTTTCTTTGCACCTGCTGATGGTTTGGATACTATCACTTTTATTATTATTATTACCGTTTATAACTTCTGCTTTAAATGTTTTGAGGCCATTACAGTAAAATATGTGTACATAACAAGGCAGTTAAAACAGGAAATTTGGGGGGAAAAAAAGCAGCAGCAAATATCCTTGAGAAGCATGACCAGTCTACGGCCATACCACCATGAATGCACCCAATCTCATCTATCTCAGAAGCTAAGTAGTCAGGCCAGGTTAGCACTTGTATGGGAGAAGCATGACTATTAACACTGACATGATGGAGATACTGGGACTGAGAAACCCCCGTGTCAATATGGCTTAGTTGTTTGTTCCAGGGAAACTGCTCAGAGCAGATAAGATTATGGAAAATCCATTGATCTTAGGCAAAAGACTGCTCACCTTACCAAATAGTGATATTTGACCAGATCTCAAATACTAATTTTAATTGAGCTTTAAACCGAGTGAGTTCTCTGTTTCCCAGCCAACAAGTAAAAAAGGAAATACAAAAGAGTCATAACAATTCTAGTTATTTGGTTTAACAAAATACCATTGGTTTATCGAGAGAAATATATTTCTTCACCATTATTTTTTGTCCCTATTTTAAAGATAAAGAAATGAAGTTTAGAAAGATTATGATAAGGTTCCACTGAAAGTAAGTGGTGGGGTCTCATTCTGAACTCAACTCTTATCTGACTTCTGGGTCTCTATTTTTAAACATTACATCATACTGCTGTAAGCATTTACAGCTTTCTAATACTTTATATCAAGAGAAGGCTAAAATTTAAGACAAAAATGTGGGAATTGGCAGGTTGCATGTCACTTGGGCTATGACCTTTGGATATCTGTCAGCTGAATTTCTGATGGGAATAGAATAACAAGTAGGCCACTGACAATAACTCTCTCTGATGACAGCCTTTGTTGACTAGTTTACATTGCAGACTGAAGGGGGATAAAAGCAGGTGGCAAAGCTGACATTCCATTAAAAATGATTAAAAGTCTGTTGTGATGATTTGACTAGATGTAAGAGTCATCTTATTTGCATAAGGGGGACGGGTAAAGAGAGTCACAGGGTGAAATGGTCCTTAAGACTTCTGTCAGAATGAGTATCCATTAGCAGAAAAAGAGATGAGATTGGAAAGTTCTATGAGTAGATATTACTAGCTTTCTATTTCAAATATGAAAGAATCTTAGCATTGATTTGTGCAATTTCTGGTTGTGAATATGATTTTGTGTCCATATTTCATTTTAAAGAATGTATATGAAATCAATGACTTTAATTTTGCAACAGTTGATTAAGGATAACTCTTCTTACCTGGAGACAACTGAATTAATGAATTTTTAAAGTCACTCCTAGAAAAAAAATTATATCAGCACAGGAAAAAAAATGCAAGAGAGCCTAAGCTTGTCTTACAAATCAAGCATACAAGTATACTGATAATCTAAAAACTGAACCTGACCATTTAACATGAAATAAAAATGAAAGGGCCACCAAAGTAAGTGAAATATTAAAAAGAAAGGGAGAGAGAAACAGTACCAGTAATCGTTAACATATTGTTACATGGTGATCATTACAAAGTGAATCTCTGGCATAAGAGTAGGTAGAGAGAATAACAGAATATGATAGAAATAAGACAATATAGGCCAGAAATAGGATAGATAGGTAGACAGGATATAAGAACACAATACAGTGAAGATAGAGTACTGTGGGGGTTCTTTTAGAAAATAAAAGTGTCTTTTGAAACAGGAATCAATTTTAATTAAAGGAAAATCACGAAGAAACTCATTCAGGCCAAAAAGAATGCCTTATTTATTCAGAAACCTAATAAGAAACCCTTAGGCTAGTGAATATTTAGGTCACAGGAAGCCAATCAAGTCCTACTGCTGATGAATCAGGCTGGGGAAAATAAGATTAAATTTGATTATTGATTATATTTTTATATTTTCCTAGATTGAAACTTATCAGAAATGGAAACCCTTAATCCCAGGTCTTAGCACATTCTTTCGTACTACCCTTCCTGGGGATTGGGATGAGGACTTTTTCCAGTCCTGTGGCCACTGCTGAGTCTTCCAGATTTGCTGACATAATGAATGAAAAATCTTGATTGCATCATCCTTTAGGGATTTGAATAGTTCTGCTGGAATTTCATCACATCCACTAGTTTTATTAACAACAGTGCTTCTTAAGGCCCATTTGACTTTGCGCTCCAGAATGTCTGGCTCTGGGTGACTAACCACACCATCACAGTAATCTGGATCATTAAGAACTTTTTACAGTTCTTACAGTTCTAAACAGTTCTATACAGTTCTAAACCCAGTCCAAACTGGGTTTAGAAAAGTTAGAGAAACTAGATATCAAATTGCCAACACTCAGTGGATTATAGAGAAAGCAAGGGAATTTCAGAAAAACATCTATCTCTGTTTCACTTACTACGCTAAAGCCTTTGACTGTGTGGATCATGACAAACTGTGGGAAGCTCTTAGAGAGATGGGAATACCAGACCATCTTACTTGTCTCCTGAGAAACCTGTATGCAGGTCAAGAAGCAATAGTAGAACCCTGTATGGAAAAAATAATTGGTTTCAGATCGAAAAAGGAGTGACAGGGCTGTCTGCTGTCACCATATTTGTTTAACCTATATGCTGAGCACATCATGAGAAATGCCGGGCTGGATGAGTTACAAGCTGGAATCAAGGTAGGAAGGAGAAACATCAACAACCCAGATATGCAGATGATATGACTCTAACGCCAGAAAGCAAAGAGGAACTAAAGAGCCTCTTGATGAGGGTGAAGAAGGAGAGTGAAAGAGCCGGCTATTAAAAAATACTAATATTAAAAAAACTGAAGATCATGCAGTCTAGTCACATAGCATGTAGAAGGGGAAAAGGTGGACATAGTGACAGATTTCCTCTTCTTGGGCTCCAAAATCACTGCAGATGGTGACTGCAGCCATGATATCAGAAGACATTTGTTTCTTGGCAGGAAAGCTATGACAAACCTAGACAGTGTGTTGAAAAGCAGAGACATACTCTGCCGGCAAAGATCCATATAGTCAAGGCTATGGTCTTTCTCTCATATGGCTATAGCCATACTCTCATAGAGTACATCATGAGAAACGCTGGACTGGAAGAAACACAAGCTGGAATCAAGATTGCCGGGAGAAATATCAATAACCTCAGATATGCAGATGACACCACCCTTATGGCAGAAAGTGAAGAGGAACTCAAAAGCCTCTTGATGAAAGTGAAAGTGGAGAGTGAAAAAGTTGGCTTAAAGCTCAACATTCAGAAAACGAAGATCATGGCATCCGGTCCCATCACTTCATGGGAAATAGATGGGGAAACAGTGGAAACAGTGTCAGACTTTATTTTTCTGGGCTCCAAAATCACTGCAGATGGTGACTGCAGCCATGAAATTAAGAGACACTTACTCCTTGGAAGGAAAGTTATGACCAACCTAGATAGCATATTCAAAAGCAGAGACATTACTTTGCCAACAAAGGTCCGTCTAGTCAAGGCTATGGTTTTTCCTGTGGTCATGTATGGATGTGAGAGCTGGACTGTGCAGAAGGCTGAATGCTGAAGAATTGATGCTTTTGAACTGTGGTGTTGGAGAAGACTCTTGAGAGTCCCTTGGACTGCAAGGAGATCCAACCAGTCCATTCTGAAGGAGATCAGCCCTGGAATTTCTTTGGAAGGAATGATGCTAAAGCTGAAACTCCAGTCCTTTGGCCACCTCATGCGAAGAGTTGACTCACTGGAAAAGACTCTGATGCTGGGAGGGATTGGGGACAGTAGGAGAAGGGGACAACAGAGGATGAGATGGCTGGATGGCATCACTGACTCGATGGACGTGAGTCTGAGTGAACTCCAGGAGTTGGTGATGGACAGGAAGGCCTGGCGTGCTGTGATTCATGGGGTCACAAAGAGTTGGACATGACTGAGTGACTGATCTGATCTGATCTGATCTGATGGTCTTCCAAGTGGTCACATAGAGTTGTGAGAACTGAACCATTAACAAAGCAGAACGCCAAAGAATTGATACCTTAGAACTGTGGTGCTAGAGAAGACTCCTGAAAGTCCCTTGGGCAGCAAGGAGATCAAACAAGTCAATAATAAGGGAGATCAATCCTGAATATTCACTGGAAGGACTGATGCTGAAGCTGAAGCTCCAGTATTTTGGTCATCTGATGCGAATATATGACTCATTGGAAAAGTCCCAATGATGCTGGGAAAGACTGAGGGCAGGAGAAGAGGGAGGTCAAAGAATGAGATGGCTGGATGGCATCACTGATGCAATGAACATGAAGTTGGGCAAACTCTGGGAAATGGTGAGGGACAGGGAGGTCTGGCATGCTGTAGTCCATGCGGCCACAAGGAGTCAGAAATGACTGGGCAACTGAATAACAACAACCACCCCAGGACTTATGCTACTTCCAAAAGTTTATAAATCATGTCTTAAAGATCTATGTCAAATCACAAAAGTTGTATATTATAGGAAATAGTATTAATATATTAAATATGCTTATTTTTCATCTCAAATTGAAAATAACTTTAATAATAATTCATTCTTCTCATTTATTTTGCTCTGTAACATAAAAATATTGTTGTTGTTTTTTTTTTTTTGAGACTATAGTCTATTCCAATTCTCTCACTGTTTATGATAAGTTTGAATACAAAGTATAGATAAGAATTTAACATTTTTATTAAAAGAGAAGCCTCATGGTGTAAATGGTGTTGGGCCATTAGCCAATGAAGGGAACATTTTTATTTTTATCATTTATCTATTTATATTTTTTTGCCTTGCTGCAGCATGTGAGATCTTAGTTCCTTGACCAGGGATAAAACCATGTCCCCTGCATTGGAAACCTGGAGTCTTAACGACTATCAGTTCAGTTCAGTTCAGTTCAGTCACTCAGTCGTGACTGACTCTTTGCGACCCCTTGAATAGCAGCACGCCAGGACTCCCTATCCATCACCAACTCCCAGAGTTCACTCAGACTCATATCCATCAAGTCGGTGATGCCATCCAGCCATCTCATCCTCTGTCATCCCTTTCTCCTCCTGCCCCCAACCCCTCCCAGCATCAGGGTCTTTACCAATAAGTCAACTCTTCGCATGAGGTGGCCAAAGTACTGGAGTTTCAGCTTCAGCATCAGTCCTTCCAATGAACACGCAGGACTGATCTCCTTTAGGATGGATTGGTTGGATCCCCTTGTAGTCCAAGGGACTCTCAAGAGTCTTCTCCAACACCACAGTTCAAAAGCATCAATTCTTTGGTGCTCAGCTTTCTTCACAGTCCAACTCTCACATCCATATATGACCACTGGAAAAACCATAGCCTTGACTAGACAGACCTTTGTTGGCAAGGTAATATCTCCGCTTTTCAATATGCTATCCAGGTTGGTCATAACTTTCCTTCCAAGGAGTAAGTATGGCCAGGAAAGTCCTAGGGGAATATTTTAAATTTAAACTCTGACACTGTTCCACACATGAAACTGAATCTCACATAGACTAAACCATTAAAAGTAAAAATTAAACCATAAAAACTGATATAAGTGAACATTACAGTTTTACAGTTTTGAGAAGATTCAAGGCGAGAAGAAGGAAGAATAAGCATCCTCGTCTTTTTTTTTTTTTTAATTGAAGGATAATTGCTTTACAGGATTTTGTTGTTTTCTATCAAACCTCAACATGTATCAGCCATAGGTATACATATATCCTCTCCCTTTTGAACCTCCCTCCCATCTCAACCCTCTAGGTTGATACAGAGCCCCTGTTTGAGTTTCTTGAGCCATACAGCAAATTCATTGGCTGATATTTTACATATGGTAATGTAAGTTTCCACGTTACTCTTTCCATACATCTCACCCTCTCTTCCCCTCTCCCCATGCCCATAAGTTTATTTTCTATGTCTGTTTCTCTGCTGCTGCCCTGTAAATAAATTCTTCAGTACCATTCTTTAGATTCTGTATATGTGCATTAGAATATGATATTTATTTTTCTCTGACTCACTTCACTTCGTATAATAGGTTCTAGGTTCATCCACCTCATCAGAACTGACTCAACTGTGTTCTTTTTAATGGCTGAGTAATATTCCATTGTGTATATGTACCTCAACTTCTTTATCCATTTATCTATCGATGGACATCTAGGTTGCTTCCATGTTCTAGCTATTGTAAATAATGCTGCAATGAACAATGGGATACACGTGTCTTTTTCAATCCTGGTTTCCTCAGGGTATATGCCTAGGAGTGGGATTGCTGGGTCATATGGTGGTTTTAGTCCTAGTTTTTCAAGGAATCTCCATACCGACTTCCATAGTGGCTGTATCAATTCACATCCCACCAACAGTGCAAGAATGTTCCCTTTTCTTCACACAGTCTCCAGCATTTATTGTTTGTAGACTTTTTGATGATGGCCACTCTGACCAATGTGAGGTGATATCTCATTGTAGATTTGATTTGCATTTCTATAATAATGAGTGATGTTGAGCATCTTTTCATGTGTTTGTTAAGCATCTGTATGTCTTCTTTGGAATAATGTCTGTTCATGTGTTTTTCCTACTTTTTGATTGGGTTGTTTACTTTTCTAGCATTGAGTTATATGAACTGCTTATATATTTTGGAAATTAATCCTTTGTCAGTTGTTTCATTTGCTATTATTTTTTTCCCGTTCTGAGGACTGTCTTTTCACCGTGCTTATAATTTCTTTTGCTGTGCAAAAGCTTTTAAGTTTAATCAGGTCCCACTTGTTTATTTTTGGTTTTATTTCCATTACTCTAGGAAGTGGGTCATAGAGGATCTTGCTTTGATTTATGTCATCTAGTGTTCTGCCTATGTTTTCCTCTAAGAGTTTTACAGTTTCTGGTCTAACATTTAGGTCTTTAATCCATTTTGAGTTTATCTTTGTGTATGGTGTTAGAAAGTGTTCTAATTTCATTCTTTTACATGTAGCTGTCCAGTTTTCCCAGCATCATTTACTGAAGAGTCTGTCTTTGCCCCATTGTATATTCTTGCCTCCTTTGTCAAAAATAAGGTACCCATAGGTGCGTGGGTTTATTTCTGGGCTTTCTACCTTGTTCCATTGGTCGATATTTCTGATTTTGTGCCAGTACCATACTGTCTTGATGGCTGTAGCTTTGTGGTATAATCTGAAGTCAGGAAGGTTGACTCCTCCAGCTCCATTCTTCTTTCTCAAGACTGGGTATTTGGGGTCTTTTTCGTTTCCATGTGAATTGTGAAATGTTTTGTTCTAGTTCTGTGAAAAATGCCATTGATAATTTGATAGGGATCACACTGAATCTGTAGATTGCATTTGGTAGTATAGTCATTTTCACAATATTGATTCTTCCTACCCAGGAACATGGAATATCTCTCCATCTGTTTATGTCATCTTTGATTTCTTTCATCAGTGTCTTATAATTTTCTGAGTACAGTTCTTTTGTCTCCTTAGGTAAGTTTATTCCTAGATATTTAATTCTTTTTGTTGAAAGGGAAGCATCCTACTTTTAAAACCACTAAAAGGAATCCCAAAGGAAACAAGCAGTAGATGTAAAAACAGAGCAAAATTTCAATGTAAAAGTAAAATAAAGTCAAAAGGTATCAAAAGTAAAATAAAGTCAAAAGGTAAATAAACTGGGGGTAATACTCATAGCAAATGATTAAGAAAAATAATAATTTCTTGAAGCACACATAAATAATAGAAAAGTTAAAACCTAATAAATGTGCAAAAAATTGTTATAGAAATTACCCCTTAATTAATGAATTTGTTTATGTATTAGTCAAAAAAATTAATGAAAATGGCAAATTTCTTATTCACTCATTTGTTATTTTTTTTTTTCTTAATGAGTGTCCAGTACATACCACGTTCTGTACTAAGATATAGTGATGAACAAGATAGACCATATCCCTACCATCAATGACCTTATAAATTAATACTGAAATGCCACTATTCAGCTATCAAATAAGCACCTGAAAGAATTATGAAGCTTAATGCTTCCTAGGACTCAGTGTAATGGGAATTCTCTTCTATTACTAATGAAAGCAGAAATTGTTTTAATCCTCTAGAAAACCAATATAACTACATGTATAACATTAAAAAAAAAACCTCTTACCATTTCCTCCAGCAATTCTACTTCTAGAATGCTATTCTGAAGAAATAATCCTAAATACATCTCCAAAATATATGCAAACAGCAGTGAAATAATGCAAAACCCAACTCTGACTCACTGCCTGCTGAGTGTCAAGTGCATCACATGTAAGTATTCACAACAGCCCTGTGGCAGTAGGTGTTACTTTTATTTCCATTTACAAGACAACAATATTGAGATACAGAAAGGATAATCATTTGTGTAAGTTTATTCAGCTAATATGTGCATGTTGCTGCTGCTGCTTAGTCGTCTCAGTTGTGACCACTCTGTGCCGCCCTATGGACTGCAGACCGCCAGGCTCCTCTGTCCATGGAATTCTCTAGGCAAGAATACTGGAGTGTGTTGCCATGCCCTCCTCCAGGGGATCTTCCCGACCCAGGGATTAAACCTTGGTCTCCTGCATTACAGGCAGATTCTTTACCACTGAGCTACCAGGGAATTCCTAATATGTGCATAACCCAGTGTTAAACCTTGGCAAATATGGAGATAAATACACCTCAAAAATCTGCACTTAACTCTAAAATAAAATGTAAAGCTTTTAACTTCAATGAATCACAGCCTTGTCATGGTGAAGGTATTTGCATAATTCAATGAAGCTATGAGTCATACTGTGCAGGGCCACCAAAGACAGAGGGGTCACAGTGGAGAGTTCTGACAAAACATGGTCCACTGGAGGAGGGAATGGCAAACCACTCCAGTATTCTTGCCACGAGAACCCCATGAACCATATGAAAAGGCGAAAAGATATGACACTGGAAGATGAGCACCCAGGTCACAGAGTGTCCAAAATGCTGCTGGGGAAGAGTGGAAGGGAATTACTAATAGCTCCAGAAAGAACAAAGTGAGTGGACCAAAGTGGAAATGACTCAGTTGTGGATGTGTCTGATGGTGAAACTAAAGTCCAATGCAGTAAATACAATATTGCATAGAAACCTGGAATGACAGGTGCATGAATCAAGATAAATTGGACACGGTCAATCAGGAGATGTCGAGAGTGAACATTGACATCTTAGGAATTAGTGAACTAAAATGGATGGAAATGGGTGAATTTCATTCAGATGACTGTATTTCATTCATCAAATGACCACTGTGGGCAAGAATTCCTTAGAAGAAACAGACTAGCCCCCAGGTTCAACAAAAGAATCCGAAATGCAATACCGAGTGCAATCTCAAAAATGACAGAATGATCTTGGTTTGCTTCCAAGGTAACCATTCTTTATCACAGTAATCCAAGTCTATACCCCAAACACTTATGCCAAAGAAGCTGAAGTTGATCGGGTCTATGAAGACTTACAAGACCTTATAGCTACTGCTGCTGCTAAGTCACTTCAGTCGTGTCCGACTCAGTGCGACCTCATAGATGACAGCCCACCAGGCTCCGCCATCCCTGGGATTCTCCAGGCAAGAACACTGGAGGGGGTTGCCATTTCCTTCTCCAATGCATGAAAGTGAAAAGTGAAAGTGAAGTCACTCAGTTGTGTCCGGTTCTTTGCGACCCCATGGACTGCAGCCTACCAGGCTCCTCCGTCCATGGGATTTTCCAGGCAAGAGTACTGGAGTGGGTGGCCATTGCCTTCTCCAAGACCTTATAGAACTAACATCAAAAAAAGATGTCCTTTTCATCAGAGGGGACTGGAGTGCAAAAGTAGGAGGTCAAGAGATACCTGGAGTAACAGGCAAGTTTGGCCTTGGAGTACAAAATGAAGCTGGGCAAAGGCTAACAGCATTTTGCCAAGAGAACATATTAGTGATAGCAAATACCTTTTTCCAATAGCACTAGAGACAACTCTATACATGGACATCACCAAATAGTCAATACCAAAATCAGATTTATTACATTCTTTGCATTCAAAGATGGAGAAGCTCTATACAGTCAGTAAAAGCAAAACCGGGAGCTGACTATGGCTCAGATCATGCATTTCTTATTGCAAAATTCAGACTTAAATTGAAAGAAGTAGGGAAAACCACTAGGCCATTCAGGTATGACCTAAATCAAATTCCTTAGGATTATACAGTGGAAGTGACAAATAGATTCAAGGGATTAGATCTGGAAGACAGAGTACCTGAAGAATTACGGACAGATATTTGTAAATTGTACAAGATGCAGTGACCAAAACCAATCCCAAGAAAAAGAAATGTAAGAAAGGAAAATTTGTTGTCTGAGGAGGCTTTATATATATATATATATATATATATATATATATATATATAAATTTATTTATTTTAATTGGATGCTAATTACTTTACAATATTGTATTGGTTTTGCCATACATTGACACAAATCTGCCATGGGTGTACATGTGTTCCTCATCCTGAACCCCCCTCCCACATCCCTCCCCATCCCATCCCTCTGGGTCATCCCAGTGCACCAGCTCCGAGCATCCTGTATCATACATCAAACCTGGACTGGCGATTCATTTGACATAGGATAATATACATGTTTCAGTGCCATTCTCCCAAGCCATCCCATCCTCGCTCTCTCCCACAGAGTCCAAAAGACTGTTCTTTACATCTGTGTCTCTTTTGCTGTCTCATATACAGGGTTATTGTTACCATCTTTCTAAATTCCATATATATGCGTTAGTATACTGTATTGGTGTTTTTCTTTCTGGTTTACTTCACTCTGTATAATAGGCTCCAGTTTCATCCACCTCATTAGAACTGATTCAAATGTATTCTTTTTAATGGCTGAGTAATACTCCATTGTGTATACGTACCACTGCTTTCTTATCCATTCATCTGCTGATGGACATCTAGGTTGCTTCCATGTCCTGGCTATTATAAACAGTGCTACGATGAACATTGGGGTACACATGTCTCTTTCAATTCTGGTTTCCTCAGTGTGTATGCCCAGCAGTGGGATTGCTGGGTCATATGGCAGTTCTATTTCCAGTTTTTTAAGGAATCTCCACACTGTTCTCCATAGTGGCTGTACTAGTTTGCATTCCCACCAACAGTGTAAGAGGGTTCCCTTTTCTCAATACCCTCTCCAGCATTTATTGCTTGTAGGCTTTGTGACAGCAGCCATTCTGACTGGAGTGAAATGGTACCTCATAGTGGTTTTGATTTGCATTTCTCTGATAATCAGTGATGTTGAGCATCTTTTCACGTGTTTGTTAGCCATCTGTATGACTTCTTTGGAGAAATGTCTATTTAGTTCTTTGGCTCACTTTTTGATTGGGTCTTTTATTTTTCTGGAATTGAGCTGCAGGAGTTGCTTGTATATTTTTGAGATTAATTCTTTGTCAGTTGCTTCATTTACTATTATTTTCTCCCATTCTGAAGGCTGCAGCTTTATAAATAGCTGAGGAAAGAAGAGAAATGAAAGGTAAAGGAGAAAGGGAAAGATATACCCAACTGAATACAGAGTTCCAGACAATAACAAGGAGAGATAAGAAAGCTTTCTTAAATGAACAATGCAAAGAAACAGAAGAAAACAATAGAAGGGGTAGGCTAGAAATCTCTTCAAGAAAATTGGAGATATTAAGGGAACATTTTTTGCAAGGATGGACATGACAAAGGACAGAAATGGTAAGGATCTAACAGAGGCAGAAGAGATGGCAAGAATACATTGAAGAACTATACAAAAAAGGTCTTAATGACCTGGATATCCATGATGGTATGTTCACTCGCCTAGAGCCAGACATCCTGGAGTGTGAAGACAAGTGGGTGTTAGGAAGCATTATTATGAACAAAGCTAGTGGAGGTGATGGAATTCCAGTTGAGCTATTTCAAATCCTAAAAGATGATGCTGTGAAAGTGTTGCATTCAATATGAACAAATTTGGAAAACTCAGCAGTGGCCACAGGACTGGAAAAGGTCAGTGTTCATTTCAATCCCAAAGAAGGGCAATGCCAAAGAATGTTCAAACTACAGTACAACTGTGCTCATTTCACACGCTAGTAAGGTTATGCTTCAAGGTAGGCTGCAGCACTATGTAAACCGAGAACTTTCAGATGTACAAGCTGGGTTTAGAAAAGGCAGAGGAGCCAGAGATCAAATTGCCAATATTTGTTGGATCATGAAGAAAGCTGAGCACTGAAGAACTGATGCTTTTGAACTGTGGTGTTGGAGAAGACTCTTGAGAGTCCCTTGGACTGCAAGGAGATCCAACCAGTCCATTCTGAAGGAGATCAGCCCTGGGATTTCTTTAGAAGGAATGATGCTAAAGCTGAAACTCCAGTCCTTTGGCCACCTCATGTGAAAAGTTGACTCATTGGTAAAGACCCTGATGCTGGGAGGGGTTGGGGCAGGAGGAGAAGGGGACGACAGAAGATGAGATGACTGGATGGCATCACTGACTCGATCGACGTGAATTTGGGTAAACTCCGGGAGTTGGTGATGGACAGGGAGGCCTGGCGTGCTGCGATTCATGGGGTTGCAAAGAGTCAGACATGACTAAGCGACTGAACTGAACTGAACTGAACTGAAAGAAAGCAAGGGAATTCCAGAAAAACACCTACTTCTGCTCCACTGACTATCCTAAAGCCTTTGACTGTTTGGATCACAATAAGCTGTGGAAAATTCTTAAAGAGATGGGAATACTAGAGCACTTTACCTGTCTCCTGAAACACCTGTATGCAGGTCAAGTAGGAAAGTTAAAACTGGCCATGAACAACTGGTTCAAAATTGAGAAAGGAGTAAGACAAAGGCTTGCTTATTTAACTTCTATGCAGAGTACATCATGTGAAATGCCAGGCTGGATGAATCACAACCTGGAATCAAGATTGCCCGAAGAAATATCAGCAGCCTCAGATATGCAGATGATACCACTCTAACAGCAGAAAGTGAAGAGGAATTAAAGAGCCTCTTGATGAAGGTGAAAGAGGAGAGTGAAAAAGCTGGTTTAAAACTCAACTTTCAAAAAACTAAGACCATGCATCCAGTCCCATAAGTTCATGGCAAATAGAAGGGGAAAAAGTGGAAGCAGTGACAGATTTTCTGCAGCCATGAAATTAAAAGACACTTGCTCCTTGGAAGAAAAACCTAGACAGGGTTTTAAAAGCAAAGACATCACTTTGCCAACAAAGGTCCATACAGTCAAAGCTATGGTTTTTCCAGAAACCATGTATGGGTGTGAGATTTGGACCATAAGGAGGCTAAGCACTGCAGAATTGATGCTTTCAAACTGTGATGCTGGAGAAGACTTTTTTTTTCCTTTTTTTTAATTTAATTTTATTTTTTAACTTTACAATATTGTATTGGTTTTGCCATATATCAAAATGAATCTGCCACAGGTATACATGTGTTCCCCATCCTGAACCCTCCTCCCTCCTCCCTCCCCATACCAAGACTCTTGAGAGTCCCTTGGGAAGCAAGGAAATCAACCCTGAATATTCATTGGAAGGACTGATGCTGAAGCTCCAATACTTTGGCCACCTGATGAAAAGAGCCAACTAATTGGAATAGACCCTGATGCTGGAAAAGACTGAAGGCAAAAGGAGAAGGTGGAGGCAGAGGATGAGATGGTTAGACAGCATCATTGACCCAATGGACATGAATTTGAGCAAATTCTGAGAGAGAGTGAAGGACAGAGGAGACTTGTGTGCTGCAGTCCATGGGGTCATGAAGAGTGAGACATGAGTTAGTGACTGTCTAGTCAATAACAAGGAATTGTACTGAATACAATTATTTTTGTGCATCTGCTCTATCCAACGTGAAATATTTTGTTACTAGGCTTCAGTAACATTCTCTGACAATCTTGTTGTTTAAATATTTATTTATTTATTTGGGTCACACTGAGTCTTAGTGTGGCATGTGACTTGTGTGATCTTTAGTTGTGGCTTGTGGGACCTAGTTTCCTGACCAGGGATTCAACCCAGCTCTCCTGCATTAGGAGCATGGGGTCTGTATCAGGGAAACTCTATCTCCAAAAGCAGCTGGAGCAGAGTACTAAGAAACCAGTTGACTTCAAAAGTATTCTTGTTGAATTCAACCTTATTTTTGTATTAAATATATTACTCAATCTCCATGATAACCTCTATGCATTTCAAATGAGAGTATAATACATGGATTCTTAATAGAGAAGTGATCAATCAGCACCATCTAAAATCACCATTACAATAAACAAAGAAGACCTTGGCATTGAGTCTTTAATTAATAATACTTAGGCTGGAGAGCCAAGTGGTATCCACTGGATGTTTCCCAGAGGGCTTTAATCAGGCTGTGTGCTTAAGAGGATGTCAGGTAGGTATTTCCTGTTTTACTTCAGGTTCAAAGAAGCAGCCCAAGGGGAGAGACATGCTTCCAGTACTATAATTAATTATGTATTCATTTTATTCCTCAACATTCTAATAGAGGCTGATTTGCAGAGTGGTGCTCAATAGAATGGTCGTTCTTAAAGGAGAAATTTTGCAGCAAATTAAAATACAGTACAGAATTTTCATTTCTCTTTGCCACAGAGTCTAAAAAATTGTGGTTACATATGATGATCTACATATACACATTGAAAACATTTGCCAACTCAGTAGAATTTCTCTCAATCTGAAGCTTAATGGTGGATTTGCCCATTATAATTAGAATTAGGTAGTAACACTGTCTGACCTTGGAGTGTCATTGCCCTCTCTGCTGACTCCAGCAGAAACAGTGATGCAAAGTAAATGGATGGGTTAATACATCATAATGAGATGAGCATCACCAACTATTTGGCTTCTGAATCTTACTAATGTTAATCATATATTCCGTTCTAATGGCAAATGCCCCAAGAAGATTAGGATATAGTAAAAAAATTGATTACTAGCAAAAGTTACAGGGCTACCCTGGTGGCTCAGTGGTAAAAAATCCACCTGCCAATGCAGGAGACACGGGTCTGGTCCCTGATCCGAGAAGATCCCATATGCTGTGGAGCAACTAGGACCATGTGCCACAACAACTGAGCCTGTGCTCTAGAGCCTGGGAGCCACAAGACTGAGCCTGAGCACCCTGGAGCCTGTGCTCTGAAACAAGAGAAACCACTGTAATGAGAAGCCCACGTACTGTAACTAGAGAGTGAGCCCCTGCTCTTCACATCTAGAGAAAGGCCCACACTGCAAAGACCCAACACAGCCAAAATAAATAAATAAAATTAAAAAATATATATTTTAAAAGCTGCATATTTATTATCTTTATTCTTCTATCTTTCTTTTCTTTTTTAATGGTGTAGAATATGTATTTCCAGTAGGGGTTGGTATCACCTCTGTGGTAACCTGAATAAAGGCCTCCAAAAATATCTAGGTCTTAATTCCTAGAGTCTGTGGATGTGGTAGCTTATGTGGTAACAGAGACATTGCAGATGTGATTAAGACTTTTGAGTCAGAGAGATTATCCTGGATTCCAGGTAGATTAGTGTGGTTCAGACGGTAAAGAATTTGCTTGCAGTGCAGGAGGCCCCAGTTTGATCCCAGCATCGGGAAGATACCTGGAGAAGGGCATGGAAATCCACTCCAGTATTCTTGCCTGGAGAATTCCATTGACAGAAGAGCCTGTCCATGGGCTCTTCTGGACTACAGTCCATGGAGTCACAAAGAGTTGGACACACTGAGGGAGTTAACACTTACACTTATCAGAGGGAAGCAGAGGAAGATTTGACACAAAAGAGGAAGGTGATATGACACTGAAATAAGATGCTATAATGCTGGCTTTGAAACATGGAGAGAGGGACTATGAGTCAATAAATGCAAGGGGTGCAGTCCTAGAAGCTGGAAGAGAAGGACATTCTTTTAGCACCTCCAGAGGAAGTAGAGCCCTGCCAACAACTTAGTCCAGTAAACTGCAGACTTCTGTCCTGCAGAAGTGTAACACAATAAGTCTGTATTTTCATTAAGCCACCAAATATTAAGTATTTTGTTACAGTATCTCACAAGAATTAATACAGCCCCCAAAGGGGTAAAAATTAATTCTTGGGGAAGCAAAAAAGTCATATATTACAACAGCTTGTGATCCTCTCAAGCTCAACACTACCCTACAAAATCTTATTCCTCAGTATTTTGTTTTGTGGCAATTAGGGAAAAAAATATCTGAACTGCTCTTTTTTTTTTTTTCTGTGCTGGGTCTTCTTTGCTGCACACAGGCTTTCTCTAGTTACAGAGAGTGGGGGCTACTCTCTAGTTTCAGTTTTCAGGCTTCTTATTCTTGTGACTTCTCTTGTTGCGGCTCTAGGACTCTAGAGCTCAGGCTCAATAGTTGTGGAACTTGGTCTTGCCCCATGACATGTGGGATCTTCCCAGATAAGGGATTGAACAGGTATCCCCTGCATTGTAAGGTAGACTGTTAACCAAGGAAGATTCTATCACCAAGGAAGCCCCCAAATTGCTCTTTAAGGAGTTGAGTATGAAAAATAGGTTGTAAAACAACAGTTCATTGGCAAGCACTGTCAATGACAGTTTGATTCAAATATTGAAGCAACACTTTTTATTACTCTCAAGGCCCATTTCATCACCATTAGCAGTTAGATAATGCTATTAGACAAAAAAAAAAAAAAAAAAAAAAAACATTGCTACCTTGACACCATTAGACAAAATAGATATTACTATCTTGACAGGTTCTTCTATACTTTCATTCTAACAACAGAATTTACCAATCCAGAAAAGGCTTGCTGACCACTTCTTTGTGCAAGTAGCCAAACCTCTACCTCATTTTTAGACAGGCATTCTCTCCTATGAGTATAGGAATAATTTGGCCCATAAATAGTGTCAATCTATTTATGTGTATGTTTGAAATTGTGTGCCAAAGCCCATTACAAAGTACATTTTAATATTCCAGATTTTTAAAATGTAACACAGGAAGGTTTATGACTATTGTGACAGCCTTGGAAGAGATTGTTTAATCATAATTCTACCTTTGGCATAATTGTTTTAGTGAAACCAAAACTCTATCAGAAACCTATTTCTAATGTACTTTTAGCATTATTGAACAAGTGATGATGAAAAAGCTATATAAGTAGTTAACCAGTGGGTAGCCTTTCTTATAGGATACATTCAGCTTTCACACAAACTGAAAGTTAAAAATCTGTGTATATTAATATATCTATTATGATTCAGTCTACAGTATTTTTAAAAATATCTTTGTTGATTAAGCATTAAAAAGAATAAGTCAAGATACATATCAACATTCATTATATCACTAAGCTCACTCATTAATTTGCTCTTTCTGCCTTGCTCAAGTAAAAGTTTCCTGTAACCTTCAAGAAATTAAGTTCTGAGTAGATTCAGGTATTGTTGACTGTAAGATTAAGCTATAAATCCCCTTAGGAGCATTAAATGCTTGAATAGAATCTTAATCAGGCTAGATCTGCCAACCAGGGTCTTCTTTGGAAAGAGGTCAAGATGTAAAAAAAAAAAGATTAACATTGTCCACTAAGCATTCTAGCAGACATGCTGATTGTGCATTACTATGCCTTCTACTCAGTCCACACTGGGAGCAAAATCTGAGCCTGGGGTGGGAGAAAAATTTTGAAACAGAATCAAGCTATTTATAGTCGAAACATCAGTGTGTACAAAATGGACTGTGCACTGATCTTTATTCTTATGTTCCAAGAGGTGGAAGTCTGGTGTTTGACCATAATTCACAAGACAGGAAAGAGAAGGGAGGGAGGGTAGGTAGGAGGAGGAAAGAAGGAAGGAAAGGAAAGGAAAGATAGCTATCTATATATTATATATGTAATTCATATATATAACATATATATATATGATATATACATCAAGTATATACCATACCAGTTCTACCTTTTTAAAAAGTAGGTTGGCTTTTGCTGCTTTTTTTTTTTTAATGCTGAATGATAACTGATAAAACCCGATTACCTTAGAAACTGTAAAGAAACTACACATGAATTTTTTTTTTAAAGATTTTATTTTTTAATCTATGCCAGCTCCAGATCTGCCATTTCTGTGTCCTGCCCCAAGGGCATCCCAGGTAGCTCAGTAGTAAAGAAACCACATGCCAAACAGGAGACGTGGGTTTGATCCCTGAGTTGGGAAGATCCCCTAGGGAAGGAAATGGCAATGCACACCAGTATTTTTGCCTGAAAATCCCATTGTCGGGGAGCCTGGTGGGCTACAGTCCATGGGGCTGCAAAGAGTTGGAAATGACTTGGCGACTAAACAACAACATCCTGCCCCAAGCAAAGCTCCCTCGCCATTTCTAACATTAGCTTGACTGCGGTGAAGTTTCCCATTTAATTCTATATTTGACACTAGTTTAATGACTGGCTGTTACACAGGAAGTTGATCCAATTGTCGTTAGCAGGCCAGAAGTTTATGCCTCTTCTTATTGTCTAATGCAGAAAGAAATGATTCACAAATGAAAATGGTAGTATTTTGAACCTGTGTCCTAATGCTGTCCAACATCTGGATGCTGGATGCAACATTTACACATGCCTTCAATTGTGAAGTTTTCCCTAGAATGTTTGGGATTATGGAGATGCTGGTCCTTATTACTTCCCCAAAACAATGATAAAAAAGACTAAATTTATTTTTGACTAAAGATCAACTGATGTTGTTTTGAGAGCTATTTAAAAGTTGTTCTGTTATTTCTCATTGACAAATACAACAACTCAACTTTCTAAATCATAGGGAAAAAGTATTTTCAACTCTTAAAAAGAGAAATTATCTGAAGATGACCAGAATCTACTTGCTGGCTACAAGGACAACCCGGTAGGAATGTGGCAAGTGACCATCGACACCTGCTAGAAACAAACATGGCAGAGCTTTCAAAATTAAAACAAACAAGCAAAAAAACTGGCTTTCTGACTTTAAAAACAAAGAGAAATTAAATGTATATGCTCCTTACAACAAGGCATGCATTTTAATCAGTATTCACTGACTCCATGAGCATATGGGATGACAGCAGGCATGATGATTTTACAGATGTGAATAATGCACTCCTCAATTAATGGAAACCTGATTCTCCCTTGGGGACATTGTTTCCCCTGCAACTCTCTCGAGCGTGGACCTGGAGGTGAGATGGGTGCTCCTCTTGCCTCTCATGGCTGTTTCATTTGTTCTCCTTCTCCTTCACATCTAAAACTATCTGTTTTAAATTTCATGTCATCATGAGATTTTTTAAGTTAGTAAATGTATATTTTTAAAAATCAAATTAACACTAACTTCCTCAAGGGACAGGGTAACAGCAGTAGGAGAGGCTCAGACACTGCATACTATCCACTGCTCAGCACTGTTCTTGTCCCTTATCAAACACCAACTTATTCCCCCTCATTTTTCTAAGACTTTACCTCCTGGTTCACTGCCAATGTTTCCTGAACTCCTGGTCTTAATTCCTAGTATTCTCAGTATGCATAAAGATGATCTCAATTCCTGGAATTCCTCCTCTTGGGGGATCCTCTCCTGTCAACCACTCATTTCCAAGATCATACCTTAGTGACTCATGCTTTTCTAAGTGATTATGTCACCACTTCTCTATCCTCAAATACCCCACAGCCCATCTTCCCTCTCAGCTGCTGACCTTGCTTCCTTCAGTGAAAAAATTGAAGCAACCTGAAAAGAACCTGCAAAGACTCTCTTCATTCAAACCTGCGAGGGTACCAGCAATGCATCCACAAACTCCTCTTTTCCTGGCTATCTACCATAGAAAAATGAATACTTATGTTCACATTAAAATATAAATGTACATGAATGTATATAGCAGCTCTATTTGTAACTGCCAAAATCTGAAAATAACCCAAATGTTCTTCAATAGGTGAATTGATTAAAAAGTAAAACAAAACTGTGGTATATGCATATGGTAGTATTTGACAATAAAAAGGAAGGAACGCAACTAACATGCAACAACTAGATGAATCTCAGAGGCATTATGCTGCGGGAAAGAACCCACTCTCAAAGGTTACATACCATACAGGTCCGTTTACATGACATGCCTGAAAAGACACAACTACAGTGACAGGAACCATCACTGACTATCAGAGATTGAAGAGGGGAGGGTATGACGGCAAAGGAGTAGAAGAGATGGGAGATTTGGGGGGTGAGAAAACTTCTGCATCCTAAGTGTAGTTACATAAATCTACATTTGTTAAAATTCACAGAACTACCCACACATACATTTTAAAAATTCTGTAAACCTGTAACTTTAAATTAATCCTATAAACAAACTCATTAATGTAAATCATTATTCCCAAAGGCACAATGAAATCACAATAATTCAAAAGCGAATTGTTTGAATATTGTTGAACTTTGCTTTCAAATTCTTGATGATGGTAATATGATGGTAATAGGGATGTTGTGTTTACTACAGCTCAGCAAGTGTGGGAAAGAAGCAAGGACTCTTAACCATGCCTGGTTTAGGACAACAGTCTGACTGCTTGGTGGACAAGTTGTTAGCCTCTCTGTCTCACCTGTAAAGAGGGGATAGAAATAGTACATGCCTCATAAGTTTAAGAGAATTAGGTGAGATAATTGAAGGAACGTAAAATGCTGTGTATTGTGCTTGGTACATGATAAGCTCTCATAAATGTTAGGTATCATATTATTTAAACCAATTAAAAAGATTGATCATTCTTTTTAAATTAAATTTTAAAAATCACTTTTGACACTTCGCAACATTCCAGGGAGGTATGAGGTCCATTCCCAACAAATACAAAGAGCAGGACAGAAACTGGAACATTTTAGGGAAATAACTTTTCAGCTATAGCCAAGCCATGCCTTTACAGAATGGAAAATCATCATTCATTGGAAGTGTCAATCTTATTCAGCTGTGTGTAAATCAGCTCTCACTGACCAATCATTTAACCAGATCTTAGAGACTAGAAGAAAAGCTTTGTTATTATTGGATGCCTTAATTTAAATAGTTCAACTTCTCCCCACCAGTAAGCACATTCAATGTTGTACTGAGAAATAATGCTGTGACCCTTTTGAGAACCAGACAGGTACAACAGGTTATTTACACTGATGGTATTTAAAAACACCTAGAAGGCTCTCCTCTGGCAACCTATGGGCTTTTAAACACGTGATGTTTCTTATTTTGGTGTCAGGATATCAGCCATTGCTTCTTGTTGTCAGAAGGTGCTGGGGCCTTCTGACAGTAGACCCCAATACATCTTTCTACATTTATTGTTTCTGTCTTGCTGTGTGTAAATAAGTCTGATTACCAAACTTTGAAACAATAAATAACATTAACATAGTCCTCTACTTCTTGTGAAGCAGTTTCATAAAAAAATTTTATCCTTATAAATACCATGAGAAGTAGGAGAGGTGTTATTATAATGTTTATGTGGAAAAATGAGAAGTTTAATCACACATCTGATTGACTGTTTAGATGTTTCTTGCTTAGTCACAGCAGGTACCATCTATCTGTGGTTTTAAAGGGTAATTTACTATACAAAATGTTATATGTGTTTTTAGTCCATGTGAGCTGCTCTAACAATAACACAATAGGCTAGGCTGCTTAAACAGACATTTATTTCTCATAGCTCTGGAGACTAGGATGTCTAAAATTGAGGCACCAGCAGATTCATATCTACCATATGAATGTGAAGTCATTCACATTGTGAAGTCAGGTGAAGGCCCACTTCCTGGTTCAGAGTTGGCCATCTTCTTGCTGCGTCCTCACATAGTAGAAGGGATAAGGGAGCTTCTCTGCAGTATTTATAGAGTCTAATTCATGAGGGCTCCACTCTCATGACCTAATCATCCCCAAAGGCCCTACCTCCAAACACTATCACATCAGGGATTAGGTTTCAACCTATTAATGCTGGGGGGACACAGACATTCAATCTATAGTACATGCTGTCAAAACACAGCTCACTATCTCCGGAGATACTAAACATAGAAAGAAAGAGTTCCTGAACACACTGAGTTGCCTTAGCATTGAAAACAACCACTCATTGTCGAATTTTTGTTCATTGATGCTTTCAGGTACCCAAGCATCTGACTCATAGCAATCACTGAAGAGACCTCTGTTGAAAAAATTAATGTGTGATTTCAAAGTAGAAAATCTAAAAAGATGAAAACCATAGGATAAGAAACTCAAACCCTATATCCAGCAGTTCATATTTTCAAAAATTTCCAGTGGGGTAAAGATAGTCAATAGTATGTGGTTAAAGAGCAGACACACATTTTTAAGAGACACTGGATGTCAGTCTAAGAAGGTAATAACCAGGATGCTCAGGCATCCTGAAACCATGTCACATGAGGAAGTGCTAGTGGATCTAGATATGTTTAGTTTGAAAAAGAGAAAATAAGATTGCTCTTTCCAAATATTTTAAGTTATGGGCATGGGCTAAAATTGTCAAGTGGAATAGAAAACTTAAAAAAAAATGTATTTTCTGTAGATCCAGTGGCTAGGAATATGACCAGTTAGTGAAAATTACAGAGAATCAATTTTTCACTGAACAAAACAGGGCAGTTTAGCAATTGGAGCTGCCAAGCACCAGGATGGGCAGGCTTGGGAGGGAGCTAGAAGACAGGAGTGAACAGTAATTTAACATCTCCTATGTGCGTGGTGTTGGACATAGGACCTGTATAATGTATAGGACCTTACATTAGTATTACCATCTCCAGGTCAGAAGTGAGGAAAGTGATGCTTACAGAACAAAAGTGACTTGTCCAATATCACACAGTTGCTAAGTGGCACATCTGGAACTCAAACCAGAGGTAGCTAACTCCTAACATAAGTTATTTCTGTTCAGTTCAACTCAACAAACATTCTTTTTTTAATGTCTGCTTTTGACCAGGAACTATACTGAGTCCTGAGAAATACCAAGATAAATGACAGACAGAAGACAGTTCCTTCCTTGGAAAGATTCAGAGTTTACCATCTCCACAGTGCTAGAAGTGTCTGAATAAAGGTTACATGACCATTCCAGGTTACTAGAGAAAGAATTATTGATCTGGGAGTAGTCTTTATCAAATAATCACTTAAGGTGCCTACATGCCCAAATTCATAGATGTGGCTATAACAGATTTCTGGAAATTGAGCTGGTATATTATAAAATCTGGTTATTCCACTGAGGGGAAAATGGAGCTTCAGATGTGATAAAAATTATATGAATTAAGCAACTTTTGAAATATAAAATGACCATATCCTAATGTTACCAATAGGTAACATTTTGTTACTGGACCTGAAGGATTAACACTTAATTTGATTAGCTCCCATTTGGTCCTTTGATTGGATGACATTTTTCCTTTATACTCCCTGTCCTTAAAAATCTTATTTACTTCCCTGGTGGCTCAGACGATAAAGCATCTGTCTACAATGCAGGAGACCTGGGTTCGATCCCTGGGTTGGGAAGATTCCCTGGAGAAGGAAATGGCAACCCACTCCAGTACTCTTGCCTAGAAAATCCCATGGACGGAGGAGCCTGCTGTCCATGGGGTCGCAAAGAGTCGGACACGACTGAGTGACTTCACACTTTCACTTTTTAAAAACACATATAATAATGCTGTTTAAAATGTCTAAAAATGAGAATTACATGAAAAATCTAAGTTAGGTTTTACAGTCACACATAGTGCTGGAGCTTTTCAACAACTAAAGCAATAATAAAAACATACTGTAATTCCTACCATCTGATTCATATCTCAACAGAAAGAATTTTCAAGGCAATAAATTCAGAGAGGTATTTACCTAATGTTTCTTTAACCTAAGAACATGGACCTACATAATAAATGATATCTTCAATAATATTTTTATGGAGGATTCAGAAAGTTATTAATAATAACAGTTTATGTTATTATATATTTACTATATAACAAAATAATCTTTAACAAATACCACAAGTATAATTCTAAAACTTTTAGCAGAGCTGAGACTAGAATATCGATTTTCTAACGCCCAATTCAGAGAAGGCAATGGCACCCCACTCCAGTACTCTTGCCTGACAAATCCCATGGGCAGAGGAGCCTGGTAGGCTGCAGTCCATGGGGTCGCTAAGAGTCTGACACGACTGAGCAACTTCACTTTCACTTTTCACTTTTCACTTTCATGCATTGGAGAAGGAAATGGCAACCCACTCCAGTGTTCTTGCCTGGAGAATCCCAGGGACGGCAGAGCCTGGTGGGCTGCTGTCTATGGGGTCGCACAGAGTTGGACACGACTGAAGCGACTTAGCAGCAGCAGCAGCAGCAAACCCAATTCATAAATGCTTCCATTTTTTTCACTATACTATCCTATACATACCACATATAGAAAAGAATTTGGCCATGGAATTACAGATACATACACACACACATGCATGCACATGTGAGTGTAAAATGTCCATAACACACACAGCACACATACAAACACAGGTACCTTTACCAGTACTGATGATTCTACTGAAATTAGAGATTAGTCCTTTTAATAAATAAAAATAATTCCATTAATTAACTTATCAAATTCACGCAGCATCTGTCAAGCTGATGATTTACTGTGTTTTGCATTGGTTATCTTTGTCTACTTCTCATGGTCCTATCACGTCTCTCTTTCAGTCACTATGCACCCATCTGTACCCAGAATACAAAAAGACAAATAAAACTGAGCCTACAATAAACACAAATCCGGGATTTCAATTTAACACAAGTCATCAAAAGTCTATATCAACATACCAAGAAATAGAATTTATTCCTTTTCTCCTTTTTCAAATGTACTCAACCCTGCATGCTAATAATAATTTTATTAGTGACATTAAAACCTAAGGTCTGCATGAAAAACAGCAGGGCTCCAGGGTGTAGTAATACCACTCACTAGCTTTCAGCCCATCAGAAAGAATATTAACAGATACACTGTTGACACACTTAGAAAACCAGGAAACTGACCACCTGTTTTTCCCTTTTAGTTACCAACAAACCCAAATGGCTATAGTGCCTTGATTGAAAAAATACATAAATTTGGATGTAATAAGTTATTCTCTTACTGCAAATCAACTATCGAAAATACATAGAAATCAAAGGATTATAACCAAGTTATCATTCAGCAATTCCCCAAATTGTGAGCCTTATTATTCTCCAATACCCAGCCAAAAAAAAAGTCTAAATTAATGTTTCTTAAAGCATGGTCTCTTTGTGCTGTGAATTTGTTAGAAATGCAAATTATTGAATTCCACCTAGACTTTGAATCAGAATTTTAGGGGCTGGAGCACAAGACTAGGTTTTGATGAGTTGTCTAGGTTATTCTGGTGCTCATTAAAATTCGAGAAATGATCTGAATGAAGGGGTTCTTAATATTTTGTTTCCTTTATGGCCTCAGTTCATTTCTACCTTGCATGCTCATTCATAACCAACTCCTGTTGCTTATCATAAGCCTACTCCTTGGAAACTGCAATCAAGCATGGTGTAAGTGAGGATGCTCTGTCAATCCTCATTGTCTTGCATCAACAGAAAAACATCAATGGATACCCTTTCCTCAACCTTTGCTATTCTTCCCTCAGCTGCAACTGCCACGCACAAGATGGGGTGTGCAGCTTTCAGAAGATCCATCCAATTGGCAACCAAAACTGCCCGACTCACTGGTTTCAGTCCTTCTGTACAATCCACCTGCACATGGGTACCCAAGGCACAGGTTGCCATGTCACAGCCCCCCTGCCAACCTGCTATGTGAGCCTGCTGTTCATGGTGGCTGAGGGCCCTGCCTGTGGATGCTTTGGGCTTTGCTTAATCCAGGAAGGTAGCCTATGGCACCTTGAGTCCCCTTGGAGGAGGAGGTCTGGTATAAAAGGATAAGCAAGTGATGATGAAAACCCAGCACATACAGATGCGACAAATGAAGAACTGGAGATGGGCTTTGTTTTTTAACAATCATTTAGGAAAGTAAGGCAGAGTGTCCTGAAAACGCTCACGTTCTTCTCGGTACTCAGCACTGAATTCCCCTTGGTTGGCTCCTTTCTTTGTCTCCAGAGTCATACTGCTATATTTGGAGCATGCCCAAAGGCAACAAACTAGGTAAAGCAGATACTTTACTGTCAATATTCACTGACTTCATTGTAATATAGACACAGGCTAATGTAAATTATTGATTAAATTTAAGTAAATTTTGGACAACTTATATCTTGTAATAATGAAACTTTACTTGTAATACGCCACTAATTTCAAGAGAAGGGTATCAGTGGGTTGCTTTGGTTGCATTTCACAGTATCAAACAATTTTTTCATCCGATGTTTTTCTATTATTATGCTCAGTTAATGAGCCTACTTGGTAGTGTACCCGGCATTTGTTCATTAACCTCCACTGCACTGGTGTAGGAATTAAAGGATACCTGCACCTCTTCTACAGCTTTCTTAATCAAAAAATGGAGTGAACAATTTAATATGAAATTTTCAAAACTACTCCTAAACGGGTAGTGGATGAAGCTGCTTTTGGCTATTTCTGTCCCCAGGATCACCTCCTCCGTGCAGGGCAGAATGACTCTGCCACTCTGAAACCATCTGGCATGTGATGCTGCTAAGTACAAAGCTGAAGGGAAACAGCGAGTTCAGGGGAGGCCTTGGAATGAAGAAGGCTCCTAATCTGATTCATACCAGCTATAATTTGCTGCTTGTCTACAACCAGCAAAACAATTTACGGTTCTCTAACGCCAGACTCTCGGACTCCCTCAAAACACTCCTCCGCCAGTCTCTCTCCCTCAGTGAGGAGAGGCCTGTGCTAACACCACTGTCATTTTGAATTAGTGCTGATGCTGAGCATAAGAGCCAACCATTCCTCTCCACATTGTATTGAAACAGGTAAAGGGAGGGAAGTGTTAAGCTCACTATATTTTTTAAACACCTCTGCAGAAATAGCAAGACCAGGTCCCAAGTACTCAATAAATAAAGGCTTTATAATGATAAGAGAGAGAAAAGCTCACTTCAGAATAAGCTTTCATTTCACTAAAAAAGCAGAAAAAATTGCTAGCATTGACATTATGTGCTTCTTGTTTAATATAGCCCCTCTGATTAGTGAAAAAGTTTTATTCCTCTTTCCTAGCAAGAATTTTATCTTCTCTCTCCCACAGCTCTCTCACAGGGAATATGTTTGCTATTTGTTTACCTCCTTCAGATCCTGCACGACGGCTGTGAGCCTCTCATTTTCTGCCTGGACATTAGTGACTACAGCCCGGCTCTGTTTCAGTTCGTTCTGCATATCCAAGATCTTCCCCAGATAGTAAGCTTCCTTCGATGCTGACTCCTGCAGAAGCGTTTCCTCCCGAGTCTCTCCATCCTCAGCAACCTTACGGTGGATGGAGAAGGACTGCCCAAACGCCTGCGGAGGATTTGAAAAGAGAAAGAGCACAAAATGAAATGCACCACTGCACTACTCAACAGAATTGGGAACATGATTCATTTTGATTTGTGTACAAGAAAAGCTATTCAGCAAGACTTTCAGAAGCAAAAACTACACAGTTCATGTAACAGGCTAGCAGCTCTCACTGACACTTGAAATAATTCAATTTAACAAGGAGAAAGAAAATTTTAAATGTTTTGCTAAAATATAGATATAATGTGTTAAAACTTGAAAAACATTACTGCTTGTTTTATGTTACCATTTTTTAGAAAAATCCTATCAAGGAATAGAATCAAGGAATAGACAGCTAAGCGCTAAGGAAACCATAAAAATTCATATTCTAATTTTCAGTCTAGAAAAAAAATCCCCAAAATAATTTTCGAGAAAGAAAATGATAGTTTCATTAGCTTTCTAATACATTAGTGGTAAGAATATATCAATTACAAACAATACCTTTAAGAGAGAAAACTACCAAACAGCATTCAAACTTCTGGTACCAAAAAAGACATAAAATGAGATCAATATTTAAGAAAATATATCTGTGTATAAAGAAATTTTAAAAACCCAGAAATTAATGAAATTGATAAGCTACAGTTGGTGAGTAGGAACGAGGTAGAAAGAATGAGGGAATGAAATGCTATACAACAGATCACATTTCATAGGAGTGACACTTTTTGAGATTGTCTTATCATATCATTCTCACTCTTAGAACTACAGTATGCAGTTTCACATTTTGTTGTTCAGTCGCTCAGTTGTGTCGACTCTTTGCGACCCCGTGAACTGCAGCATGCCAGGCTTCCCTGTCCTTCACCATCTCCCAGAGTTTGCTCAAACTCATGTCCATTGAGTCGGTGATGCCATCCAACCATCTCATCCTGTCATCCCCTTCTCATCCTGCCTTCTTTTCCAGCATCAGGGTCTCTTCCTGTGAGTCAGCTCTTTGCATCAGGTGGCCAAAGTATTGGAGCTTCAGCTTCAGCATTAGTCCTTCCAATGAATACTCAAGATTGATTTCCTCTAGGATTGACTGGTTGGATCTCCTTGCAGTCCAAGGGACTCTCAAGAGTCTTCTCTAAACCACAGTTCAAAAGCATCAATTCTTTGGTGCTCAGCCTTCTTTATGGTGCAACCCTCACATCCATACATGACCACTGGAAAAATGATAGCTTTAACTATACAGACCTTTGTTAGCAAAGTAAGGCCTCTACTCTTTATAATGTTTCATGTCCCTCCCAAATAAATAATAATTAGATCAGCCTCTATGTGTCCAGGGACCCAATGGAACACAAATAGTAACAAATGAACACAGCTGTACTACAAATGAACAACATGACTACATTGAAAGGAGTCGAGAAAAAAAGATCTAACCTGAGCAATTTTGGAAATGGGTATTTTTGCTATACACTATAAAGCTAAAGACAAAACAAATTGTACCCAACACTATAGTCTAGTTAGTAAATTTGTTTCTCATGGGGATTACAGAGACACAATTCTAAAACTCCTTTGTATACTAGGTTTGAGGAAAAAAGTAAACATATTATGGATAATGAAAGCCAAATTTCTCCCTGCTGGAGAAAGGCATTACAAATAAAGAAAGGGAGAAGGAAACTAGCAGTATTGAGTTGTAATTAGAAGTATCAGGATAGTCTTTAACAGGGAAGTAGTTCAATAGATGGAGAGACCAAAGTGCTTATGTGTGGTTGTGTACACAGATTTTCTAGCTCTGTCAGCAAACCTTGCAGCCAAATTTTGTTTCTAAATATCAATCCCCAATTAAAAGAACTAGGGTTCTTTGAAGAAATGACTGAGTCCCTGGCTGGAGCAAAATGAACTTGGTGCAAGCTGTGGTGCCAAAGAGTAACAAAATGCTTTTTAAAAATGACGTGGATATGTCAAAGGACACAAGAGTCTAACTAAAGAGGCTCCCAAATGGCCAAATCTGGGATAATTGGGGGAGACAAAAGAGTTACAGTAGTGAATTATAATCCACAAAACAAAATCAATATTCATGAGTCCACACTGATGTAATAACTGAATAAATAAGGGAAGAAGAAACAGCTTTTCTTCACAGTAGAATTCTAATAATTTAATTCTAATAGAAATAAAATACATCAGCATTACTTGGCAGATACCAAGTAATAATTATTGCAGGTAAAGATTATCAATGAAATATATGGAATATAAAATAACAGGTAAAAAATATGATGAGAAACAGGATATTTGCATAGTCTTAAAGCATTTTCTCCCAAGATATTTATTAATTCCAATGGGAAAAACAGTAACTTTGCAATGGAGTAACCCAGTAGACCTTAACTAAGTGACCAAAACTTAGCTCAGCAGCAACAAGACATCCTGACATTGTGTACCCTCTGATCAACACATGCAGCAGGCACAGGGTCATTTCTGTGATATTCTTACCAAAAATGCATAAGCCAGTTTTTACCACAAGAAAGCATGAAGCAAATCAAAATGGAAACATTCTACAAAAGAATTGGCCAGGACCCTTCAAAAGTATTAAGGTTAGGAAAAAGAGAGAAAGACTTCTCTAGACAAGATGAGACAAAGGAAACATAACAAATGCAGTACAGGAACCTAGATTGCAGCCAGCCCTGAAAAAAAGATATTAGTAGGACATTTGGCAAAATCAGAATATACTCTTAATATTGGCTAATAATATTGTAGCAATGTCAATTTCTGGTCCCCATAATTGTACTCTGATTACCTTAGGGTAGCTCAGACGGTAAAATACCTGCCTGCAAGTTCAGTCCCTGGGTTGGGAAGATCCCCTAGAGAAGGGAATGGCTACACACTGCAGTATCATTGCCTGGAGAATTCCATGGACAGAGAAGCCTGGCGAGTTACAGTCCATGGGGTTGCAAAGAGTCAGGCATGACTAAAGCGACTCAGCACACATACACACACACACACATACATACATACATATATTTTAAAATTTCAAATGTTATTAAATGATGCTTCTGGACTGTGTACAGATCATGAAGAAATAAGGCTAGAATCAACAGAGAAGGATACTCTTGGTGTTTGGCTTCTTCAGTCTCAGGACAGAAAGACATACTTTATTGGAGTAGCCAAGATTCTACATGTGATAATACATGTATAGACTTATGAACAGATGAAAAATTAACTTTGGAGGTGCCACTGACCTTGCTTTTCCATTGGTAATGATCAGACTCTGTGAGAGCAATTCTGAACTCATTACTCATTAAAATGCCTTTGGAAAGATGTCTGGCAGCACATCTCTCCGTGGTGACCTGGTGACATCTTCAGTAGACCCTCACCCTGGCAAAGGAACCTTAACTATATCTTCTTCTTAGTGTAGTCAGTAAGTTGTGCCCAACTCTTTTGCTACCCCCAGGGACTATACCCCACCATGCTCCTCTGTCCATGGGATTTTCCAGGCAAGAATACTGGAGTGGATTGCCATTTTCTTTTCCACCAGATCTTCCTGACCCAGGGATTGAACCTGGGTCTTCTGCATTGTCAGGTGGATTCTTTATCAATGAGCCACCAGTGAAGCCCGACTATATACTTAAGTACTAGTGAAATCTAAAATTAGCATGAACTCTGTGTCAGGCACCTCAGCCTGCTTCTTTTTCACAATTACTTCCTCACTACTAGGTAACAGAAAACTTCCACAGGCCATTTTCTTAACTCTGCCTGAGTAAAATCAATAGACTAAGGCAACCTATGGTTCTCACATTATTCTCAGCACACAGGCAATGCTCGCTTGGTGGCTAAATTGACCCCTAAGATCTTAATTAATAGCAAGTGTACTCTGGATCCAGCACCAAAGGAAATAAAACATTTCAGTATATACACAGAAGAGATCTTCAAAATACAGTCAAGAATTGAAACTGAAAATACAAATTGATGAATTCAATTTTTGACAAATTCATCTTTGATGAATCCTTAACTCATATTTATTGCAGCTCAGAAACTTTAACTGAGCATAGGGGTATCCAAAAGTTAGTCATCATTTTTATGAGGAATGTGTAATTTCACTAGGCCTGATTTAAAACCAGTGTAAGTATGGAAAGTTATTCAAGAACATTTATTATGGTGTAATTTTTTTTTTAATATAAAAATAACACCAATCCAGCACAGGCTACAGATGTTCCATGATCTACATTTGCAAATTCTTTGAGAACTAACACGACTCAGAAAAATCTGCATTAAGGGAGAGTGAAGGAGAAAACACTCCTATTTTACCCAATTCCTAACTGTTGGTAACCAGAACTGGCCATGACAGCCAGCTGACAACTATCATGCGGCTAATTGTTGATGCTGATTTACCAGGCCTGTGTGGCTCTGCCAGGTACCTCCCTCCTCCACCACCATTCCAAGTAACTCCTGACAAAGTTGGACCCAAGAGAAGAGAAGCAGTCTCTTATAAGACTACTGAAGCTGCATGCTTGGCAGAAATCACAAAACTAGCTTTGCTATTTATAGGCAAACGTAGGGCAGTCATGATTCTAGTTATATTTTGTTCAGATAGCAAATTCTTTTTAGGCACTGCAGTCATTTCATGGACAATCTTTATCTGAAATTAGTTTGAGATAAACTGACATTTCTATACAATTTTAGAATGTACTAGGATTTCTCATCATATGTGTAGCTATAATTCCACAGTTATCACCTTTAATATAGTGCATCACAGTGTATCAGTTGATTTCAACTGTGAGGCAGTTTAAGTCCATTTAGCTATATAATAAGTATACCTTGCTTTCTTATTCTACTCACATGACCTCTTAATCCAAAGAAAACTGGTATTTTTTACCTTCATATTCAAGACAATATGTTAACCGTTAAGTGGAATTTTCATGCTTCTTGTCTTTCATAATATGAAAGACGAAGTTCAGCTAGTATATTTAATAATATCATATTATCTCTCAAATATGATCCTTGGTTACAGGACTTTCATTCTTTCATCTTAAAAATTGTGACAAAAGGGTATACTAGGTTATTCAAGGACAGTAGACAAAGTAGTTTTTACTTGAAATCCTAAAACTTGTTCATACATTTGTTTGTTCACTAAACAAGCATTTACAGATAACTGTAAACAGGCATTGCTTGAGGCACTAAGGATTCAGCAACATTTTAGAAAAAAAATCTCTGCTTTTGGGAGAATTCTAGTGGAACACAAATAAATCAGTAAGTATGTGGTATAATGTTAGAAAAATTTAAAAATAAAATGAAATTCAGGGTAAGAGCATAAAACAGCACTGCCAAATAGGACTCCCATCAATGATATATCTGTGTTGTCCAATATGGTAACCACTGTCCACGTGTGGCAAAAGAGCTCTTGAAATGTGGCAATATGACCAAAGAAATAAGTTTTTAATTTTATGTACTCTAACCCATGTTGGAGAAGGAAACAGCAACCCACTCCAGTATTCTTACCTGGAGAATCCCATGGAAGGGTCGCAAAGAGTCAATCACAACTGAGACTTCACTCACTCAACCCATGTAAGATCACAGTAATCCAAGTCTATGCCCCAAGCAGTAATGCTGAAGCTGAAGTTGAATAATTCTATGAAGACCTACGGGACCTTATAGAACCAGCACCCAAAAAAGATATCCTATTCATTATAGGGGACTCTAATGAAAAAGTAGGAAGTCAAGAGATACCTGGAATAACAGGCAAATTTGGCCTTGGAGTACAAAATGAAGCAGGGCAAGGGTAACAGAGTTTTGTACAGAGAACTCACTGTTCATAGCAAACAACACAAGAGATGAGTCTACACACTGACATCACTAGATGATCAATACTGAAATCAGATTGATTATATTCTTTGTAGGCAAAGATGGAGAAGCTCTATACAGTCAACAAAAGACAAGACCCAGAGCTGACTGTGGCTCAGATCATGAATTCCTTATTGCCAAATTCAGACTTAAAATGAAAAAAGTAGGGAAAACCACTATACCACTCAGATCAGTTCAGTTCAGTTCAGTCACTCAGTCGTGTTTCTACTCTTTGCGACTCCATGGACTGCAGCATGCCAGGCCTCCCTGTCCATCACCAACTCCCAGAATTTACTCAAATTCATGTTCATTGAGTCAGTGATGCCATACAACCATCTCATCCTCTGTCATCCCCTTCTCCACCTGTCTTCAATCTTTCCCAGCATCAGGTCTTTTCAAATAAGTCAGTTCTTCACATCAGGTGACCAAAGTATTGGAGGTTCAGCTTCAGCATCAGTCCTTCCAATGAATATTCAAGACTGATTTACTTTAGGACTGGTTGGATCTCCTTGCAGTCCAACGGACTCTCAAGAGTCTTTTCCAACACCACAGTTCAAAAGCATCAATTCTTCAGCGCTCAGCTTTCTTTACAGTCCAACTGTCACATCCATACATGACTACTGGAAAAGCCATAGCCTTGACTAGATTGATCTTTGTCAGCAAAGTAATGTCTCTTCTTTTTAATATGCTGTCTAGGTTGGTCATAACTTTACTTCTAAGGAGTAAGCATCTTTTAATTTCATTCAGGTATGACCTAAATCAAATCCCTTATGGTTATACAGTGGAAATGATGAATAGATTCAAGGGATTAGGTCTGGTAGACAGTGCATGAAGAACTATGGACAGAGGCTCTTGACATTGTACAGAAGGCAGGGAGCAAGATCATCCCCAAGAAAAAGAAATGCAAAAAGGCAAAATAGTTGTCTGAGGAGGATTTACAAGAGCTGAGAAAAGAAGAGAAGCTAAAGGCAAAGAAGAAAAGGGAAGATATACCCATCTGAATGCAGAGTTCCAAAGAATAGCAAGGAGAGATAAGAAAGCCTTCCTCAGTGATCAATGCAAAGAAATAGAGGAAAACAACAGAATGGGAAAGACTAGAGATCTCTTCAAGACAATTAGACAAAACAGGGAAACATTTCATGCAAAGATGGGCACAATAAAGGGCAGAAATGGTACAGACCCAACAGAAGCAGAATATATTAAGAAGAGGTGGCAAGAATACACAAAAGAACTGTACAAAAAAGATTTTCATGACTCAGATAACCACCATGGTGTGAACATTCATCAAGAGCCAGACATCCTGGAATGCAAAGTCAAGTGGGTCTTAGGAAGCATCACTACGAACAAAGCTAGTGGAGGTGATGGAATTCCAGTTGAGCTATTTCAAATTTTAAAAGATGGTGCAGTGAAAGTGCTGCACTCAATATGTCAGCAAATTTGGAAAACTCATCAGTGGTCACAGGACTGGAAAAGGTCAGTTTTCATTCCAATCCCAAAGAAAGGCGATGTCAAAGAATGTTCAAACTGCTACACAGTTGCACTCATCTCACACACTAGCAAAGTAATGCTCAAAATTCTCCAAGCTAGGCTTCAACAGTACATGAACCATGACCTTTCGGATGTTCAAGCTGGTTTTAGAAAAGGCAGAGGAACTGGAGATCAAATTGCCAACATCCGCTGGATCATCAAAAAAGCAAGAGAGTACCAGAAAAACATCTACCTCAGCTTTCTTAACACACCAAAGCATTTGACTATGTGGATCATAGGAAAGAGATTATGACACATTAGCCTCAAAAGCTTCTGTATACCCTTCCTTGATTCTATCTCCTCTGCTATACCCCAACCTCTCTTCAGGGAAGCAATACCCTATTTTGTATTTACCATTTTCTTGCTTTCTTTATACTTTACTATATATCTATGCACTTGGAAGCAACAAATAATTTAATATTGTTGTTGTTGTTCAGTTGCTCAGTCGTATCCAACTCTTTGAGACCCCATGGACTGCACCACACTAGGCTTCCCGGTCCTTCACCATCTCCCGGAGCTTGCTCAATCTCGTGTCCATTCCATTGGTGATACCATCCAACCATCTCATTCTCTGTCATCCCCTTCTCCTCCTGCCTTCAATCTTTTCCAGCATCAGGATCTTTTCCAGTGAGTCAGCTCTTCACATCAGGTAGCCAAAGAATTGGAGCTTCAGCTTCAGCATCAGTCCTTCCAGTGAATACTCAGGACTGATTTCCTTTAGATTAACTGGTTTGATCTCCTTTCTGTCCAAGGAACTCTCAAGAGTCTTCTCCAACACCCCACTTAAAAAGCATCAATTCTTTGACATTTAGCCTTTGGTATGATACAACTCTCACATCCATACGTGACTCTTGGAAAATCCATAGCTGTGACTATATGGACATTTGTTGGCAAAGTAATGTCTCTGCTTTTTAAAATATTGTCTAAATTCCATATATATGTGTTAGTATACTGTATTGGTGTTTTCCTTTCTGACTTACTTCACTCTGTATAATAGGCTCCAGTTTCATCCACCTCATTAGAACTGATTCAAATGTATTCTTTTTAATGGCTGAGTAATACTCCATTGTGTATATGTACCACAGCTTTCTTATCCATTTGTCTGCTGATGGACATCTAGGTTGCTTCTATGTCCTGGCTATTATAAACAGTGCTGCAATGAACACTGGGTACATGTGTCTCTTTTGATTCTCGTTTCCTCAGTGTGTATGCCCAGCAGTGGGATTGCTGGGTCATATGGCAGTTCTATCTCCAGGTTTTTAAGGAATCTCCACACTGTTCTCCATAGTGGCTGTACTAGTTTGCATTCCCACCAACAGTGTAAGAGTGTTCCCTTTTCTCCACACCCTCTCCAGCATTTATTGCTTATAGACTTTTGGATAGCAGCCATTCTGACTGGCGTGAAATAGTACCTCATTGTGGTTTTCATTTGCTTTTCTCTGATAATGAGTGATGTTGAGCATCTTTTCATGTGTTTGTTAGCCATCTGTATGTCTTTTTTGGAGAAATGTCTGTTTAGTTCTTTGGCCCACTTTTAATTGGGTCTTTTATTTTTATGGAATTGAGCTGCAGGAGTTCCTTGTATATTTTTGAGATTAATTCTTTGTCCATTGCTTTGTTTGCTATTATTTTCTCCCAGTCCAGGTTTGATGCATGATACAGGGTGCTTGGGGATGGTGCACTGGGATGACCCAGAGGGATGGGATGGGGAGGGAAGAGGGAGGGGGGGTTCAGGATGGGGAACACATGTACACTCATGGTGGATTCAAGACAATGTATGGCAAAACCAATACAATATTGTAAAGTAAAATAAATAAATTAAAAAAATAAACATAAGAAAATTACTTTATATAAATGAGTTTTGGGATACTCGAATGCTAGGAGGTCTGTTAGATTTGAAATAAGATGTACATGAACTACATAACTCTGTATTGATCTTTAATCCACAGTAAATCAAGGAAGAAACAAGATTGTCACTGCATAAAAATAAATAAATAATATATTGTCTAGGTTTGTCATAGCTTTGCTTCGAAGGAGCAAGTGTCTTTTTTAATTTCATGGCTGCAGTCACCATCTGCAGTGATTTTGGAGTCCAAGAAAAAATGTCTCTCACTGTTTCCATTGTTTACCCATCTATTTGCCATGAAGTGATGGGACCAGATGCCATGATCTTAGTTTTTTTGAATGTTGAATTTAAACCCAGCTTTTTCACTCTCCTCTTTCACTTTCATCAGGAGGCTCTTTAGTTCCTCTTCACTTTCTGCCATAAGCGTGGTGTCATTTGCATATCTGAGGTTATTGATATTTCTCCCAGCAATCTTGATTCTAGCTTGTGCTTCATCCAGCCCAGCATTTCACATGATGTACTCTGCATATAAGTTAAATAAGCAGGGTGACGTACTCCCTTCCCAATTTTGATCCAGTCCATTGTTCCATGTCCAGTTCTAACTGTTGCTTCTGGACCTGCATACAGGTTTCTCTGGAGGCAGGTAAGGTGGTCTGGTATTCCCACCTCTTTAAGAATTTTCCACAGATTGTTGTGATCCACACAGTGAAAGGATTTAGCATAGTCAATGAAGCAGAATTAGATGTTTTCCTGGAATTCTCTTGCTTTTTTGATGATCCAGTGGATGTTGGCAATTTGACCTCTGGTTCCTCTGCCTTTTCTTAATCCAGTTTGAACATCTGGAAGTTCTCAGTTCACATATTGTTGAAGCCTGGTTTGGAGAATTTTGAGCATTACTTTGCTAGCATGTGAAATAAGTGCACTTCTGTGGTAGTTTGAACATTCTTTGGCATTGCCTTTCTTTAGAATTGGAATGAAAACTGACCTTTTCCAGTCCTGTGACCACTGCTGAGTTTTCCAAATTTTACTGGCATATTGAGTGAAGCACTTTCACAGCACCATCTTTTAGGATTTGAAATAGCTCAACTGGAATTCCATCACCTCTACTAGCTTTGTTTGTAGTGATGCTTCCTAAGGCCCATTTGACTTCACACTCCAAGATGTCTGAGTCGAGGTGAGTGATCACACCATCTTGCTTATCTGGGTTACTGAGATCTCTTTTGTACAGTCCTTCTTTGTATTCTTGCCACATCTTCTGAATATTTAATATCATTTTCTTTTAAAATTTGCATAATGGAATCATTTCATAGGCATTCTTTTGCAATTTGCTTTTTAAACTCAACTTTCAATGGCTAATATTTAACCATTTTGATAAATGTAGCTATTATTGATCTATTTTCATTGTTATATTACTTTGAATAAGTATATACCTCATTTTAATATTCCATTCTCCTAATCTTAACAATGGATGACTGGATCCATTGCATCCAGTTATTTTGCTATCATAACAGTGTGCATATCTCCCTGGTTAGTACTTATCAAAATACATTTTGGGAAGGATTTGTTTTATTTCCAATCATTGGTGGACTAACACTTTTGCAAAATACAATAAAAATGTACTACTGGAACCATGTATCTATGACATGACCCAACCATGTCCATATAGATTTGTACACAAATGTGCACACCTTTATATGTAATAGACAAAAACTGAAATGTCCATCAACAGATGAATGAATAAAGAAATTGCAGTATATCCATAAAATGGATTATTACTCAGAAGTTAAAATGAATGAACTATTGATACATGCAACATGGTTGAATTGTAAAATAAGTATGCTGAGTAAAATAGGTCAGACAAATCTTATCTACTTGACAGAAAGCAGATGAGTGGTTGCCCTGGAGAGGGGTGTGGGTCGGGGAGAGCTGGGGGAGCTTAAGGAAGCAGTGAAGCAGTGTGGAAAGGAAAAAGGAAGGATTATGATGGTACACTAAAACACTTTAAGGACTAACGGATATATTCATTATCTTGTTTGTGATGATGATTTCACAAATGTATACATATGTCAAAATTCATCCAGTTGTACACTTTAAGTATGTGCAGTTTGTTGTATGTCAATTATACTTTAATAAAACTATATAAATAATAAATTACTAGAAAAATACTAGAAGAAAAACACAGAATGTAAGCCCCAATGGTTTTTTTAAAGACTTCCTTTAGAGTGGTTTTGGTTCACAGCAAAATTGAGAGGAAAGTACAGGGATTTCCCAAATACTCCCTGCCCTCTGACATGCATAGCCTCCCCCACCAGAGAGCTACTTTCATTACAACTGAAGAACCTACACTCACACGTCATAATCACCCAAAGTCTACAGTTTACATTAGGGTTCACTCTTGGTGGTGTATATTCTGTGGATTCGGACGCAGCCGGAATGACATGTATCTACCATTACACTATCATACAGAGTAGTTTCACTGAAGAACCTACACTCACACATCATAATCACCCAAAGTCTACAGTTTACATTAGGGTTCACTCTTGGTGGTATATATTCTGTGGATTCGGACACAGCTGGAATGACATGTATCTACCATTACACTATCATACAGAGTAGTTTCACTGCCCTAAAAACTCTCTGCTCTATCTGTTCTGCTATACCCTCCAATTCCTGCCAACTACTGACTTGTTCACAGTCCCAGAATTTTGCTTTTTTCTGAACGTCATATACTTGGAATCATACGGTATGAAGTCTTCTCAGATTGGCTTCTTTCATTTAGTAACGTGCATTTCAGTTTCCTCCATGTCTTTTCTTGGCTTATGTCTCATTTGCTTTTAGCACTGAATAATATTCCATTGTCTGGATGTACCACAGTTTAGTTGTCCATTCACCTTACCGAAGGACATCCTTGGTTGCTTACAAGTTTTGACAATTATGAACAAAGCTGCTACAAACATATGTGAGCAGGTTTCTATGTGGATATAAGTATTCAACTCCTTTGGGGAAAGCCAAGGATTATGATTAGTAGATTGTATGGTAAAAGTACGTTAACTTTTGTAAAACACCACCAAACTGTCTTCCAAAATGACTGCACCATTTGGCTGCAATGAGTGAGTTCATGTTGTCCAACTATCCATTTTTTTATTATTATTATTTTATTATTAGATTTAACAGTCAGGAAATTACACTTCAATAAATTTAACCAGAACAAATGTAACATAGGGATAAAAAAAATTACAAAATCTGTATTGTTATTCACTGAAGATGTGATTAATACAAACTACACCTTGACAAAGACCTGTAGAAAATCATGTGCAAAACGGCACTGGTCCCCAGATATACTTTGAATAGAATTATCCTCAGCCACATGTGTATGAGTTTCCCTAGCAGTGCTTCTCAGTTCTAGGGGCCATTGGAATCACCTAGGAAGTTTTTCAAAAACAAAGACACACAGACTCCAGCCCCAAATATTCTCAGTTAACTAATTTGGGATAGAGATTGTCAAACATTCTTGGTTCAAGATACACTTGGTGTCTCAAAACTTTTTTTTAATGGCACCCCAGGACAAAAGAAATACCGAACAAGTCCATTTACTAAATAGTTCCAAACAACTTACTAAGTCTTCACATCCAAATGAGGCACTGTGTGTGTTAGTAGCTCAGTCGTGTCTGACTGTTCAACCCATGGACTGTAGCCCACCAGAATCCTCTGTCCATGGAATTTCCCAGGCAAGAATACTGGAGTGGGTTGCCATTTCCTTCTCCAAAATGATGCACAATCTGTCTGAAAAACTAATGTGCAAAAACTGAAAGAAAAAATATTAGTTTCATTCTTAAAAAACCACAATTGCTTAGGAATGGTATACATGCACCTGTTTGACTCTGTACAACTTCTCAAACCCTGGAATCAGAGTGGACTAAGCCATCTTCATTTCTTGTTCCACAGTGATTTTCCTATGGTTTTCCTATCTGCTTTTTACTTGAGCAACCACTGAAAGATCTAGTTTTGCAAAATATTGCATAGTAGAAAAGAATGGAGCAAGTCTAACAAGGAAACTGTGACCTGAACCACCTTGAGTTAGCAGTTCATGCAGTGTCCAGCAGAGTATCACAGTATTCTCTCGAACATGTAAAATACCCCACAGTCCTCTGTGAGTTTGTGGTAGTGCCCCTGGGCACCTACAAACACAATCTGGTAACTACACGTCTGGGGAAATGCCCAGCCAAACTATTTCTGATCAGCTCATTTTTAGATTCTAACACAAGGGTTGACCCTGATGATCAGAAAAGACCCTGATGCTGGGAAAGATTGAAGGCAGGAGGAGAAGGGTACGACAGAGGACAAGATGGTTGGATGGCATCACTGACTCAATGGACATGAGTTTGAGCAAGCTCTGAGAGATGGTGAAGGCCTGGCGTGTTGCAGTACATGGGGTCACAAAGAGTTGGACATGACCAGTGACTGAAAAACAGCATTTTTAGATTCTAACATAAGGGTTGAGAATCACTATATTAGAGTGTGGATCAGGAGCTAAATGACCAGCCTATAGATCACACACAGCTTCAACTCTTCCTAACAAGACTGCAAGGTTGTTAGGAAGTGGCTGCCCTGATTCACACTGCCACCAGCGTCTAAGAGTTCCACGTTCTTACTGTTGACTTTTCGACTTTAAAGCTTTTCCCACTCTGGGGAGTGTGACATAGTGTGACATCTGGCGGTTTTAATTTGCATTTTCCTAATTTCTACTGAAACTAGACTCTTAGCGACCCCATGGACTGCAGCCCACCAGGTTCCTCCATCCATGGGATTCTCCAGGCAAGAGTACTGGAGTGGGGTGCTATTGCCTTCTCTACTTAGTATTTAGTATAAAGTATATACTTTATTTAGTACAAAGTATTTCATATTTTATTGACCATTCACATTTCCACTTCTGTGTAATTTCTATTCAAGGCTTTTTTCAATTTTCAACAGAATGCTTTTTACCATCTTTAATGATTTGTCAGCCATATGCAAAACAAATATCTCTCCCCAGAATTTATGGCTTGATTTTTCACCCATATCACAGCATCTTTTGATGAAATCATTGTCTGAAGGACAGTTTCCTGTATCTTTATCATTTTTCAGTTACATGGGTGTCAAATACTTTCTGACAGTTGGTGGTTTCCACCTCTCCAAGCTCTTTTTGGTGATGTCTTTTAATAAAGTAATATCCTTGATTTTAAAGTAGTCCAATGACCAATCTTGCTTTCTGGCTAGCACTTTTCCCATCTCATTTAATAACTTTCCATCTTCCAAAGTCAAAAAGCTATTCTATATTTTTGCTTATAAAACTTCTATGCAGAGTACATTATGCAAAATTCCAGGCTGGATGAATCACGAGCTAGAAGCAAGATTGCTGGAAGAAATATCAGTAGTCTCAGATATGCAGATGATACCCCTGTAATGGAAGAAAAGTGAAGAGGAACTAAAGAGCCTCTTGATGAAGGAGAAAGAGGAGAGTAAAAGAGCTGGCTTCAAACTCAACATTCAAAAAACTAAGATCATGGCATCCTGTCCCATTATTTCATGGCAAAGAGATGGGGAAACAATGCAAGAGTAACAGACTATCTTCTTGGGCTCCAAAATCACTTTGGACTGTGACTGCAGCCACGAAATTAAAAGATGATGCTCCTTGGAAGGAAACCTATGACAAACCCAGACAGCATGTTCAAAAGCAGAGACAGCACTTTGCCAACAAAGGTCCATATAGCAAAACCATAGTTTTTCCAGTAGTCATGTATGGATGTAACAGTTGGACCATAAAGAAGGCTGCTGCTGAAGAACTGATGCTTTCGAACTGTGCCACAGGAGAAGACTCTTGAGGGTCACTTGGACGGAAAAGAGATCAAACCAGTCAATCTTATAGGAAATAAATCCAAAATATTCATTGGAACGACGGATGCTGAAGATGAAGCTCCAATACTCTGTCCACCTGATGTGAAGAATGACTCACTGGAAAAGACCCTGATTCTGGGAAAGACTGAGTGCAAGAGAAGAAGCGGATGACAGAGGATGAGATGGTTGGATGGCATCACTGACTCAATAGACAAGAGTTTGAGCAAATTCTGGGATAGTGATGGACAGGGGAGGCTGGTGTGCTGCAGTTCATGGGGTAGCAAAGAGTTGGATATGACTTAGTGACTGAACGACAACAATGAGGAAACCATTTCATCCCAATGAGCATGACTTTAAAATATGCAAATTAAGAGAAATCATCTCTACTTACTAAATGAGAGTTTGTGAGGCCCCCCATAACATTAAAGTGACTTGAAATGTTACATGTTTATATATCATGGCAAGAGTACTGGACAAGAAATTAGGTTTGATTACTGACTTTAGGGTTTATATGGTATCTCTGTTTTCTCATCTGCAATATTGCAATATTCCATTTACTTTAGGAAAGAGCTTTTGAAAAGTACAATACTGTGTTTCCTGAGGAAAGGCTCATCAACTTTTTTCCTTGCCAGCATTTTCAGTATAAAATAATTCAAACATACAGACAAGTAGAAAGAATTGTGGCATGAACACCACTCTGTATAATCACACCTAATTTCTATTATTTCCATCACATTCTTCATACTTTAAACCATCTTATTTTTTTGATGAATCTGCTTCAGGCTTCAGTATTCTTTATCTTCAAACATTTCAGCATGCACATCCATTAACTAGAGTTCAAAATTTATTCATTGTTCTTTTAGTGAAGTGACATTTATAGTCAATGAAATACACAAATCTTAAACAGGACAATTCTGAGTTTTGACAAATGTATACACCTGCATAATTTGAACCCCTATTGAGAGGTTACCATAATCCCAGGAAAAACTCTCTCCTATTCCTTCCTAGTCATGCACCATCCACACTGTTCAGAATTTTTCACTCTAGTCTTACCTGTCATAGAATTCCATCTAAATAAAATTATACTGTGTCCTGTGTATGTATGTGAAAGATTTCTTTTGCTTTAAATGTATTTTAGACTGATTCATATATTCATGAAAATAAGTAAGTTGTTACTTTTTACTGCTGAGTAGCATTCCATTTGGAAATACGATTCTGTTGAACACCTGTTTCAGTGTTGGCTTTATAGATAAAGGTGCATTGAATGTTGCTGCTGTTGTTCTGTCATTCAATCACGTCTGACTCTTTGCAACCCCAAGTAGTTCAGCAAGCTAGTCTTCCTTGTCCTTCACCATCTGCCGGAGCTTGCTCAAATTCATGTCCATTGAGTTGGTGATACCATCCAACCATCTCACCTTCTGTCGTCCCATTCTCTTCCTGCCTTCTATCTTTCCCAGCATCAGGGTCTTTTCCAATGAGTCAGCTCTTCACATCATGTGGCCAACATACTGGAGCTTTAGCATCAGTACTTCCAATGAATATTCAGGATTGAGTTACTTTAGGATCGATTGATTTGATTTCCTTGCAATCCAAGGGACTCTCAAGAGGCTTCTCCAACACCCCACTTCAAAACCACCAATTCTTCATCGCTCAGCCTTCTATATGGTACGACTCTCACATCCATAAATGACTTCTGGAAAAACATAGCTTTAACTCCTCAGACCTTTGTTGGCAAAGTAATGTCTCTGGTGTAGGCTGCCGTCTATGGGGTCGCACAGAGTCGGACACGACTGAAGCGACTTAGCAGCAGCAGCAGCAGGTTTGTCATAGCTTTTCCTCCAAGGAGCAAGCGCCTTTTAATTTCATGGCTGCAGTCACCACCCGCAGTGATTTTGGAGCCCAAGAAAATAAGGTCCACCACTGTTTCCATTGTTTCCCCATCTATTTGCCATGATGGGTGCTCTGAATATATGTGTTCAAAAGACGAAGGGGTAGCTTGTACCAACTAAACTTTATACATTAAGTTATTTAAACCTTGAAATATCTCCATCAAACTGGATGTCTCTTCTAAAGTACACTAATGGCAATGAAAACATGTTTCCTAGAAAAGGAGTGAATCCACATTGACTCCACTGACACACTGAAATTTAGTCAGTGAATACATAAAACCTAGGGTTTTTCCCTTTATGTAAGTGATATAATGATCACTTCCTATATGATCAATGCAAAGACATAGAGGAAAATAATTGAATGGGAAAGACTAGAGATCTCTTCAAGAAAATTAGAGATACCAAGAGAACATTTCATGCAAAGATAGGCACAATGAAGGACAGAAATGGTATGGACCTAACAGAAGCAGATTATTAAGAAGAGGTGGAAGGAATACAAAGAACTATACAAAAGAGATCTTAATGACCCAGATAACCATGGTGGTGTGATTACACACCTAGAACCAGACATCCTGGAGTGCAAAGTCAAGTGGGCCTTAGGAAGCATCACTATGAACAAAACTAGTGGAGGTGATCAATTCCAGTTGAGCTATTTCAAATCCTAAAAGATGGTGTTGTGAAAGTGCTGCACCCAGTATGACAGCAAATTTGGAAAACTCAGCAGTGGCCACAGGCCTGGAAAAGATCAGTTTTTCATTCCAATCCCAGAGAAAGACAGTGCCAAAGAATGTTCAAACTACTGCAAATTATACTCATCTCACACACTAGCAAATTAATGCTCAAAATTCTCCAAGCTAGGATTCAATAGTACACGAACTGAAAACTTCCAGATGTACAAACTGGATTTAGAAAAGGCAGAAGAACCAGAGATCAAACTGCCAACATCCACTGGATCATAGAAAAAGCAAGAGAATTCCAGAAGACCATCTACTGCTTCATTGACTATACCAAAGCCTTTGATTGTGTGGATCACTACAAACTGGAAAATTCTTAAAGAGACAGGAATACCAGACCACGTTACCTGCCCCCTCAGACACCTGTATGCAGGTCAAGAAGTAACACTTAGAACCAGACAGGGAACAAATGACTGGGTCAAACTGAGAAAGAAGTACGTCAAGGCTGTATTTTGTCACCCTGCTTATTTTACTTATATGCAAATTACATCATGTGAAATGCCAGGCTGGATGAAGCACAAGCTGGAATCAAGGTTGCCTGGAGAAATATCAATAGCTTCAGATATCCAGATGATACCATCCTTATAGCAGAAAGTGAAGAGGGACTGAAAAGACTCTTAAAGAAGGTGAAAGAGTAAGAAACTGGCTTAAAACTCAACATTCAAAAAATGAAGATCATGGCATCTGGTCTTATCACTTCATGGCAAATACATGGGGAAACAATGGAAACAGAGAAAGACTTCATTTTCTTGGGCTCCAGAATTACTGCAGATGGTGACTGCTGCCATGAAATTAAAAGACACTTGCTCCTCGGAAGAAAAGTTATGACAAACCTAGACAGCATGTTAAAAGCAGAGACATCACTTTGCCAATAAAGGTTTGGATAATCAAAGCTATGGTTTTTCCAGGAGTCATGTATGGTTGCCTAAGATTTGAAGGTCCTCAATTTACCTGTATTGTAAGGATGGGGATGCTGCTGCTATTGCTAAGTCGCTTCAGTCGTGTCCAACTCTGTGCGACCCCATAGATGGCAGTGACTAGGAATGTAAAAGCATAGATCAAGTGACCCTTATTTCTAATCTCAACCTGCAACCAAGACTGGAAAAATACATAATTTAAGAAACTGTCTCCAACCTGGATGGAAGGATCTTTTTATCAGGTGGCACTAGTGGTAAAGAACCCACCTGTCAATGCAGGAGATGTTAGAGATGCAGGTTTGATCCCTGGATTGGGAAGATCCTCTGGAGGAGGAAATGGCAACCCACTGCAGTATTCTTGCCTGGAGAATCCATTGGACAACGGAGCCTGGCAGGCTATCGTCCATAGGGTTGCAAAGAGTTGGACACGACTGAAGCAACTTAGTAGCAGCAAGAAAAGAAAAACGTTTCTCAGACATGTTTCCTTTGCTCTGTACATGGGCACTTAGGACTTACTGGTTAACAAAGAGAATGAAACATATGCTTTGAGTGTGTCTTCTCCCCACAAGAAGCAATGTGATCTTTCACTTGAAGGTTTTAAAATTGCCTCAGTTTATTAAAGACTTTAAATATAAGACATGATACCACAAAACTATGAGAGGAGAACACGCAGGCAAAACATTCTCTAATGTAAATCAGATCAATGTTTTCTTAGGTCAGTCTCCTAAGGCAGTAGGAAAAAAAGGGAAAAATAACAAGTAATCTCAAAAGAGACTGCTAAGCAGAATATGTCTGTCCAGAAGCAAAACTCAAATGTACACATTTTAGGAGTATAATAACCAGAAATTATTCAACTTTTCTTATAAATTCTGTTTTTTTTTGAACAAAACATGTATAAAAAATAGGTAAATCTGTTTTTCTGGGACCAAATCAAATATATAAGCTTTTGCACAGCAAAGGAAACCATAAAAAAACTGAAAAGTCAACCTACGGACTGGGAGAAAATATTTGCAAATAATGAGACTGACAAGGACTGAATTTCCAAATATACAAACAGCTCATACAACTCGATACAAAAAATATCAACCCAATTAAAAATAGGCAGAAGGTCTACACAGACATTTCTCCAAAGTAAACATACAGATGGCCAACAAGCACATGGAAAGATGCTCAACATCACTAATTATTAGAGAAATGCAAATCAACATTGCAGTGAGGTACCATCAAACTCTGGTCAGAATGGCCATTGTTAAAAACTCTATGAATAACAAATGCTGGAGAGGGTGTGGAGAAAAGGGAACCCTTCTATACTCTTTGTGAGAATATAAATTGGAACAGCCATCCAATTTATTCAACAGCCACTAAATTGGAAATCAGTAGAGAGGTTCTTCAAAAAGCTAAAAATAGAGTTACTATATGACCTAGCAATCCCACTCCTTGGCATATATCCAGACAAAAGTATAATTAAAAAAGATACATGCACTTCAGTGTTCATAGCAGCACTATTTATAATAGCTAGGACATGGAAACAATCCAAATGTCCGTCAACAGATGAATGGATAAAGAAGATGTGGTATATATACATACACACAATGGAATACTACTTAACAATAACAAGAAGAAAATAATGTCATTTGCAGCAACATGGATGGACCTAGAGATTATCATACTAACTAATAAAGTCAGAAAGAGAAAGACAAATACGATACGATATCACTTATACATGGAATATAAAATATGGCACCAACGGACATTTTTGCAAAACAGAAACAGACTCACAGGCATAGAGAACAGATTTGTGGTTGCCAAGGTGAGGGTAGAGATCGATTATGAATTTGGGGTTAGCAGAGGCAAATTATTGTATGTAGGATGGATAAACAACAAGACCGTACTATATAGCACATAGAACTCTATTCAGTATCCTACAATAAACCATAATAAAAAAGAATATGAAAAAGAATGTATATATATGTATAACTGAATCACTACTGTACAGCAGAAACTAACACAACATTCCAAGTCAACTATACTTCAATAAAAAAATCAATTAAAAACTGATTCAGCCTTAAAAGCATTATTTATGATAACAAATAACATTATTCCTATTTTGCATCTAACTTGCCAAAGTCACAAGCTGATAAGTGGCACGGCCAGGATTCAAAGTCCAGTGAATTGTCCCATCCCAGAGCTGGTGCATCAACTGTCCCACACTGTGTATAGTAGAACTGCAGCAAGAGATTAGACTTAAGGAATATAAGAAGAAGCATTAATAAAATAACATGAAACTTTTGCTATGAACTTATAGGAAGTTAAGAAGTACTGAAGTAGCTTAAGCAGAGAAAGATATGAGCTTGTCTAGGCTAAACTAGAGCAAAATCATCATCAAATTATCTCTGCCCTAGTTTGCAATTGTAGAAGGGCCTGTGAGCTGCCTATACAAATGCACTTTTCCCTCTTCCATAGTAAGAAATGCTGATGTTATTTGGGGTGGCAATATGCCCAGCTACAAGACTACTTTTCTTAATCTCCTTGGCTTCTAGGGATATTCAAGGAAATGTAAGCAGAAGTCAAATCAATAGAAACCAGGAAGTCTCTTTCAAAGGGGGCTATATCCGTTGAGAGATATGCTCTTTGGTCGTTCCATTTTCTTTCAGCTTGGAATGTGGACATGATGACTGGAGCACTAGGAGCATCTTGTGACCATGAGGAGACTTCTGGCAAGTAAACTGGCACTAAGGATTGTAGAAAAGAAGATAAAAAGGAGCCTGGGTCCCTTGTGACTATGGATTTGCCATATTAGGCCTGAACTACTTACCTCGGGACTTTTATGTTTAAACTGCTCCTGTTTGAATTTTTTCCATGAAACACTGTGGAATCCTAGGTGATTACATAATGTAATCACATTACAATCAGATTACATATATATCTTACATAATTTTTAAATTTTTAATAATCCTCAATACTTTCTTGCCAGAAATATATAAGAACTCTTAATAAATTTTATTCTAATTCACAATAACTTCCTTTTTTTCTTCCATTTATTTCTCTCTACAACTCATCCCTACTAGTACCAAATTCATTTCTTCTAAAAGATGTGAATTTCTCTCAGTCCTACTTAGGAGCATAGTAACACTGACCTTTCACAGGGTTCATAGTATATACTGTTAATAGGAAAAAACTGAAATATCAGTAAAGGTAGCAAGCAATGAAAGTTAGGTGCAGAAGTCAACAGCTTGACTCATGATGTCAAAGGGAAAAAAGATCATGGGAAATTAAATTTAAGAATCTTGTTCAGAAACACAGGTTCAGTAATTGATGAAACCAGGGCTGAAACATAAAGACTCCTTTATGATGTTGGTCCTCTAGTACTCTTGCCTGGAAAATCCATGGATGGAGGAGCCTGGTAGGCTGCAGTCCATGGGGTTGCTAAGAGTCGGACATGACTGAGTGACTTCCCTTTCACTTTTTACTTTCATGCATTGGAGAAGGAAATGGCAACCCACTCCAGTGTTCTTGCCTGGAGAGTCCCAGGGACAGGGAAGCCTGGTTGGCTGCCATCTATAGGGTCGCACAGAGTCGGACACAACTGAAGCGACTTAGCAGCAGCAGCAGCAGCATGATGTTGGTCTTAAAGGATGCCACTGACTGAACCAGCAAGAAGGAAGTGGAAAGAAGTTGAGGGTGACAAGTTTAGCAAAGGCCTTGGAGGGAGAGGAAGAGGGTAAAGAGTCCTTGCCATGGACCATCAGAAGCCAAGAGAGTGGGGGCTAATTTAAGAAAAGCAGAGCCTGGCGAAGTACAAGGACCTAAAGGGGTAGTGTGAGGTAATAAAGTAAGTAGGCTTAGAGGTACCTAAGCATGGGAAGGATGTGGGTGGCAAAACAGAATAACAAGTGGGAGCACCCAGCTACAAAGCAGGGTATTAAGACAGTCTTGTCAAAATGCACAATTGCTGGGGTTTTTTTTTCCAACCAAATAATGCAACATTCATCTCTAACCCTGTTCTGAGTATGGAGGACTTTCAGCCTCCTCATGAATTTTCTTTTTAGTACTTTTGGAGTAGTTTTCAAAATGTATTACTCTTATAACCATTCCTCTCCTAAAATGTATTTTAAAGTCTGTGAGAATTTCAAGGACATTTTGGTCCTTTCCCAAAAATCATCATTATAAAGGATTTAAAAAAATATGATTCACATTAGTTATTCACAGATTTGTTTTACAGCTAGATGATACAGGTAGAGGCCAGTCAGACTACTTATTTAGGATCAGTTCAGTTCAGTTCAGTCGCTCAGTTGTGTCCGACTCTTCGCGACCCCGTGAAATGCAATGCGCCAGGCCTCCCTGTCCATCACCAACTCCCAGAGTACACTCAAACTCATGTCCATCGAGTCGGTGATGCCATCCAGCTATCTCATCCTCTGTCATCCCCTTCTCCTGCCCCCAATCTCTCCCAGTATCAGAGTCTTTTCCAATGAGTCAACTCTTTGCATGAGGTGGCCAAAGGACTGGAGTTTCAGCTTTAGCATCATTCCTTCCAAAGAAATCCCAGGGCTGATCTCCTTCAGGATGGACTGGTTGGATCTCCTTGCAGTCCAAGGGACTCTCAAGAGTCTTCTCCAACACCACAGTTCAAAAGCATCAATTCTTCAGTGCTCAGCTTTCTTCACAGTCCAACTCTCACATGCATACATGACCACTGGAAAAACCATAGCCTTGACTAGATGGACCTTTGTTGGCAAAGTAATATCTCTGCTTTTGAATATGCTATCTAGGTAGCATATGGTGATTGCAGCCATGAAATTAAAAGACGCTTACTCCTTGGAAGGAAAGTTATGACCAAAGTTATGATACTTTTTATGATGACAAGATAAAGATCAGCCAAAGGCTCTTTCTTTCCTATGGCTGATCTTTACCTTGTCATCATAAAAAGTGTCTTAACTAGTTTGTAGCAAGTTACTTTGAGATATCTAGACTTCATAAGGTTAATCCTATTTCTTGGGAAATATAGTCATTAATTTTGAAGGTATACATAACCAATAGGCTGTCAAGAAAGCTGTCTTCTGCTTTCCATATGGTCCCCCTTTGGTAAGTGCTGAAAATTCCTTTGCCAATAAGAAAACATTAAAAGCTTTTTCTCATGGGCCTGACTGCAGTAATTTGATAACCATAAGCAGATTCTTTTCTTTGAACAAATACTAATATGAGGACTTCCCTGTTGGTACACTGGATAGGAATCTACCTGCCACTGTGGGGGCAGGAGTTCCATCTCTGGTCCAGGAAGATTCCACATGCTACAGAGTTACTAAGCCCAGCGCCATAACGACTGAATCTGTGCTCTAGAGCCTGCAAGATGCAACTAGAGAGCCCAAAAGATGCAGCTACAGAGCCCACATGCTACAAGTATTGAAGCTCACACACCTAAAGACTGTGCTCCATGATGAGAGAAGCCACCACAGTGAAGGCTGCACACAGCAACAGAGAGTAGCCCTTGCTTGTCGCAACTAGAGAAAGCACGCACACGGCAACAAAGACTCAGTGAAATTACAAAAAAATACTAACATGAACTTTTCTTCCACAGGCTCAAACGTTTTCACCCCACCCCTACCACCATCAATGACTTTAACTTTTGGTGAGAAAAGAGAGACGTGGAATTTGACGTAAGGACATTAAAGATATAAGTAAAATCTCAGACAGGAGAAGATGCTTTGCTTTGAGTGACAGACAGCTTTTCCTAAGATGGTGGCTGGTAAACTGACAGCTGGTAAACTTCTAATGTCAATCATATGTGGTTGGCCTGCCAGATGTTAGTTAACTGCCAACGCATCTCACACTTCCTTTTGATTTTAAGTCACCACATCTCTAATCTAAGTGGACAGGGCAGGGCAGGATGAAGGGGAACTGGGGGGAGGAAGAGAAAGCAAATACAAGAGGCTGATCAACAGTGAGGGGGAGGCTTGGAAAGTGAGGGTGTACACTTTGTACATCTCTTTTAAATGAAAATCAGTGTTTTTTCCAGTCTATATCAAATGCTTCCACATCAAAATGGCCATGTCAAAGCAATAGATGTGAATGTCACGGAACTCTTTCTCAGGGCACATTCCAAGTTCTAACTTCATATCCTCAACAAGCCACTCTCAGATCTGTGATTAAACTTCCTGAGGAAAAGCTGTGAACCTAAAGACAAAGCTTTTCCTATTGAGCTTCATGAAGAAATAAAAACCAGAAACTTGAGAACAGTTTAATTCAGCCTTAGTTAAAATTAATGAGAGCTCATGAGTGATAAAGGTATTTAGTGAGAAACTTCGAGAAATATAACTCAGGTTATTTAAAAATTCAGAGTACTTTCTTAAGAGCATGTTGAACAAAGAACACTTAAGCAACAGGCACAAACTTCTGCTCTCAGTTTAAACTTGCACCTGCTCTGTCTCTTGTCGAAAAAGTGGCTGTTAACGTTGGGGAAGTAATGTCAGGGAATCTCCAGGGTTTGTAATTTCAAACTACAAAGTCTTTAAGCTTTAACTACTCTCCTCAATGTTATGTGACAGCCTTGATCAGAGGAGCGATTGGGGAAGAATGGATACATGTATATAAATGGCTGAGTCCCCTCACTGTTCACCTGAAACTACCACAACATTGTTAACTGGCTATGTGCACGTGAAGTCGCTTCAGTCGTGTCTCTTTGGGACACTATGGATAGGCCATCAGGCTCCTCTGTCCATGAATTCTCCAGGCAACAATAATGGAGTGGGTTGCCATGCCCTCCTCTTGGGGATCTTCCCAACCCAGGGATTGAACCCGTGGCTCCTGCACTGACAGGCAGATTTTTACCGCTAGCGCCATCCAAACAAAATAAAAAATTTAGTTTGGTGACAAAAAAAGAGTATGTATGTCTGTCATAGAAAACGGAATTTCTTAGAATGTATATTACAGACAAGTGATTGTTTATGTAAGGTTATAAACTACGTTTGACACAGGAAACTGATTTTGCTCACCTGCCTTATTATAATTAACTCAATGGCTATGACTTCACTCATCTTGTTATAATTAACCTCACCATTTACAAACTATGTAGTCTCATGCCAGACATGAAACACACGCTAGACTCACATACTAAGATGCTTTCCTCCCAGTTAGAAAGTAAAATAATATAGCATCTACAGTATATCCACCTTCAAGACCACGATGCATATCATTCTTCCATGTACTTGTCAAGTTGTTTACCCAGGTGAATGATATATTATTCTAATAAGACAGCTGTTTGCCCAGACGAGAAAACTGTTTGTCCTGATAAATTGATTTGCAAGAATTCCGTAAAGCAAACAGTGGAGTTATTTATTAATTTACTATCTCATCTCTCTGGGCAAGAATTTCCTGGAGTAAAGAGTCAAGTCATGCTGACATGGACAGGTTCATTCTAATACCTCCCTTTCCATATGTGAAAATAAATGGTTAAGGAGGAAAAAAGGGACTGAAACAGAGAGATGTTCAACCCTATAGTTTTAGAGGTTGGTGAATAGCCCAGAAAGAATGAAGAGACAGAGCCAAAGCAAAAACAACATCCAGTGAGGATGTGACTGGTGATGGAAATAAAGTCCAAGGCTGTAAAGAGCAATATTGCATAGGAAACATGGAATGTCAGGTCCATGAATCAAAGCAAATTGGAAGTGGTCAAACAGGAGATGGCAAGAGTGAACATCAACATTTTAGGAATCAGCAAACTAAAATGGACTAGAATGGGTAAATTTACCTAAGATGACCATTATATCTACTACTGTGGGCAAGAATCCCTTAGAAGAAATGGAGTAGCCATCATAGTCAACAAAAGAGTCTGAAATGCAGTACTTGGATGCAATCTCAAAATGACAGAATGATCTCTGTTCATTTCCAAGGTAAACCATTCAGTAACACAGTAATCCAAGTCTAGGTCCCCACCAGTAACACTGAAGAACCTGAAGTTGAATGATTCTATAAAGACCTACAAGACCTTCTAGAACTAACACTCAAAAAAGATGTCCTTTTCTTTACAGGGGACTGGAATGCAAAACTAGGAAGTCAAGAGATACCTGGAGTAACAGGCAAATTTGGCCTTGGAGTACAGAATGTAGCAGGGAAAAGGCTAACAGAGTTTTGCCAAGAAAATGCACTGGTCATAGCAAACACTCTCTTCCAACAACACAAGAGAAGACTCTACACGTGGACATCACCAGATGGTCAACACTAAAATCAGATTGACTAGATTCTTTGCAGCTAAAGAGGAGAAGCTCTATATAGTCAACAAAAGACTGGGAGCTGACACTGGCTCAGATCCTGAATTCCTTATTGCCAAATTCAGACTTAAATTGAAGAAAGTAGGGAAAACCACTAGATCATTCAGGTATGACCTAAAGTAAATCCCTCATGATTATACAGCGGAAGTGACTATACATTCAAGGGATTCAATCTGAGATAGACACAGTGCCTGAAGAACTATGGATGGAGGTTCGTGACATTGTATAGGAGGCAGTGATCAAGACCATCCCCAAGAAAAAGAAATGCAAAAAAGCAAAATGGCTGTCTGAGGAGGCCTTACAAGTAGCTGTGAAAAGAAGAGAAGCAAAAGGCAAAGAAAAAATGAAAGATATACTCATTTGAATGCATAATTCCAAAGAATAGCAAGGAAAGATAAGAAAGCCTTCTTCAGTGATCAACGCAAAAGAAATAAAGGAAAACAATACAATGGGAACGTCTAGAGATCTCAAGAAAATTAGAGATACCAAGGGAACATTTCATGCAAATATGGGCACAATGAAGGACAGAAATGGTATGGAGCTAAAAAAAGCAGAAGATATTAAGAAGAGGTAGCAAGAATACACAGAAGAACTATACAAAAAAGATCTCAATGACCCAGATAAGTACAATGGTGTGATCACTCATCTAGAGCCAGACATCCAGAATGCAAAGTCAAGTGGACCTTAGGAAGTATCACTACGAACAAAGCCAGTGGAAGTGATGGAATTCCAGTTGAGCTATTTCAAATCCTAAAAGATGATGCTGTGAAAGTGCTGCACTCAATATGCTGGCAAATTTGGAAAACTCAGCAGTGGTCACAGGACAAGAAAAGGTCAGTTTTCATTCCAATTCCAAAGAAAGGCAACGCCAAAGAATGTTCAAACTACTACAGACAATTGCACTCATCTCGCACGCTAGCAAAGTAATGCTCAAAGTTTTCCAGGCCAGGCTTCAACAGTTTGTGAACTGTGAACTTCCAGATGTTCAAGCTGGATTTAAAAAGGCAGAGGAACCAGAGATCAAATTGCCAACATCTGATGGATCATTGAAAAAGTGAGAGAGTTCCAGAAAAAAATCTACTTCTATTTTATTAACTATGTCAAAGCCTTTGACTGTGTGGATCTCAACAAACTGTGGAAAATTCTTAAAAGGATGGGAATGCCAGACCACCTGACCTGCCTCCTGAGAAATCTGTGTGCAGGTCAAGAAGCAACAGTTATAACTGGACATGGACAACAGACTGGTTCCAAATCGGGAAAGGAGTACATCAAGGCTGTACATTGTCACACTGCTTATTTAATTTATATGCAGAGTACATCATGAAAAATGCTGGGCTGGAAGAAGCACAAGCTGGAATCAAGATTGCTGGGAGAAATATCAATAACCTCAGATATGCAAATAACACCACACTTACAGCAGAAAGCAAAGAAGAACTAAAGAGCCTCTTGATGAAAGTCAAAGAGGACAGTGAAAAAGCTGGCTTCAAACTCAACAATCATAAAACTAAGATATTGGCATCTGGTCCTATCACTCCATGGCAAATAGATGGGGAAACAATGGAAACAGTGACAGACTTTATTTTGGGGGCCTCCAAAATCACTGCAGATGGTGACTGCAGCCATGAAACTGAAAGACGCTTGCTCCTTGGTAGAAAAGCTATGACAAACCTAGACAGCATATTCAAAAGCAGAGACATTACTTTGCCAACAGAGGTCCATCTAGTCAAAGTTTTGGTTTTTCCAGTAGTCATATATGGATGTAAGAGTTAGACTATACAGAAAGCTGAGCGCTGAAGAATTGATGCTTTTGAACTGTGGTGTTGGAGAAGATTCTTGAGAGTCCCTTGGACAGCAAGGAGATCCAACCAGTCCATCCTAAAGGAAATCAGTCGTGAATATTCTTTGGAAAGACTGATGCTCAAGCTGAAACTCCAATACTTTGGCCATTTTATGCAAAGAACTGACTCATTTGACAAGACACTGATGCTGGGAATGATTGAAGGCAGGAGGAGAAGGGGATGATAGAGGATGAAATTGTTGGATGGTATTACCAGCTCCATGAACATGAGTTTTAGTAAGCTCTGGGAATTGGTGACGGACAGGGAAGCTTGGCATGCTGTACTCCATGGGGTTGCAAAGAGTTGACATGATTGAATCACTGACTTGAACTGAACTGAGTAGTCCAAGCTCATAAGTTCACTGTGGAAGAAACTGAGACTCAAAGAGTTTAAATAACCCACCCAAATTCATATAGACATATAGAGAGAGTGGACAACACAAATATCTAGATATTTTGCTCTGAATCCAATGTTCTTTCATTGCATGACTCAGCTCCTTGAAATAGTCCTTTAAAGTAGAAAAACTTAGCCTTTTATAATACTTGTAAATGGTTCTCAGCGTTGCAAGCACCTCTACAAATGTAATACAGAAATTTAAGCAAGGTTATCAACTCTAACACCTCACATACTTCACAATGTGAAACTCAGAAATGAATGTGAAGTCTCATTCATTTTACATTTATTTTATGTCACTAAAGACCACATTTATCCTTTGGGGAAAAAACGTCCATTCCACCATTTGCTCTTCTGTACTTTACACTTGGAAGCTAATTAACATATACCCTTCATCTCAATTTGTACTAGAAAAGAACTTTGACTAGTACTCCAATGTTACAACCATCACCAATGAAACATTACATAAAGACATAGTTATTTTTGATGCTCACTTTTATGGCTCTTAGTCATCCAGAAAGTGTCTAATTTAGACAATGTGTTGGTTTTATGTTTGGATTGCTGAGATAGTGGTAAGATTTATAATACATCACATAGCCAAAAAATCTTTCTACTCTCAAGGCTATGCGGTCCAATAAAGTAGCTATTCACCACCATATGTGGCCATTTAAATTTAAACTAATTAAAATTAAATAAAAAACTTAAATCAATTCTTTGTTCACATATTTATATTTCTACAGTAGAACTGTTCATGTACATTAGCCATTTGGGGGGATATGTTGTATTTGGCCACTTGGCTCCAAAATGTACATCACTCCAGTAAATGTGTATCATTAAATAAACCCAGAAAGCAAGGTTATATTGATAAGGACAGGGTAACACAGAACCATGGAACCACAAAACCTCAGTGTCTTACTTAACACAACAAAGGTTCACTTGTTCTAACCCACAGTTCAAAGTAGATGTTTCTGGACAGATGGTTCTCCTGAATACTGTCTCTGAGCAGTGATTTGAAGAGACAGGCTCCTCTGTGTTCACCTAGTCAATATTGAGAGAGAGAGAGGAAATGGATTTTGTCAGATGTATGGGAGCTAGGTCCAAACATGCCACATGCCACTTCTTCTCATAATCCACTGGGCATCAATAGTTTCCTGGCCCCACACATATGTAAAGGGGTTGAGAAGGGTTATCTTCCGATAGACCGAGGAAGAAAATAAAATGAGGTGGTGAGTACACAGGGCTATCTCTGCCACAGAAGTCAGCAACATTCAGATCTTATCACACAAACAGATGAGAAATTATTTACAGCAAGTCTCAAGGTTTCATAACTGTAATAGACTATGTCCTTATTCAAAAGTATTTGTTGTCCCTCACCATGAAATAATTATACATCCTGGACCCACTGACACCAAGCCTCACTGTTCCTCTTTGTAGGACCACACATCCCCAGAGCAGCCATCTGACTGGGTTTGGAAATGTGTGAGGTATGACATGCATCCCTTTCAAGCAGAAGCTTTAAGATGTGTCATGTTTCCACCTTTTTTCTCCCTCAGAGAGGGACTGCTCCTTCAGCTCATGTCTCAGAATGACACTGACGTATTAATAGAGTCTTAAATTTTCTGCAATGGAGGTACAGCATGAGAGACTTAAACCTTTGTTGTTTCAAGTCTCTAAAATGCTGAAGTTTGAAGAAAATTTAATGGGTTCATAAACGTTTCACAAAACAATGAAAATCAAGAAATCAAGACGATTTGGCTATCTAATTTATCTAATTATTTCCAAAGTTTCAGACAAAAGGAGTCTTACAGCAAAAGGATTTTTATCATTCTCATTTTGCTTTTCTAAAGTCTAAGTCTCTTTGCTGTTATTTTAAGCAAATTCTCCTTAGGTATTCACCTAGGATGGAAAACAATCATATTTCATATAATACTTTAGTTACAATTACTGATTATACAAGGCCACAGAGTAGCAAGAGATCAGTGTACAGTGTACCATGAAATCAAATCAATAAATATGTTTTCTCCGTGCAAGGCACTGCATTAGATACCATCAGAGTGGTTCAGATGGTAAAGTGTCAGCCTGCAATGTGGGAGACCTGGCTTCAATCCCTGAGTCAGGAGATCCTCTACAGAAGGAAGTGGTAGCCCATGCCAGTATTCTTGCCTGGAAAATCCCATGGACAGAGGAGCCTGGTAGGCTATATATAGTCCATGGGGTTGCAAAGAGTAGGACACGACTGAGTGACTTCACTTTACAAGAACCTAAAATGTCAGCTTTCTTTTCAACTAATAGCAAAATGGCCTCAAAGCCTGTAGAAACACAGAAAATAAGAAAATTAACCTCTTGAGAAACCTATATGCAGGTCAGGAAGCAACAGTTAGAACTGGACATGGAACAACAGACTGGTTCCAAATAGGAAAAGGAGTACGTCAAGGCTGTATATTGTCACTCTGCTTATTTAACTTCTATGCAGAGTACATCATGAGAAATGCTGGGCTGGAAGAAGCACAAGCTGGAACCAAGATTGCCAGGAGAAATATCAATAACCTCAGATATGCAGATGACACCACCATTATGGCAGAAAGTGAAGAGGAACTAAAAAGCCTCTTGATGAAAGTGAAAGATGAGAGTGAAAAAGCTGGCCTAAAGCTCAACATTCAGAAAACAAAGATCATGGCATCTGGTCCCATCACTTCAGGGGAAATAGATGGGGAAATAGTTTCAGACTTTATTTTTGGGGGCTCCAAAAGCACTGCAGGTGGTGATTGCAGCCATGAAATTAAAAGACGCTTGCTCCTTGGAAGGAAAGTTATGACCAACCTAGATAGCATATTCAAAAGCAGAGACATTACTTTGCCAACAAAGGTCTGTCTAGTCTAGGCTATTGTTTTTCCAGTGGTCATGTATGGATGTGAGAGTTGGACTGTAAAGAAAGCTGAGCGCCGAAGAATTGATGCTTTTGAACTGTGGTGTTGGAGAAGACTCTTGAGAGTCCCTTGGACTGCAAGGAGATCCAACTAGTCCATTCTAAATGAGATCAGTCCTGGGTGTTCCTTGGAAGGAATGATACTAAAGCTGAAACTCCAGTCTTTTGGCCATCTCATGCGAAGAGTTGACTCATTGGAATAGACTCTGATGTTGGGAGGGATTGGGGGCAGGAGGAGAAGGGGACGACAGAGGATGGTATGGCTGGATGGCATCACTGACTTAATGGACTTGAGTCTGAGTGAACTCCAGGAGTTGGTGATGGACAGGGAGGCCTGGCGTGCTGCAATTCATGGGGTCGCAAAGAGTCGGACACGACTGAGCGACTGAACTGAACAGGTTTTTTTCAAATCCATTGAACAAATAAAACTCTGTGGATGATAGCCACCAAATTTCATGATAAATTATAATAATACTTTTAATTCTCCTTCATTTCCAACCTTTTGGTTTTCTCAAAACGATTCTAAAACTTCTCATGAATGGAAATACTACAAATCTCATGTATTTTCTATGCACAGTGCCAGACAGTGGGGACTGCAAAGATCCTTTTCTTTGGGAATGAATCATCTGCTTAGGACAGAAATTTACATAAATAAAAACTGGAAAACTACAATATAGAATGTAATTGTCTGTACATTAGGAAATTGAGTTTTTCTCCTTCCCATAAAACCATAAGGGTATATTCAGATATTTACCACCAACCTCTTTGAACCTGGGCTTCCCTGGTGGCTCAGCTGGTAAAGAATCCACCTGCCATACGCGAGACCTGGGTTTGATCCCTGGGTCGGGAAGATCCTCTGGAGAAGGGAATGGCTATCCACTCCAGTATTTTGGCCTGGAGAATTCCCTGGACTATAGTCAATAGGGCTGCAAAGAGGCAGACACGAATGAGAGACTTTCATTTTCAATAACTTTTCCTTGAACCTAATAGTTAATGTACAGTTTCCTCTTCTACACTGATATCTTTAAATTCTCCTTTATTTGGAATGGAATAAATTTAACTAGATCTAACAAGCATACATTGGCAATTTTTCATTTGCAGCAGCTAATTAAAAACAGCTGCAACATTAGTCTTTGTAAACAGAATGCATCTTAGAGCAATTACTATCATAATTCCACCAGACTCCAGGGTCTTACAGTGGAGAAACATCAGCAAATACCTTTTCCCCTGCAATCTGCTGCAGGGACTTCTAGCTTTGCTTTTGTTTTGGCTAATTTGATAAGGTACAAATAAATGTAAAGAGACAAATTTAACGACACTAAGTTTGACTCTTTGTGACCCCAAGGACTGTAACCCACAAAGGGTCCTCTGTCCATGGAAATCTCCAGGCAAGAATACTAGAGTGGGTTGCCATTCCTTTCTCCAGGGAATCTTCCCAACACAGGGATCGAACCCGGGTCTCCCAAATTATAGGCAGATTCTTAACCATCTGAGCCACCAGGAAAGCCCAAAATTATATAGGTCAGTGTCTTTTTTTCTGTTAGAATTATAACAAGTATATCCCAGTAATAAGCAAAATTTGCTAAGAAAATTGAATTATGTTCCAAAAGCCAGTAAGTAAAAAATATTTTCTTTATAATTAGCTTAGCTGACTTTGAAAATGTCCTAAAATAGAATCCTTCCTATAATGCATAAGATAACCAGCTGTCGTGTAGCATTTATATGCATAAAATGAAGGGCTCCTAATAGTAACTCCAAATGATTTCAAATGTTAATTAGAGAAAAAATCAAGTCTAAAAATAATTATTTTCATTTTATAGCCAGAATGACTATACATCATGGCAGAGGATGAGATGTTTAGGTAGCATCACCAACTCAATGGACATGAATTTGAGTAAACTCTGGGAGACAGTGGAGGACAGAAGAGTCTGATGTGCTACAGTACACTGGATTGCAAAGAGTCAGACACAACTTAGCAACTGAACACATACACACAGCATTCAATTTGACAAATTAATAAAAAGTGGAATCTTTTATAAACAACTCTTTAGTTCTTTTATACATCTGTTCATGTGCCAAAAATATTTCTAAATTCACTTCTGATTCTACTGTGAAAGATAATATTTCAGCTTCTGGGTAAAGATGGATTAAAACCATTATTTTTCTACCTCCTGAAACTCCTCTAAAGCTACAGTAGAAAAAAAAATTTTATATGTGTATGTAAATATAGATACATATACACACACACAAATATAAAAGAATGTGATAGGAAGCAACAGCAACAATCTGTTAAAAGCTGGGATACACAGGAATGAGGAGTCACTGACATCCCAGACTGAGAAAGCAAACATCTCTTAATAACATTATGGTAAGGATTACATGAGATAATGGATGTTAAAAAAAATGTTCAATAAATGCAGTTTTATTATTAATAAAATGTTTATAAATGGTGACCTTTTGGAAGATGGCATGATATTTGATTTAGCAGGAAACCTATGAGGAAAAGGTAACCTCTTGATACCAGTTGTGAGTTACTGAAGGAAAGGCTCTATTATAGACTCCTCTGCTGGTGCTGCTGCTGCTAAGTCGCTTCAGTCATGTCCAACTCTGTGCAACCCCATAGACGGCAGCCCACCAGGCTCCCCCGTCCCTGGGATTCTCCAGGCAAGAACACTGGAGTGGGTTGCCATTTCCTTCTCCAATGCATGAAAGTGAAAAGTGAAATGGAAGTCGCTCAGTCGTGTCCGACTCTCAGCAACCCCATGGACTGCAGCCTACCAGGCTCCTCCGTTCATGGGATTTTCCAGGCAAGAGTACTGGAGTGGGGTGCCATTGCCTTCTCCATAGACTCCTCTAGGGGACTGTGTACCTGCAGCAGGATGAGGGTAACCTTGCGTAGGAAACCCTTCGCAGAAGGGAATGAGGAGACCCAAGGGAAAAGTATCTTCGGAAATCTGATAAAGGTCAGAAACAAAAAATATGACCACGGGAATTATCAAGAGAAGGGCCTCACTCCAGAATCATAAGTAGATGTGTACCAGGTACCTATCTTAAGGCATCTGAGTCCCTCTTTAGATGGACAGCTGAGTGCAGCTGGTGCTCTTCCAGAAGATATCAGAAAAGACACCCACACATCCACGAGGAAGGTGGGAAAGCAGACCTGGAAGACAAATCTCAGTGGCTGACCTCAAGGTCCAGACAGAAATCCTCAGGGTTCTCTGAGCACACTAGAGCTATCAGGTCAAACTAATAGCTCTGAAGCACTGAAGCCCACATCTGGACATCACCAGCTGTGCACTGAATAAGGGAAAGGATGAATTTGGAAAGAAATTCTGGTCTGGGCTCAGTGAATATACAGGGCTTTGCTTCTTTGCCTGGTAGAGGGGAATCCTCCACTTTAGGTTCCCCTTTAGTCCTACTACAAAAATATGGATTACTTCAGCCTAATACACAAACTGCATATATACATATATTTTTAAAATTCAGTATTTTAGCTATTAAAATATTTTGCTTATATTCATAATTTTAGTATCAAGAAAGTAGAAATTTAAATTCCTTTACTATTTAACCTACTGTTGGGATTTAGTACATGCTATCTGAAAATATGGTACCTTGGTATATCAAATATTTTAGGATATAGGAGTTTGAGAAAATGACAGAGTCAGGGAAAGTCATAAAATTCTCATGTGAGACATGCCCTTCTTACATAGGTAGAAAGGCACATGCTTCATTCTGGACACAGAGGGACCCAGAAGAATGCAAAGAAACAGTCCTTGCTAAGTTTCCCCCAGCTTACTTCAGTAATCTCATACTCTAACCCACCATATTTCTCCACAAATGTTCACACTTCATCAGACTTACTCAAAATACTGAGTATTATCAAAAACCCTCAGGTATAATAGTTTCTTCGGGTCTTCACTTCCTGATAAACATATCACATAAAATGTATGTTTAATAAATTTGTATTCTTTTCTCCTGTTAACCTGTCTGTTAGTTTAATTTTCAGACCCTGTCAGGGACCCTAAGAGAGTCGAGGAAAGCTTCTTTTACCCCTGTACTATCCTATCATTAGATTTTAAGCACCGGCACAAATAGGAAAAAAAATAATTTACTTCAAAATATGTTTTACCTATTTTAAGAAGGGGTCAATATTTTCTGTTAGCTTTAACTTTAGTTAATATGGATTGATAAAAACACCAATAACACAAAGTTTCTATCTTGCAATGCGCACATCATCTAGAAATTGCTTTTATCATTTATTTAAAATGTAAGTATTTTCTTGGAATTGTTTCTGGTGGAAATGGCATCCGGAATCTTGTGTAAATGGGTTTCTCTGCAGAATTGCTTTATCACTTGAGGTGTGGCCTGCGGTTTCTATAAAGGCATAAACAGATTACACAGAAAAATGCAAAGCACAATCCGTTCACTTGTGGAGTAATCCCTCTTAAAGAATTATTTACTTTTCAGTGGGCTTAAAATAACTATGAAGTACTTCGCATTCTACTGGTTAATATTTTACACTCTCCAAAGCTTATTCCTGTCATATGCAGAAAGAAGTGGCTGCTTTCTGTTACAAACGGTGTGCTGCTTTATCTAAGAAACAACGATTTTAGTGGAAATGAAGCCCCTTACACACAATGCAAGACAAAGCCTCACCCATCCCAGGGGAAAGGTTTGAATTGAGTGACCCCCAGATGCCAGCCTGCAGTGCTATAGGACAGTCACCGCAGTAACAGAGCAACTCCCTACATCAGCAGTAGGGAGGGCTACCTGCTTTTTACCAACCTGACCAGTTCCCAGGCTCCTGCACAGATGTAGAGACAATCAGGGCTTCCCCAGTGGTGCAAGTGGTAAATTACCAGCCTGCCACTGCAGGAGATGTAAGGGACGCAAGTTTGATCCCTGGGTCAGGAAGATTCCCCTGGAGAAGGGCATGTCAATCCATTCCACTATTCTTGTCTGGAGAATCCCTTGGACAGAGAAGCCTGGCGGGCTATGGTCCACAGACTCGCAAAGTGTTGGACAAGATTGAGTCAGCTTAGCATGCATGCACGAGAACCAAACCTGCCTGACTTCTTAATATTTCGAAGTCATGAGATTCATGCTTTTGTGGTCTGTCTACTAGACAGTATATCCTGGAGTACTGAAGTTAATCAAATTTAAATAAAATCCAATCTTAAATTTCTGTAAATCAGAGGTTGATTTGCTGACCTGGCAAACAGATTAGTTCCATTTAACCCTGGTCCTGCCCTATGTCACCTTTTTGTCCTTTTCCCAGGAACTGAACCTTAAGTCCCAGTGAGAACTGCAGTCAAGACTTATAATCACAACAGGCAGGCAGCCACCACTGCAGTCAGTGGATAATACTTTCGCCATGACCTGCTCTTTTTAAAGCTCCTGCTTTGATCTCTTTGATGCTGAGCCCATTCTCTCATTTAGGCTGTGTACAATGGTGATCTCTTGATATTATGAACCAGAATTGCTCTGAGTTCTGAGTGACACACAGAAGTTATTCTTCCCCTCAAGCAGCCTTCTACACAAATTAAAGATACGACTAAATCTAAATAACTAAATGAAATTACAGCTATACCAGGAAGAGTATAATTCAGGTAATACAGACTACAAGTGGTTTAGTAGTTCATATCCCTAGAAATAACTTTTGTGCATTTTCTCTATAAAATTAAACAAGCAAACCAAAAAATGCCCACCATCACAAACCATATTATCATATATATATATATGTCTACTTTGTAAACTGGATCATCATATGTATACAATTCTGCAATCTAAATTTTCATTGATATACATTCTAAACACATCTATATCATTATTTATAACAGCTGCAAATAACTTCACTAATCATTAATGCTGTTTCCAAATTTTTACCATTATATGAAGTTATTTTATATAAATATTTAGACTCTTTTAAAATCACTTTTTTTTTCAATATATTTTTACTTTTGATTCCCTTAAATAAAAACTCAGCTCCTTCCCTCTTCTCCTTTGCCATCCTCACTTCTCCAGCCAGAAAACCAGGGTTAGCATCCCAGTGGACAGGTTTGAATCTTTTCCCTTGCCTGTAAGACTGTAAACACTCACTACAAATTGGCACTTGCCATCTACCTCCACAAGGATCTAATTAAGAGCCGCTGCAGTTGCTGACCTTCAACACCCTCTGAAAGGAGTTCAGGGTGGTGATCAGGAATGAGGCACTCTGTGCTCTGGGAAATACTGGCAGAACAGGTCTTCAGATAGCTATTCTCAGGAGACTACTTTATGAGTCCAATTCTTAACATCTCCTAGTATCTAGAAAAGCACTAAAATCCTTCAGTGGTGTCTCCTCCTCATGTCTAGCAGTAACTTTCACAAAACTAGCAGAAACCTTCTACAAAAAGATGTGTGCCTGATTGCATGTACTCCCCCTTTACCAAAATTACATATACACTGACCTTCCCTCCTATCTCTTTGGAGCAGTTTCTCAGAGCTACCTGAAATGCTGTCTCCTTGGCTACAATCCTCAGCTCCATTCAGTCGCTCAGTTGTGTCTGACTCTGCAATCTTATGCACTGCAGCATGCCAGGCTTCCTTGTCCATCACCAACTCCTGGAGCTCGCTCAAACTCATGTCCATCAAGTCGATGATGCCATCCAACCAGCTCATCCTCTGTCATCCCCTTCTCCTCCTGCCTTCAATCATTCCCAGAATCAGGGTCTTTCCCAACGAGTCAGTTCTTTGTATCAGGTGGCCAAAGTACCTGCGCTTCAGCTTCAGCATCAGTATTTCCAATGAATATTCAGGACTGATTTCCTTTAGGATTGACTGGTTTGATTTCCATGCAGTCCAAGGGACTCTCAAGAGTCTTCTCCAGCACCACAGTTCAAAAGCATCAATTCTTTGGTGCTCAGCTTTCTTTATTGTCCAACTTTCACATCCATACATGACTACTGGAAAAACCATAGCTGTGACTAGATGTACCTTTGTTGGCAAAGTAATGTCTCTGCTTTTTAATATGCTGTCTAAGTTTGTCATAGCTTTTCTTCCAAGGAGCAGTTCAGTTCAGTTCAGTTCAGTCGCTCAGTTGTGTCCGACTCTTTGCGACCCCATGAATCGCAGCACGCCAGGCCTCCCTGTCCATCACCAACTCCTGGAGTTCACTCAAACTCATGTCCATCGAGTCAGTGATGCCATCCAGCCATCTCATCCTCTGTCGTCCCCTTCTCCTCCTGCCCCCAATCCCTCCCAGCATCAGAGTCTTTTCCAATGAGTCAACCCTTTGCATGAGGTGGCCAAAGGACTGGAGTTTCAGCTTTAGCATCATTCCTTCCAAAGAATACCCAGGACTGATCTCCTTCAGAATGGACTGGTTGGATCTCCTTGCAGTCCAAGGGACTCTCCAACACCACAGTTCAAAAGCATCAATTCTTCGGCGCTCAGCTTTCTTCACAGTCCAACTCTCACATCCACGCATGACCACTGGAAAAACCATAGCCTTGACTAGATGGACCTTTGTTGGCAAAGTAATGTCTCTGCTTTTCAATATGCTATCTAGGTTGGTCATAACTTTGCTTCCAAGGAGTAAGCGTCTTTTCATTTCATGGCGGCAGTCACCATCTGCAGTGATTTTGGAGCCCCCAAAAATAAAGTCTGACACTGGAGCAAGTGTCTTTTAATTTCATGGCTGTAGTCACCATCTGCAGTGATTTTGGAGCCCCCCAAAATAAAGTCTGTCACTGTTTCCATTGTTTCCCCATGTATTTGCCATGAAGTGATGGGACCAGATTCCATGATCTTAGTTTTCTGAATGTTGAGTTGTAAGCCAGCTTTTTCACTCTCCTCTTTCACTTTCATCAAGAGGCTCTTCAATTCTTCTTTGCTTTTTGCCATAAGGGTGGTGTCATCTGCATATCTGAGGTTACTGATATTTCTCCCAGCAATCTTGATTTCAGCTTGCCCTCATTTTGCCCCAAATAAGACTTAGCTCACTTAAATGCACTCTCGTGTGTATTTTTTCAGTCAACAAAACAAATGCATATTAATGCTTGTCTTATAAAATTTGTTTTATATTATTTACATTTTCAAATATGTACATAGCATATTTACTCAGCAACTTGCTTATTTCACTAAAAAATAAATCCTAGAGGTCTTCCCTGGTGACTCAGTGGTAAAGATCCATCTGCCAACGCAGGAGACATGAGTCTGACCCCTGATCCAGGAAGATCCTACATGTCAAGAAGCAACTAGGCCCATTCACCACAACTATCGCGGCTGGCTCTAGACCTGTGAGCCACAACTATTGAGCCCTTGTGCTGTAACTACTGAAGCCCTCAAGCCCTAGAGCTCGTGTTCAGCAACAAGAGAAGCCACTGCAGTGAGAAGCTTGTGTACCTCAACTAGAGAGTGGCTCCTGCTCTTCACAACTATAGAAATCCATGCAGCACAAAGACCCAGTACAGCCAAAAATAAAATAAGTAAATTTAAAAAAAAATTCAGAAATTATTCCTAATCAACAGATAAAGATCTAACTCATTTTTTTATTACTTGTATAAATTCCATGGTATGGATTTTATTCAACCATTCTCTTACTGATGGGCTTTATTATTTTTTAATCCTTGACATTAAGAAAAATAACATAAAATTGACTTTGCATACATACACTTGAATCCTGGAACTTTTATTTCTTTAAGATAGATACTTTTTAACTGTAAGAAGTTTTATTTTATTAGAATAATGAGAACAGAAAACTACCCATAATATTAATATTGAAGAATATACAATTTGGCTGGAGTTTTAATTCAAACATTACTATTACTACTATTACTAAATACATTAAGTCTAAATAAATAGAAATCTAATATGTTAAAGGGGAGAAAATGCACAGTTTAAGAAAAATATACAATGTTAAAGAAAGAGAATTGTAGAAAATAAAGAACATATGCTATCTTTAAATTACTCTTACTTAAAAAGTGTGGAAAATAAAGCATTTTTTCTTTTCTATTGTAAAACATTTTTTTTTTCTTTTTTAAATTTTATTTTATTTTTAAACTTTACATAATTGTATTAGTTTTGCCAAATATCAAAATGAATCCGCCACAGGTATACATGTGTTCCCCATCCTGAACCCTCCTCCCTCCTCCCTCCCCATACCATCCCTCTGGGTCCCCAGTGCACTAGCCCCAAGCATCCAGTATCGTGCATCGAACCTGGACTGGCAACTCGTTTCTTACATGATATTTTACATGTTTCAATGCCATTCTCCCAAATCTTCCCACCCTCTCCCTCTCCCACAGAGTCCATAAGAGTGTTCTATACATGAGTGTCTCTTTTGCTGTCTCGTACACCGCGTTATTGTTACCATCTTTCTAAATTCCATATATATGCGTTAGTATACTGTATTGATGTTTTTCCTTCTGGCTTACTTCACTCTGCACAATAGGCTCCAGTTTCATCCACCTCATTAGAACCGACTCAAATGTATTCTCTTTAATGGCTGAGTAATACTCCATTGTGTATATGTACTGTAAAACATTTTTACTAGAAGCCAGGAGCACTCAATACAATAAACTTTTATGTACATGTAGGAAACTTTAAACTTATAAACACTAATGCTGCTGCTGCTGCTAAGTCGCTTCAGTCGTGTCCGACTCTGTGCGACCCCAGAGATGGCAGCCCACCAGGCTCCCCTGTCCCTGGGATTCTCCAGGCAAGAACACTGGAGTGGGTTGCCATTTCCTTCTCCAATGCATGAAAGGGAAAAGTGAAAGTGAAGTCGCTCAGTTGTGTCCGACTCTTCACGACCCCATGGACTTCAGCCTACCAGGCTCCTCCACCCATGGGATTTTCCAGCAAGAGTACTGGAGTGGGGTGCCATTGATTACTTTACAAAACAAATATCTCATTAACTCTTGGACTTGTCCTTTTTGGAAGACCATTATCATTTCTATTATAAATTTCTTAAAGGATGCCACTCTTTAATTCTTACTTCACTTATTCTCCTTATTCTGTTTATTACTATACAAAATCCTGGTGTTTATTACACTATAAAAATAATGACCTGATAATTAGAACTTTATTATAATGTTATTTCAAAACAATCAAAAGCCTGGATGTGTACTGTTACTTTATATGCTAATCAGAGGTAGCATTAATTATTCAAGAACTCAATGTTCTGATTTTAAGACTGTCTCACTCACTCCCAATATACAATTCAACTCTTACATGGCATAAAATTCATGAAAAACATAAAGCTACTCCAACATAAACAAAAACTATGATTATTAGGTCACAGATCTTAGATATATGATCTAATAATTGTATATATTATTAGTTTTTATATATTTCCCAGATAGCTTTCCCAAAAAGCTGTAATTCCCAAAAGTAATTCACATTCCCTCCAGTAAATATGAGTGTGTTCTCTTCTTAAATTCTCACCAGCACCAGGTTATCATCACTCTTTTTGCTAATCTGACAGATAAACAATAGTATTTCAACATTATTTTAATACACATTTTTCTAACTAAGACTAAGGCTGAGCCTCTTTTCATGTTTGTTGGTCATTTAGATTTCCTCTTCTGTAGAATCCTATTCCTATTTTTTGTCTTTTGTAAGACTTATTTCAGGAATGCTAAAATAGTTCATTTTGGAAATCTACTAACATAATGTACTATATCAACAAAAAGAGGAGAGACACAAAAAGACACTGAGAGATTCCCACAATATTTTGGTAAAACTCAGCAGTTAGGAAAAATAGGGAAAGCTTAAAATTTTAAATATGATAAAGACAGATTCCAACCAGTCCATTCTGAAGGAGATCAGCCCTGGGATTACTTTGGAAGGAATGATGCTAAAGCTGAAACTCCAGTCCTCTGGCCACCTCATGCAAAGAGTTGACTCATTGGAAAAGACTCTGATGCTGGGAGGGACTGGGGGCAAGAGGAGAAGGGGATGACAGAGGATGAGATGGCTGGATGGCATCACTGACTCGATGGACATGAGTCTGAGTGAACTCCGGGAGTTGGTGATGGACAGGGAGGCCTGGCGTGCTGCGATTCATGGGGTCGCAAAGAGTCGGACACGACTGATCGACTGATCTGAACTGACTGAACTGAAAGACAATTTACCAAACACAAACATCATACAAAATGATGCATCGAAATCATATCCACTAAAATCAGCAACAAAACAAGAATGACAAACATCGTCATTATAACTGAATTTTTAAGAGGTTCTATAAAAGAAAATGTATACACTTTCAGACACACTGAAACCATACTCACAGAAAACTAGTCAATCTAATCACACTAGGACCACAGCCTTGTCTCACTCAATGAAACTAAGCCATGCCCGTGGAGCAGCCCAAGATGGGCAGGTCATGGTGGAGAGGTCTGACAGAATGCTGTCCACTGGAGAAGGGAATGGCAAACCACTTCAGTATTCTTGCCTTGAGAACCCCATGAACAGTATGAAAAGGCAAAATGATAGGATACTGAAAGAGGAACTCCCCAGGTCAGTAGATGCCCAATATGCTACTGGAGATCAGTGGAGAAATAACTCCAGAAAGAATGAAGGGATGGAGCCAAAGCAAAAACAATACCCAGCTGTGGATGTGACTGGTGATAGAAGCAAGGTCCGATTCTGTAAAGAGCAATATTCATAGGAACCTGGAATGTCAGGTCCATGAATCAAGGCAAATTGGAAGTGGTGAAACAAGAGATGGCAAGAGTGAATGTTGACATTCTAGGAATCAGCAAACTCAAATGGACTGGAATGGGTGAATTTAACTCAGATGATTGTCTACTACTGTGGGCAGGAATCCCTCAGAAGAAATGGAGTAGCCATCATGGTCAACAAAAGAGTCGGAAATACAGTACTTGGATGCAATCTCAAAAACAACAAAATGATCTCTGTTCATTTCCAAGGCAAACCATTCAATATCACAGTAATCCAAGTCTATGCCCCAACCAGTAACACTGAAGAAGCTGAAGTTGAATGGTTCTATGAAGACCTACAAGACCTTTTAGAACCGACACCCAAAAAAGATGTCCTTTTCATTATAGGGGACTGGAATGCAAAAGTAGGAAGTCAAGAAACACCTGGAGTAACAGGCAAATTTTGCCTTGGAGTATGGAATGAAGCAGGGCAAAGACTAATAGAGTTTTGCCAAGAAAATGCACTGGTCATAGCAAACACCCTCTTCCAACAACACAAGAGAAGAATCTATACATGGACATCACCAGATGGTCAACACCGAAATCAGATTGATTATATTCTTTGCAGCCAAAGATGGAGAAGCTCTATATAATCAACAAAAACAAGACCAGGAGCTGACTGTGGCTCAGATCATGAACTCCTTATTGCCAAATTCAGGCTTAAATTGAAGAAAGTAGGGAAAACCACTAGACCATTCAGGTATGACCTAAATCAAATCCCTTATGATTCTACAGTGGAAGTGAGAAATAGATTTAAGTGCCTAGATCTGATAGATAGAGTGCCTGATGAACTATGGATGGAGGTTCATGACATTGTACAGGAGACAGGGATCAAGACCATCCCCATGGAAAAGAAATGCAAAAAAGCAAAATGGCTGTCTGGGGAGGCCTTACAAATAGCTGTGAAAAGAAGAGAAGTGAAAAGCAAAGGAGAAAAGGAAAGATTTAAGCATCTGAATGCAGAGTTCCAAAGAATAGCAAGAAGAGATAAGGAAGCCTTCCTCAGCAATCAGTGCAAAGAAATAGAGGAAAACAACAGAATGGGAAAGACTATAGATCTCTTCAAGAAAATTAGAGATACCAAGGGAATATTTCATGCAAAGATGGGCTTGATAAAGGACAGAAATGGTATGGACCTAACAGAAGCAGAAGATATTAAGAAGAGATGGCAAGAATACACAGAAGAACTGTACAAAAAAGACCTTCACGACCCAGATAATCACGATGGTGTGATCACTGACCTAGAGCCAGACATCCTGGAATGTGAAGTCAAGTGGGCCTTAGAAAGCATCACTACGAACAAAGCTAGAGGAGGTGATGGAATTCCAGTTGAGCTATTTCAAATCCTGAAAGATGATGCTGTGAAAGTGCTGCACGCAATATGCCAGCAAATTTAGAAAACTCAGCAGTGGCCACAGGACTGGGAAAGGTCAGTGTTTGTTCCAATCCCAAAGAAATGCAATGCCAAAGAATGCTCAAATTACTGCACAATTGCACTCATCTCACATGCAATGGCACCCCACTCGAGTACTTTTGCCTGGAAAATCCCATGGACAGAGGAGCCTGGAAGGCTGCAGTCCATGGGGTCGCTAAGAGTCGGGCACAACTGAGCGACTTCACTTTCACTTTTCCCTTTCATGCATTGGAGAAGGAAATGGCAACCCACTCCAGTGTTCTTGCCTGGAGAATCCCAGGGATGGGGGAGCCTAGTGGGCTGCCGTCTATGGGGTCGCACAGAGTCGGACACTACTGAAATGACTTAGCAGCAGCAGCAGCACATGCTAGTAAAGTAATGCTCAAAATTCTCCAATCCAGGCTTCAGCAATATGTGAACCATGAACTTCCTGATGTTCAAGCTGGTTTTAGAAAAGGCAGAGGAACCAGAGATCAAATTGCCAACATTCGCTGGATCATGGAAAAAGCAAGAGAGTTCCAGAAAAACATCTGTTTCTTCTTTATTGACTATGCCAAAGCCTTTGACTGTGTGATCACAATAAACTGTGGAAAATTTTGAAAGAGATGGGAATACCAGACCACCTGACCTGGCTCTTGAGAAATCTGTATGCAGGTCAGGAAGCAACAGTTAGAACTGGACATGGAAAACACACTGGTTCCATATAGGAAAAGGAGTACATCAAGGCTGTATATTGTCACCCTGCTTATTTAACTTATATGCAAAGTACATCATGAGAAACACTGGACTGGAAGAAACACAAGCTGGAATCAAGATTGCCGGGAGAAATATCAATAACCTCAGATATGCAGATGACACCACCCTTATAGCAGAAAATGAAGAGGAACTCAAAAGCCTCTTGATGAAAGTGAAAGTGGAGAGTGAAGAAGTTGGCTTAAAGCTCAACGTTCAGAAATTGAAGATCATGGCATCCGGTCCCACCACTTCATGGGAAATAGATGCGGAAATAGTGGAAACAGTGTCAGACTTTATTTTGGGGGCTCCAAAATCACTGCAGATGGTGACTGCAGCCATGAAATGAAAAGACGCTTACTCCTTGGAAGGAAAGTTATGACCAACCTAGATAGCATATTCAAAAGCAGAGACATCACTTTGACAACAAAGGTCCATCTAGTCAAGGCTATGGTTTTTCCTGTGGTCATGTATGGATGTGAGAGTTGGACTGTGAAGAAAGCTGAGTGCCGAAGAATTGATGCTTTTGAACTGTGGTGTTGGAGAAGACTCTTGAGAGTCCCTTGGACTGCAAGGAGATCCAACCAGTCCATTCTGAAGGAGATCAGCCCTGGGATATCTTTGGAAGGAATGATGCTAAAGCTGAAACTCCGGTCCTTTGGCCACCTCATGCAAAGGGTTGACTCATTGGAAAAGACTCTGATGCTGGGAGGGATGGGGGCAGGAGGAGAAAGGAACGACAGAGGATGAGATGGCTGAATGCCATCACTGACTCGATGGACGTGCGTCTGAGTGAACTCCGGGAGTTGGTGATGGACAGGGAGGCCTGGCGTGCTGCGATTCATGGGGTCGAGAAGAGTCTGATACGACTGAGTGACTGAACTGAACTGATACAAGAAAATAAATACTCAGTTGTTGTTGTTCAGTCATTCAGTTGTGTCCAACTCTTTGCTACCCCCATGGACTGCAACACACCAGGCTTCCCTGTCCTTCACCGTCTCTCAGAGTTTACTCAAACTCATGTCCAATGAGTCAGTGATGCCATCCAACCATCTCATCCTCTGTGGTCCCCATCTCCTCTTGCCCTCAATCTTTCGTAGCATCAGAGTCTTTTCCAATGAGTCAGCTCTTTGCATCAGGCGACCAAAGTACTGGAGCTTCAGCTCAGCACCAGTCCTTCCAGTGAATATTCAGGGTTGATTTTCTTTTGGATTGACTGGTTTGATCTTGCTGCCCAAGGGACTCTCAAGAGACTTCTCCAGCACCAAGCTGGAAGGCATCAATTCTTAGGCACTCAGTCTTTTTCATTGTCCAGCTCTCACATCCAAATGGGCTTCCCTGTTGGCTCAGATGGTAAAGAATCTGCCTACAATTTGGGAAACCCAGGTTCAATCCCTGGGTCAGGTAGATATCCTGGAGAAGAGAATGGCTACCCACTCCAGTATTCTTTCCTGGAGAATTCCATGGACAGAGGAGCCTGGCAGACTAAAGTCCATGGGGTTGCAAAGAGTCAGACATGGCTGAAAACACTTTCATTTTCACATCCATATATGACTACTGGACAAACCATAGCTTTGACTATATGGACCTTTGTAGGTAAACATTCAGTAAAATATCATAAAAGATAAAATCATATATCAGGAAATTGTACAATTATTTAGAAAACCAAAGACATGATATTTCAAAAACTGTGATCCTTTTTTTAAATTAATTTTCATTGGAAGATAATTACTTTACAATATTGTGATGGTTTTTGCCATACATCAGCATGAATTGACCACAGGTATACATGCGTCTCCCCCATCCCAAACTCCCTTCCACCGCCCTCCCTACCCTATCCATCTGGGTTGTCCCAGAGCACCAGATTTGGGTACCCTGCTTCATGCATTGAATTTTCAATGGTCTTCTAGTTTACATATGGTAATGTACATGTTTTAATGCTACTCTCTCAAATCATCCCACCCTTGCCTTCTCCTACTGAGTCCAAAAGTCTCTTATTTACATCTGTGTCTCCTTTGCTGCCCTGCATGTAGGATTGTTGGTACCGCCCTTCTAAATTCCATATATAGGCATTAATGTGCAGTATTTGTCTTTCTCTTTCTGACTTACTTCACTCTGTAAAATAGGCTCTAGGTTCATCCACCTCATTAGAACTGACTCAAATACATTCCTTTTTTATAACTGAGAATCCCAACCATAACTTCCTTATCCATTCATCTTCTGATGACATCTAGGTTGTTTCCATGTCCTAGCTATTGTAAAGAGTGTTGCAATGGACGTTGGAATACATGTGTCTCTTTGAATTCTGGTTTCCTCAGGGTGTATGCACAGCAGTGGGATTGCTGGGTTATACGGCAAAAAAACTGTGATTCTTATAGAATTTTGTAAGGTGACTTAATGTCACATACGTATCAGTAGATACCATACAACTGTCTTATGACCTAGAAATTACACTCTTGCCTATTTACAAAAGAAAAATAAAATCATGTCCATCAAAAGACTTATACAAGAATGCTTCATAGTATCTTTTATCCTAATAACTATAAACTAAGGTCCATCAATAGGTAGATTGATAAAATGTGATGCATTCATAAACCAAAATACTCTCAGCAGTAAACAAAAGAACTACTGAGATAAACACAGTAATACTGATGAACCTCAAAAACCTTATGTTAAGTGAAAGAAATCAACACAAAACAGCAGATCTCTATGAGTTGGTTTATATGATATTCTAGAGTAGATAATACCAATCTATAACGACAGGAATAGAAACAGTAATTATATCTGAGGGGCAAGAGACAAGGGGACTTTCTAGATGATGGACATGTTCCATATCTTGACTGACATACTGGTCACTGAACTGTACACTTAAGATCTGAGTACTGTGGCATGTAGACTATACCTCGATGCAAATAATATCTCAATCATATATTAATAAAATTGGGAGGAAAAAGTTAAAGGAGAAACTGAAAAACTTTGGTATTGCATATAAAATGGTGTAGTCACTTTGGAAAACAGTTTGGTAGTTTCTCAAAAACCAGAAAATGAACTAGCAATTCTATTCCAAGGTACCTATCCAAGAAAAATGAAAACATATCTACAAAAAGACTTGCATGTGATGTTCATGTCAGGATTTTTCACAATAACCAAAAAGTGGAAACAACAATCCAACAACTAATGAATGAATAGGCAAAATGTGGTATATCCTTTCAATAGAGTATTTTTAGCAACAAAGGAGGAGAAGGCAATGGCACCCCATTCCAGTACTCTTGCCTGGAAAACCCCATGGACGGAGGAGCCTGGTAGGCTGCAGTCCATGAGGTCGCTAGGAGTTGGACACGTCTGAGCGACTTCACTTTCACTTTTCACTTTCATGCACTGGAGAAGGAAATGGCAATCCACTCCAGTGTTCTTGCCTGGAGAATCCCAGGGACGGGGGAGCCTGGTGGGCTGCCGTCTATGGGGTCGCACAGAGTTGGACACAACTGAAGTGACTTAGCATAGCAAAGCATAGCAACAAAGGAAAAAAGTACTGCTACAACACATGCTACAACATGTATGAACCTTAATTAACATTATGCTAAGTGAAAGAAGTCGGTCACAAACATCACATATTATATGATCTCATTTATATGAAATGCCCAGAAAAAGCAAACCCAAGGAAACAAACCCCAATGGCTTGGCAGTAAAGAATCTGCCCGCAGTGCAGTAGCTGCAGTACATGCGGGTTTGATCCCTGGGTGGTAAAGATCCCCTGGAGGAGGAAATGGCAACCCACTCCAGTATTTTTGCTGGAAAATCCCATGGACAGAGGAGCCTGGTGGGCTATAGTCCATGGGGTGGCAAAGAGTCAGACAATATTGAGCACACAAGGCAAAAGATGTATAAATATCCAATAGAGAAATTGTATACCAGGAAAAACTATTTTTGAGACAAAGTTACAATATTCATAATTGACAAAGAATATCTATGAATTATGGGGGAAAACAATGAAATACCCAAAGGAAAAATGTGATGATGCCTTTTTATGTCAACCATAAATAAGATCAAAATGTGTTCAAGATTATTACGCAAAAAATGTTTTAAAACTCTGTTGGAAGAAGCAGACAGTTTCTCTGTGTTTTCTTTTTTGATATAATACAAAAATAGTTTTTGAAAATCTTGGTGAGGGATAATTTGTGGAATAAGTGGTTCCTACAGACTTCACATTCCTTTATTCAATATTTATTGAATCCCAAATATGTGCAAGTTTCTTAAGAAATGTTTGATGGCAGCTGTATTTAAATAATTTTTCAGAGGAAAACTAAAATGAAAAAAGTGGCTAATAATTTCTAAAGGATTGGTAAGAATTGCGTATGGAGTGAGAGATTACTTTAGGGTATTTGATCTAGTTCTGAGTTACTGCATTTTTAAGAAAAGAGGCAACACTCTAAAGTTAAAATTATGTGAGCATGACTCCCTAGCTGTTTTCTGTTTTCTTTCTGTCTTTTCCTTTCTCTCTCTCCCTCCCTTCCTTTCCCTTATTTTCTTTCAACTTTCCATATTCCTCCATCCTTTTGCGCTTCTTCCCTTCCTTAAGAAAGCATTTATAAAAATGATCTTGTAAGCTAAAGTTTTCATTGATAGCTGAGAAATAAGTCAATACTAAGCTTATCTCCGGAGAAGGCAATGGCACCCAACTCCAGTACTATTGCCTGGAAAATCCCATGGACGGAGGAGCCTGGTAAGCTGCAGTCCATGGGGTTGCAAAGAGTCAGACACGACTGAGCGGCTTCACTTTCACTTTTCACTTTCATGCATTGGAGAAGGAAATGGCAACCCACTCCAGTGTTCTTGCCTGGAGAATCCCAGGGACCGGGGAGCCTGGTGGGCAGTCGGACACGACTGAAGCGACTTAGCAGCAGCAGTAGCAAGTTTATCTCAACAGCAGTTAGTGTTGAGATAGCTAATCAGGTAAGCAGGATAGAGCTTTAAGGAATTTAAGGGGAAATTAGTACTGATGGCAATTAGAGCTCTGCTCTAGATGGAGTAGCAGCCCTGGCCAGAGAGTTGAGAGCAGAGGTAGGTAGTAAATTCATACACTTTACATTGCTGGTATTAGTTGGGTTATGCTGTCATAACCCAATGGGAAAATCCCATGGATGGAGGAGCCTGGTAGTCTGCAGTCCATGGGGTCGCGAAGAGTCGGACACGACTGAGCGACTTGACTTTCACTTTTCACTTTCATGCATTGGAGAAGGAAATGGCAACCCACTCCAGTGTTCTTGCCTGGAGAATCCCAGGACGGGGGAGCCTGGTGGGCTGCCATCTATGGGGTCGCACAGAGTCGGACACAACTGAAGTGACTTAGCAGCAGCAGCAGCTGTCATAACCCAACAGCATAACCATATAGGCATAACCGTACCTGGTGATGCTGACTGAAAAACTGAACAATGCATTATTAAAGACAATAATCACAACAGACAATGACTTGGCCTAGGGAAAGTATAGAATAGAGATTAATATAATTAATGTCTAGAACATAAGCACCTTGAGGGCAAAGACAAGGCCTGTCTTATTTAGCAGACTATCCCCAATTTGGTGCCAGGAAAGCACATGAAGGAATGAATAGATATTCTGTCCTAACCACCAACCATTCACAAAAGCATAAGAGCACTAAACACTTCAGACTTCTCTACACAGGAAAGAGGTAAGAAGGCCTGAGCCTTGGGACTACTCCACCCCTTCAAAAGATGTGAAATGGTGGGTAGGACTAACGGTGGGCAAGAGGTGAGTGAGAAGGTGAATGGAGCCAGATCTACTCTAAGAAAGGTCTGGACTCTGACTCTGCTACTGCTTTTTCTCTGGAAGGGCTTTTTCTTCCACAGCAAAGTGCTATGATCCGAGATTCAAATGTGAGTTTAGGGATAAAGAGGCAAAGTAGCTTGCTGGCAAGTCTATTTCCTGTAAAAAAAGACTCTAAGGTTTTTGGGTAAAGAAATCTTGTCTTTTCCTCTCTTTATCACCAGTACCTAGTATAAAAGAAAACCAATCCCTCCCGCTCACAAAGATCCCAGCAGCAGTGGTGACCCCAACTAACAATAATCCACCAGCCACTGACTCTGTCCTCGTTGGATAACTGGTTGTTCTACACTTACCACATGGAGACAGATAAAAGCAAGCCAGTAATGAATACATTAGCACTCAGTCCTAAGTAGAAACAAATATTAAAATAAGGAAGGGAGGAAGGCAGGGAAAACTGATGCAAAGAGGGGAGAAAGGAAAGAAAAGGCTATCTTAAAGACTAATGCTCAGTTCTAGCAGTTTTAGTACTTTATTTTCAAAAGTACAGATACATAAGTAATAAAAAAAGAAAAGCATTTACATTGCTAGCTCAGCCATAACATAACTGTGATGTAAGCCTTATTGTTTACTCCAGATGGGGAAGAACAAAGGGTACCCTGAGTGAGGTACCGTAGCAAAAGAAAAAAGTACTGACTGCTGTGTGTTGATCTTAAGTTATAAAGGAAAGGGAAGCATCAAAATTTTGTTCTATGTGGGAATACTATATATCACACTTCCTAGGGACCTAATTTATGATGTGATTACATTTTTAAAATGACAGTAAAGTCTTAATTTCTAGTTCTTACCACATCCCCATCAGGAGTTGGCTGTGGCTCTGACAGCAGGCTAACAGACCTGCCCTGCCTGGAGCACCGCCAACCACGCTGGCAGAGGGAGAAGAAACATGGCACGCGGTGCAAGCTCCCAAGGCTCCCACTTGAGAGGGATGTCTGTCTCACATTTCATAGGTCCAGACTAGTCAAGGTGCCATGTTTGAGCTCACCAGGGCAGGAATGTACAATGTTCCTATAGAGAGGCACGCACAGAGAGGGTGTTCTTCCATAGTGAACATCTTTATTTTGATCTCAGTCTCAAAAAGGAATTTCTTATCACTTAACTATTTTAAGAATGAATCTGGGTGATTATTTGAAATCTTATATTTGAAGGACAAGTCACTTAACCTCTGTGGGCCTCAATTTGCCTGAAATACTGTCATTGGACTAAATCAGGGTTTCCAACCTCAGCAGTATTGACATTTGGGTGTGAAAGCTTCCCTGCATATTGTGGGTGTTTAGCAGCATTCCTGGCTGGCCTTTACTTCAGGCTACCAAAGCTCCCAACCCAGAAGTGACAACCAAAATGTCTCCAGACATTGAGGGCTAGATTCTCTCTTATGTCACTTCAAATTCTCAAATTCAATGCTCCACTAACCTATGTTTAAACCAATAAGACTCTTTGCCAAATTTTGGGCATACAAAATATGCCAGTTCAGGAAAGTAATAACTACAATCTGTAAAGTAACATTTTGAAAGTGAGGCTTCACTTGCTGTAAACACAAAATATAGATCCATCAGCCTTCTATTATGCTAATTAAAGTTCTGTAACCTTTAAAAAAATAAAGTACACTACAAGGAAATGAGCAAACAATATTTCTGCAGAAGGCAGGGAACCAGATCCTTTTATGTGAGTAATGCTTAGGCTCTGTCCCAAAAAGGTTTCAAACGTTTAAGTGGTTTAGACATATTTTATTTATTGAATTTATATCCTGCCTTAATTCCAAAAAGCATCTGTGGCAGGTTGCAAAGAAGCATAGATAACAAAAGTGGAAATAATGTAATAAAAATAGAGGGAAATATGTAATGAACAAGAAGAAACAAATATTCTAGTCCTAAAAGTCAGCATCATTTCTGCAATTGTGCATAAAATGTAGCTCAGAATTTCAGGATGTCTAAATAAAAGTCAGAAATAAAATAATTATATAATTTGCATTATTGGTTGGTAAAGAATCCACCTGCAAAGCAGGAGACCCCGGTTCAATCCCTGGGTCAGGAAAATGCCCTGGAAAAGGAGATGGCAGCCCACTCCATTATTCTTGCCTGGAGAATTCCATGGACCAAGGAACCTGGTGGGCTATAGTCCATGAGGTCGCAAACAGTTGGACATGGCTTAGCAAGTAAGCACACACAAGCACACATTTGCATTGTCAGAGAAGAAAAATTATTTTCTAGAGAAACAAGGTTTTATTTAGGATTAAACTCAGAGATATGTTTCATGTGAGAAGGACTCATATTCTATGGTTTCACAGGAAAAGGTGCTTCTTGTATAATAGCTGAATATAATTTAAAAACATCTCTTTTAAACACAATTTGGTGAAAGTATTTCTTTGGTAAGCTAAAGCAACATGAAGAGCTTTCCATAAAAGCTTGGAGTGACCTAGGTGATCCAAGGATGAGATGTCATTTGCCTACAAAAGTGGTTTTCAAAATGTGGTTGGTGGAGAAAACTTTTCTTCAGAGAGAACCTTCTAGAAAAGTCAGACTGAGGTAAAGCTGCACTTTCCCTCCCATCACTGTCTGTCCTGCTCAGAAGGCTCCTGTAACAAAATTCAAAAGGCACCAACCTAGAGAATAAAACTTTAAATGCCTAGAATGGATTCAACAATTCAACAAATATATGTTATGTTCCATGCTAAGTACCAGAATAACCATTGTTGTATATATTATTATCCTTAAAATATTTTTTTCAGTTACACTTTTAATGAGAAAAGTGACAGTTCCCAGTACAATTCCAACAGAGCCTAAAGTGCTAAATAAGCCCAGATGCTTAGACTTAAGAGAGTTTATCACTGAGCCCACTTACATCACAGAAATGAAAGTTCCTGACCAGGATTCACTCCAGGTGTAGGCTGCTGCTGCTGCTGCTAAGTCACTTCAGTCGTGTCCGACTCTGTGCGACCCCATAGACGGAAGCCCACCAGGGATTCTCCAGACAAGAACACTGGAGTGGGTTGCCATTTCATTCTCCAATGCATGAAAGTTAAAAGTGAAATGGAAGTCGCTCAGTCGTGTCCGACTCTTAGCGACCCCATGGACTATAGCCCACCAGGCTCCTCCATCCATGGGATTTTCCAGGCCAGAGTACTGGAGTGGGGTGCCATTGCCTTCTCCGCCACGTGCAGGCAGTCCCATTTAAGTCAGGATTCTTCTCACAAATCTATTTTGGATCCACTCAGGACCTAACCTAATGATTGTTTCACATAAAAATTGCTACATTGCTCAGAGTTGCTGAGGCAATCTGAGCCTAAAAAGTTTTCAACATTAATGTTACCAGCGACCATCCACTGCTTTGACTTTCTGGCTCCTGTCAGCCAAATGCCAGGTAACTGTTCTCACCTCAGCCTCAAGGACTGCCTCCCTGACCCCTCTCCCTCAAGGTCAGGCAAGAACCACCCCGAGCAGCTGGCTTTCATTCCCTGCCCTGAACCCCTCACCAGGCCTTGCCCCTCTGTCCTGAGTGAGGTCTTTTAAGCAGAAGGCTCATTGAGGCTGTCTTAACAGGTAAGTAGAAAGCAAGGGGCTTGCATAGAAAACAATGGGGCTTTCCTGGTGGCTCAGACAGTAAAGAATCTGCTTGCAATGTGGGAGACCAGGGTTCGATCCCTGGGTTGGGAACATCCCTTGGAGAAAGGAATGGCAACCTACTCCAGTATTCTGACCTGGAGAATTCCATGGACAGAGGACACTAGTGAGCTACAGTGTATGGGGTTGCAAAGTGTCCAACGCAACCGAGCAACTAACGTTGCTCACACACACACACACACACACACAAAACAAGGAACAAAAAACTGCGCCGGGGAAACAGAACTTTGAAACCTTCACTCTCCCTCCCACCAAGAATACAAAAGTATGCATTCTCAGATTTATTTTATGATTCAAATGTATATTCGAGGTCCTCTTTGAGAAGAGTGGGAGAAAGGTGTTTGACCAAGAACTATAACTTGGCAAAGCTTAGTCATGTGTTAGTAGCTAGTTCTAAATAACATTACATAATCCGATGTAACTGACAGCATGAATAAGCTACAGAATGCAATCCTGTAACTGAACTAAATAACACAGAGCAGTCTGATACTTCTCATTTACACATTGAAAAGAGTCTATCAAAATTATCTTTGCTTTATCAAAATTAGTATTGCGAATTTCTTCTTTGTAAATAGGTTAAATACACAGACATTAAAAAATATATCCAGGGACTTCCCTGGTGGTCCAGTGGTTAAGACTCTGCACTCTCAATGCAGGAGGCATGGGTTCCAAACATGGTCAGGGAACTAAGATCCCACATGCCTCTCTTTGTGTCAAAAAAAAAAAAAATTTTAATAAAAAATAAAACCCAACTTTCAATAATAATAGCAAACACTTACATAGGCCCTACTATAAGCCAGACATTATTTAGAGGGAAAAAAATACATTTATTTACATAAATATAAATACATGCCATCTCCTTAACATTATTGAGTACATTATTATTTCCTTTTTAAATGTGAGGAAACTAATCCACAAGCTTATGAGTGGTAGGGCTGGGATTGGTTTGCAGACATTTGGTTCTGTTCAAAACGTCCCTAAGTCATTTGGTCCACACCAAAAGGTCCTTGATATTTAGTCCTGCTCAAACCCCTTGGCAAAGACCAAATATGCTCATGGACATTTGGACCAAATTTCAAGCACTTTTTTGGCATGGACCAAATGGCTCGTGGATGTTCTGGACAGAACCAAATGTCCTGCAAGGCTGGGATTTGATGCAAGGAAGCTGGTCTGCAGAATCTGTGCTTTTAACCACTATGAAAGATCCTCTCTGGATTTCACATGTGACCTAACATTAGGAAGATCCATGTCAAATAAGAATGACTCTCAGCTACTTCCTTATAACTGCTAGGTGCCCATAAAAGGAGAAATATTTTTAAATTCTAAGCAAAACATGAATACATATGAGTAACTTCAACCAAGCCAGGTCCTGTAATCTATTCTCCAGTCTGTCATAAATGCATCTTTGCTCTTCTATTTCAGAGTATTGGCAAACACTTTACTTCTCATTTTCATTTCATTCCAATAACACAGCTTTTGTATACTTATGAATTAGGTAGTAGCTGAAAATATCTGATTATTTTGTGATCTATATAACCTAGACTTGATTCTGGAAAAGAGAAAAGAATATCTAGAATTTAAGAAATGGAATCTGAAGCATTTTTTTTGAATTGATTTAAAACAAGTTATTTTCTTCTTATAAAAATAATGCATGTTATGGTAGAAATTTTAAAAATACGATCTGAGAAAAACAAAGTTAAAACTTATGGCCCAGTGATAACCAATGCAAACACTGTCCATTTTATTTCTATGCTGAAACCAGCTACCACTTACTTGGAATTTAAAGATTGTAAGGCACCATGCCAAGCCCTTCTGTTTCCTTGTTAAATCTTCACAAAAACCTACAAGGCAAATATTATTATTATTCCCATTTTGGGGGGTAACTGAGGCTTAGAGAAGTCTAGAAACCTCAGCCAAGTGTCCCAACCTAGGACTAGAAAATTGCTAATACAATGAGTCCAATGAGGCAGGTACCCCACCTACAACCCTACTTTAGGCACTGTGGATAGAGGTTTAACAAATGTGGTTAGCTTTCATTCTCCCCCAGTTTTATCCCTTTTCATTTAAACACAGGTTTACTTTAACTCAGGGTTTCTCAACTTGGGCAGTAATGACACTGTTGGCTGAATGACTTTGTTGTGGGCCCTGTCCTGTGCAACGCAGGACTTTGGATGTTTAGCAGCATCCCTAGCCTCTACCCACTAGATGCCAGGAGCGTTGCTCCCCTAGTTGTGAAAACCAAAAATGTCACAGACACTGCGGAAGGGGGAGGTGGACAATATAGCTCCCAACTGTTAAAGCCTGATTTTAAGATAGTCTGTTAACTGAAACAGACTATTCTTATAAAACTAATTCAATAAAAATTACCTACAAATCTCCTTTTATAAAGGTGCCCTTCAGAATTCTTAAAAGGGTCCACATGTACTTCTCTCTAGTTTCTAGGTATTCTGCATCATTTTACAGTTTAGTTTTTGAATAGTCGAATCCTTACAAATCTTCAAATCAGTCAAATTATAAATCAGCTTAAGGCTAACTGCCAAATCTTGAAAAATGAACTTTAGCCAAGTATCTCCTCAAATACTTTTATAGAAATCTGAACAGTCAATTCCTGCAGTCTCTTTTCAAAGAGACTTCTAGTAATTCCAGTCTTTGTTCTCATAATATTCTATGAGTATAAATACTCTCTCTATACATTCGATATCATGAGTTTACATACTCACGAACCCCATTCATCTTTACTGCAGTAAATCATAATTTACATAGCATTCTTCCAGAGATTGCTAAACGAATGTAAACTTCCAAGGAGGCAAAATGGATACTGTAGGTTGGTGCTTAACATTCATTCTAACTTCTTTCTAATGAGGTTTCTTTCCAAGTAGAAGCTGGAATATTAAAAATTACATTTTATAGGACTGCCTTGCTGCTAGGTTTTTGAGTGTGATTTAGAGTCACCGTAGAAACACTTTTGTGGGATTTAACTGGAGGATGTAAGGCTGAGGTTAACGCTGGTTCTGCTATCCAGCATGGTGGAATTTTCCTTCTCAGTTACAATCCTACCAGAGACTGCAGCGTCAACTCCCTTGCTTCATGGATGTTGAAGGGTGTGACGAGGGACATCCTTTTACTGGGCATATTACAGCAGGCAGGGCATGATTCTGCAACTAGCAACAGCATCTGCAGTTTCCTGATGATGTTGGCTTCTTTACTACTGTCATGGTGGTATAACTCTGAAGCTGACAGCTTCCCAATATCAGAAAATTGGACAAAAATCCATGAAGAGTCATAGACGCATTAAAACATATTCATCAGAGCATTCTCTTTGTACACACTATTCCGTAGTATGTGATGGGAATACAATCACAAGTAAAATATACATGTCCCTGTACTTAGGGAGCTTTCAGCCTAGTTGGGTGGGGGGAGCAGAAATTAACAAATTAATTATACAAATAAATGTTTATTTACAAATACTGATTACCCTTAAAGTTCAGCTTTCATCTTACTCCTTGGGCAGTAAATACCATCAAGAATTTCTAGAATTCACTTCAACTTACTCAATGTTTAGTCCAGTTTATTGATCAAAAATTTCAAATTAAGGTAAGCTATAATCAGGAGTTTGGATATCAAATAAAGACAAATTCAAGCCAGTAATGATGACAATGCAAAACTTCCAAGAAGATCTTCTGGCAAATGACTACAGTTCAACAGTTACCGTAAGCAAAAGCATTCTCTCCTAAAGACAAAGAAAAAAAAATATAATCATGATGTCAGTGCTATGGAAAATAATTGGTCATATTGACATGCCTTTAATGGAGTCTATGTCTCTGGTTGAATGACATTGATCTCACTAATGTTCTTTCTAATGTCAGCTCCCTTTCATTTGTTATACTGCATGCCATTTTTCAGCTTGGAAGGATTACTACTCAGCATTAGGATAAGCAATAATTTCACAAGGTTGTCATCAGGCTCAAATTCTTGACAATGTGGAGGGGCGGGGTTCAGCAAGTCATGTAAAAGATTGGATTTAGGTGAGTCTCAAGAAATATTGTCATCCAAATCTTCTTCTTTCTGGATCTGAATAGATTATGGGCAATATCGGGTAATATTGTACATTAAGACTTCCAGACAAAAGATAAATATATTGCTCATAGAGTGGTAGAGTTAACCTATCCCATTAAAATAGTTTTTAAAAAAATAAATGATGTTAGATATTTATAAGGTTATATCATACATAGTTCTGTTGCAAAAAAAGCAAATTTGGGTAGAGTTTAAGTACAAGTGAAACATTATCTACCTTCATTTGTTTTAACTTAATTATATAAGGAGGAAAATGGAAAATTAGTAAGGTATGTATATTTGTGTGTGTGTGTGTGTGTGTGTGTACGTGTGAAAGAGAGAGAGGGAGAGATCTGAAACTTAATTATATAAAAATAGGTTTCACCAATAACAGGAAAATCTACTCAGTATCTTATACATAATATACTCTAAATTGTTGCATAAATGAATGAATATGAAAGATAAAAACAATTTTAACTGGCACCACTGTATTTCAAAATAATTCATATTTTCATACCAGATTATAAGGATTAAAACTGATTTCAATAAACTAGCTCTTCTTACCCAGATTTAATATTGAAAAACTCATGCTTCCTGACTGTCCAAAATCTGTACTGAGGCACACACAAAAAATTTTTTTTTAAGTGAGGCACTTCCATTTTCAAGATAAATGAACAAAATCTCAACAAGAGTGGTTACTTTGAACCATATTTATGGAATATGATATGATAGATTTTTAAAGATACGTTAGCTTTCCTGGTGGCTCAGAGGTTAAAGCATCTGCCTGCAATGCAGGAGACCTGGGTTCGATCCCTGGGTTGGGATGATCCCCTAGAGAAGGAAATGGCAACCCACTCCAGTATTCTTGCCTGGAGAATCCCATGGACGGAAGAGCCTGGTGGGCTACAGTCCTCAGAGTTGCAAAGAGTCGGACATGACTCAGTGACTTCACTTTCACTTTCTTTAGCTTGCAATAGTTTAGCTTTGTGTTAGAGGTGTCAGATGCCAATACACACATGTCATTGTCACAAGTGGGCAATATCTTCCCCATTTTGCAAGTGAGAAATCTGAGGCTTGGAGAGATCAATACTTCCCAAGAGTGACAACTGGGCATGGTGGGGCCTGGATTTGAACTTCAGCCTGTTAGGCCCAATGCATCCTACACAAAGAAAGCTGTGATCCAAGTGGGTAGCCGTGTGACTCCTGCTGAAGGGGAAGCCCAACTATAGGTAGGAATTAACTGCCCTACTTCCCCCCTGGGCACAGGGATGGCAAGGCAATTGGGGAAGAATGTCAATACACCAGGGAAACAGAGTTCAAGCCAGAATCCCAGGAAGATGGTAAACATGGCAACTTTTGCTTGGGGACATATATAACTAGCAATCATTTTGACATATCAAACACTGGGTCTTTGGATGCAAAACAATTCCAGAATCCCACCTGCTGGTAAACTGGTTCTCTCTGAACATTTTGCCAGGATGGGCTCTTGGAACCAAGATGTTGGAGCAGCATTGACAGATGAAGAACAGTAAAGGCTGAGGCTAACAGGAAGGAGGACACATAAATTTTGGTTACTGTACCATGATGTTACAGCAATGCCCGACAGGGCTACAGGTATGTGTAGCATTACTGAGTCTACAATGAATAGCCCTAGACCACTACATTTCTTGTGGTTTTTCTCTCTTCCTTCCCTGGCAGCCTACTGGGAGTCACTTTTTGCTGTCAGTATGCCTGATGAGCAACTTCTCTCTCCCCTACTCTCCCTATCAGCCTCACCAAAATCAAACATCTTACTAATATAGCTAACTCTATATTCTAGGAAACTTGTAAACCGAACTTTTTGATGGTATACAAATTATACTCGTATCACTGGTCCCATTCTTTCATTCACCCATGCAACAGGCATTTCTTAAGCATCTTTAATCAAAAGTGGCAGGCATTGTGCAAGGCCCTAGGAAAAGAACACCAAAGACCAAGTTTCTGCATTTGAAGAGCTCATAAACCAGCAGGGACAGAGAAGAGGGACTATAAAATGACACTTCGGGACCTCACAGGGGCTGTAACAGAGTTCTGTACAAGTGTGAAAGTTGCATAGAGTTGGAAGCAAAGCTCTCATGAGACTCATGGAGGGTTGTTGGCAAATAAATTACATGAACTTCTCTGCATCCTGGGACAGGGGCCAAATCTGCCACCATAAGAATTTAAAGAAGATGAATAGCTAACATTTGTTGAATGCTTACTCTGTGTCAAAGGTATTCTTTTCACATATTAACTTATTTAGTTCTTATGACAACCTTAATGTGTTGCTATTATTTTTATTTTCCTTTTACATCTGGAAAATGACCCACAGAGAAATTAAATAACATGCCCAAGCTCATACCTCTAGAGGTGCCATGATCTAAAACCGGGCAGTCTAATTCCAAAGCCCACACCTTAACTACTTAACTATGTTACTGCCTCAATCCTCAGCACACAGTAGGTACCCAATAATTAATCATGAAGTCATGAAGTCGCTCAGTCGTGTCCGACTCTTCGTGACCCCATGGACTGTAGCCCACCAGGCTCCTCCATCCATGGAATTTTCTAGGCAAGAGTACTGGAGTGGGTTGCCATTTTGTGACATCTGTTGGCTAAAGGTCCTTTAGGTACTAAAGGCACAACTGTAGAGGAAGCCACCCTTATTACCAACCTTCATGTATATTTTCATTTGGCATCAAAACCCTTTGGGGATTATTACCCCGTTTTGCAGATGTAGAGACTGACACAAAGGGAAGTTAAACTTGCCCAGAATCACACAGCCAGTCCAAGGCAGACAGTGGATTTGGTCCAGGCAGTCAGTCTTCAGAACCCACACTCTTAATCATGACAGCAAAGTGAATATGGGAATTTTTTTTTTAAGTGAATAGGTGAAAAAGTAAATTTCCAAGGTACAATTCATTAAGCTATGCCCAATGAAGACAGGAATAAAAGGAGAGAGAGATTGAAAGAATACCTAGGAAATAAACTATCATGCTGAGAAGACAAAGAAATGGCGGCAAGAAGATTTAGGGCTGGATGCCTCCTAGTACCTCCCAGTAGGTACCCTTGAGCTCCCAGAATCTTGTTTCCTTCCAGAATGAGCAGAAAATGTGGGGGTACACCCTTGATTTATCATTTTTAATATCTGGACATAGACTGTGCAGGCTTCTGTTTATCCTCTTGTCCTAGGCCCCCAAAGTGCTTAGGGGTGGCTCTGAAAATCTATTAATGTAAACTAGCCAAAATAATAACACAACAGCTGCATTTTTCTCCTAGACAAAGAGGTTTGTCCTCCTGACATTTCATCATTCTACAGAAGTTAGATTCCTTAGCATCCATAAAAGTGAATCAGTTCTTCATTAACATTTGTATCTGTACATAAAGGATACTACAAAAAGAAATAAGCATTAAAAAATGAAAGTCAAATGGACACAGAGAGGCAGGGATCAAGTACTTATTTCTGAAAATAAGGCTCTAGACTCAAAATAATTATAATAGTGCAGAAGTGTGATTTCTAAAGAACTTCATCTGTTGAATTAACATCTAATATTTTAAAACATATGCCAAATACACCCACATTTGCTAAATCTGTAAAAACCAGACCTTTCATTTAGAAAAATAATAACTAATACACACATACCAGTAATTATATTTCAGGCAATTTACTAACTCATTTAGTGTATGTACGTCTGTCTCTCTATATATGTATATACATGATACACACTCACACAAATATATTCAGATAGACAATAGCTAATTTATACTAATCCAGAGACAGTCACCTTAGCCATATTGACATTTTTGGTCAGATCATTCTTTGTTTTGGAGGGATGTCCAATGCGTTGTAAGACATTTAGCAGCCAGCAGCAACCTCCAATTGCCATGGCCAAAAATGTCTCCAGACACTGCCAAATGTCTCCCAAGGTGGAGGATGGAGATGAAGAGGGCAAGTTACTCCCAGTTAAGAACCACAAATACATACTAATTCGTTCTGTATATGTATATAGGGGTGGAGATGTGTATATATATCTATATTATACATCTATGGAGAGCGAGGAAAAATGATGTGTAAATATGCATGTGTGTGTGTGTGCTAAGTCACTTCAGCTGTGTCCGACTTTTTGTGACCCTATGGACTGTAGCCTGCTAGGCTCCTCTGTCCATGGGATTCTCCAGGCAAGAATACTGGAGTGGGATGCCATGCCCTCCTCCAGGGATCTTCGCTGATGCAGGGATTGACTCTGTGTCTCTTCCATCTCCTGCACTGGCAGGTGGGTTCCTTACTACCAGTGCCCCCTGGGAAGCCCTATGTATAAATAGATAAACGGTGGTGGTGATTTGGTGGCAGTTTAGTCACTATTCATATCCGACTCTTGCGACCCCCTGGACTGTAATCTGCCAGGCTCTTCTGTCCACAGAATTCTCCAGCAAGAATACTGAAGTGGGTTGCTATTTCCTTCTCCAATAAATAGATAAATATGTATAGATAAATATGTAAAACCCCACAAGATAATACATACATTTTACAAATAAGAAGACTGAGGCACAGGGATGTTAAGTAATGTCCCACAGTTTAGCAAGTAACGAACCTAGAATTAAATCCATACATTTTTACTCTAGAAGCCATGCTCCTAAACACTGAACTACACTATATAATATAAACAATTTAAGAAATAAATAAAAGTCTAAACTACAGTCTACAACTCCTTCTTGGAAGACAACATGGTACAAAAGGTCACAGTATTTGACGTCTGGAAAATCTAGTATTGGCTCCTATCCTGGTTATGTATCCTCAAGCAAATTATTTACTACGTTATAGCTCAGTTGGTAAAGAATTTGCCTGCAATGCAGGAGACCCCAGTTCAATTCCTGGGTCAGGAAAATCCGCTGGAGAAGGGATAGGCTACCCACTTCAGTATTGTTGAGCTTCCCTTGTGGCTAAGCTTGTAAAGAATTCGCCTGCAATGTGGGAGACCTGGGTTTGATCCCTGGGTTGGGAAGATCCACTGAAGAAGATAAGGCTGCCCACTCCAGTATTCTGGCCCAGATAATTCCATGGACTATAAAGTCCATGGGGTCCCAAAGAGCTGGACATGACTGAGGGACTTTCACTTTCACTTCAAACACAAAAATAACAATTACACCATAAAATAATTTTGAGGATTAAATGATTGTAAAAAGTAATCTACAAGTCAGAGAATTAGCTTGACTATGAAAATACTACTTGATTTGCAAATGTCAAGTTAAAAGTTATTATTTTTAAAATAGGTCAGTAGCATTTATACAGTCACCAAAAAGCTCTATATACTCAGCAAAAACATGACCAGGAGCTGATTGTGGCTCAGATCATGAACTCCTTATTGCCAAACTCAGACTTAAACTGAAGAAAATAGGGAAAACCACTGACCATTCAGGTAAAACCTAAATCAAATCCCTTACGATTATACAGTGGAAGTGACAAATAGCAGAGAAGGCAATGGCAAGCCACTCCAGTACTCTTGCCTGGAAAATCTCATGGATGGAGGAGCCTGGTGGGCTGCAGTCCATGGGGTCGCACAGTGTCAGACACAACTGAGCGCCTTCACTTTCACTTTTCACTTTCACACACTGGAGAAGGAAATGGCAACCCACTCCAGTGTTCTTGCCTGGACGTCTCCAGGGACGGTGGAGCCTGGTGGGCTGCCATCTATGGGGCCGCACAGAGTCGGATACGACTGAAGCAACTTAGCAGTAGTAGCAGCAGCAGTGACAAATAGAGTCAAGAGATTAGATCTGATAGAGTGCCTGAAGAACTATGGACGGAGGTTGGTGACATTGTACAGGAGGCAGTGATCAAGACCATGCTCAAGAAAAAAAAAAATGCAAAAAGGCAAAATGGTTGTCTGAGGAGGCCTTACAGATAGCTGAGAAAAGAAGAGAAGCAAAAGGTAAAGGAGAAAAGGAAAGATATACCCATATGAATGCAGAGTTCCAAAGAATAGCAAGAAGAGATAAGAAAGCCTTCCTCAGTGGTCAGTGCAAAGAAATAGAGGAAAACAATAGAATGGGAAAGACTAGAGATCTCTTCAGGAAAATTAGAGATAATGAGTTGGTGATGGACAGGGAAGCCTGGCGTGCTGCAGTCATGGGGTCGCAAAGAACTGGACACGACTGAGTGACTGAACTGAACTGAAGGGAACATTTCATGCAAAGAAGGGCACAATGAAGGGCAGAAATGGTATGGACCTAATAGAAGCAGAAGATATTAAGAAGAGGTGGCAAGAATACACAGAACTATACAAAAAAGATATTCATGACCCAGATAACCACCATGGTGTGATCACTCACCTAGAGCCAGACATCCTGGAATGCAATGTCAAGTGGGCCTTAGAAAGCATCATACGAAGAAAGCTAGTGGAGGGGATGGAATTCCAGTTGAACTATTTCAAACCCTAAGATGAAAGTGCTGCACTTAATATGCGAGCAAATCTGGAAAACTCAGCACTGGCCACAGGACTGAAAAAGGTCAGTTTTCATTCCAATCCCAAAGAAGGGCAGTGCCAAAGAATGTTCAGAACACTGCCCAATTGCACTCATCTCACACGCTAGCAAAGAAATGCTCAAAATTCTCCAAACCAGGCTTCAATAGTATGTGAACCATGAACCTCCAGATGTTCAAGCTGGTTTTAGAAAAGGCAGAGGAACCAGAGATCAAATTGCCAACATCTGTTGGATCATAGAAAAAGCAACAGAATTCCAGAAAAACATCTAATTCTGCTTTATTGACTATGTCAAAGCCTTTGACTGTGTGGATCACAATAAATTCTGAAAGAGATGGGAATACCAGACCATCTTACCTGCCTCCTGAGAAATCTATATGCAGGTCAAGAAGCAACAGTTAGTACGGAACTGGAACAACAGACTGCTTCCAAATTGGGAAAGTTAGAACGGAACATGGAACAACAGACTGCTTCCAAATTGGGAAAGGAGTACATCAAGGCTGTATATTGTTACCCTGCTTATTTAACTTATATGCAGAGTGCCTCATGTGAAATGCTGGACTGGATGAAGCACAAGCTGGAATCAAGATTGCCGGGAGAAATATCAATAACCTCGGATATGCAGATGACACTACCCTTATGCCAGAAAGTGAAGAGATAAAGAGCCTCTTGATGAAAGTGAAAGAGGAGAGTGAAAAAGCTGGCTTAAAACTCAACATTCAGAAAATGAAGATCATGGCATCTGGTCTCATCACTTCATGGCAAATAGATGGAGAAACAATGGAAACAGTGACAGACTTTATTTTCTTGGGCTCCAAAATCACTGCAGGTGATGACTATAACCATAAAACTAAAAGATGCTTGCTCCTTGGAAGAAAAGCTATGACCAACCTAGACAGCATATAGAAAAGCAGAGACATTACTTTGCTGACAAAGGTCCATCTAGTCAAAGCTATGGTTTTTCCAAAAGTTGTGTATGGATGTGAGAGCTGGACTATAAAGAAAGCTGAGTGTCAAAGAACTGATGCTTTTGATCTGTGGTGTTGGAGAAGACTCTTGAGAGTGCCTTGGACTGCAAGGAGATCAAACCAGTCAATCCTAAAAGAAATGAGTCCTGAATATTCATTGGAAGGATTGATGCTGAAGCTGAAACTCCAATACTTTGGCCACCTGATGCAAAGAACTGACTCATTGGAAAAGACGGTGATTCTGGGAAAGATTGAAGGAAGGAGGAGAAGGGGCCGACAGAGGATGAGATCGTTGGATGGTATTACCGACTGGATAGACATGAGTTTGAGCAAGCTCTGGGAGCTGGTGATGGACAGGGAAGCTGGTGTGCTGCAGTCCGTGGGGTTGCAAAGAGTTGGACACAACTGACTGACTAAACTGATTGACTAGCATTTATGGGCTGTGCTTCCCTGGTGGTTCAGGGTTAAAGAATCTGCCTGCCAATGCAGGAGATGCAGGTTTATTCCTGGGTCAGGAAGATCCCCTGGAGATGGAAATGGCAACCCACTCCCATATTCTTGCCTGGGAAATGCCATGGACAGAGGAGCCTGGTAGACTACAGTCCATGGGTCATAAGACTCAAATACAACTTAGCAACTAACCACCACTACCAGTAAAGCATTTATCCAGTATAAAACAGTACCATAATTTTTGAGAAATTGTTTTGAGAGGTAAAACGTAAGGATTTCCTGAGATTTATTCTTATATCACAACATTATAGTGTCAATACTGTCAAATGGGTAGTAATCTTAAGATACAGAATCAAAAATACATTAGTAAACAGTGCATCATACACACATCACAAAACAGTATCACACCCTGCATGACATGAAACAAAATCTCTTATACGCACATATTTAAATTTATGTGTATTGGTATTTACATTTATATATGTACATGTATATGTAAGAATTTTTTGCTTTGCAGAAGAGAATGCAAATAGTTGGAGTTTTTCTTGAAAACAAATAATTTCAAATGACTTGTTAAGAATACAAAAAGTAGTTTCAACTGCTTCTAGCTTCAACTGCTGTGTTACAGAAGCTCTCCTAGTTGATCTAAACATATGTGTTCTGAAATACATACATGTTTTGCCTGCAGTAAGTAACACCAAGACAAGCTTAGAGATGTCATCACAGTATAATCTCAAAGTGTAAACTGACAGGCAGCTCATAGCTCTTTCAAAAAGAATAATATCAAAACACCAAAAAATATTTAAAAATTTTAGGGGAAATAGTCTAGGCTTCCAGTACCAAATAACTCCCACAAGGCTGTTCACACAGTGATCTCCCAGAGTGTCCCATCTGGAGCCAATACGATCCTGCTGTGCTTTGCTTCAGTACTTTAAGCGTGTCCCTAGACTCCGGCAACATGATAGCTGGGAACCCGAGCCATGGCTAAAGCCGCCCTCGGCTCTATCCCATTACTAATTCATCCCTGGGGCTGGGCCTGAGCTGTGCTGAGGAGCAGAGATGATGGCATTGCATCCTTGTAGGTACAGGCAGGCACTTTGCACACACGGATAGTCAATGAGAGCTGTTTGCCTGCTGCCTGGACTGCAGTGAGTCTTAATGGCGCACACAGAAACCCTGGAGGAGCAACCATTTTTAAGTGCAGTTTTACTGAAGAAAGGCCTGAGTCTGCTTCTGTCTCTTTACAAATGTCTGATAATCCACTCCTGTCACAGACTGACAGGAGGTGCTATTTTCCTTCCAGCCGTTGGGACAGACCTCAGGAGAGTAGTTATCTCTCAGTGGGCAGCAACAGCAATGGCTATTTCAAGACCGCACTGCAATTTGAAAATGTTATTCTCCACAGAGTTAAAAAAGTCACCATGGAACTACTTCTCTGAACTATACTGGTCAGTAGGATTCCTGAATAATTCCCAACAGGCTGGTGTCACTGGAAGGGAGGGCTTAGTACCTCTAGCCAGACAGTTAAATTTGAGACCTTTTCAGGGTTACATGTTGTAATAAAGGGGCAGAAATTTTTCAACGATTTCAAGTCATTGTTATAAAACCCATTTAATATAAGCAAATATATCTTACTATCTAAACACATACTGCTCCCAACAGTTTCTTTTATTTTAATGCAGTTGAAACATTAAAAATAAAGCATTTTTTTTCCTCTTAGGATTTTGGAGTGCAAACAGATGTATGAAAGAAATGCACTGCTCTTGTGATATTCTAGAACACCAATGGTAATCTTGCTTTTTACAATAATTTACCTTTCTTTGTAGGGTTCGAATTTTTTTTTTACCATAAACATTTATTAAAGGTGATACTTTCATTTTGAGATGTTCTTATCTCAGTGGAGAAGAGGGCTATATTATTCTTTTTGAGAATCTTAAAACAGTGGGTCCTTGAAATAGATACTACAATAAAAAAAATTCAGCTGAAATAGCCTACTAAAAGGTTGAATTTTAATCTCCATAGCTGGACAGCTGAAACCCTCCTTTTTGCATATCAATTAGATGGAGCTGCTCATCATTCTACCTTATGGTGTTACAATTCACAGATGGTTACTCCGGGGATGGATGCATTTCAGTAACAGTTTGAAATGCCCCTGGGTAATAAAGAGTGTAAATGATTGCTATGTCTGAAATAATGTGGACTGTTAGTGGCTGATAGGGTACAGCTGTGGACAAAGTTCACATTTGCTTTTAGGCCCTGTCTGCATTGTGAATTAAATAAATTAAAAAATATGTTGATTAACTGAAAAAATAACAACAAATTGTATTCAAGATACTTGATTTTAAGAAAACGACAACTTTTTTTTTGCATTGCATTTCAAGTAAGAAAAGCAAAAAGGTTAATTTTGCAGATGATCATTTCTCTGCCTAATTGCAGAAACAATACGGGGTAAAATGCCTGAATTAGGGGAAAGCCTTAAATGGGTTCATTTTAACTGGATGCAGAATAAAGCAAGAGGTTTATCCACAGTACAGATATTATTTAGTGTATGATTAAGTTGATTTACAGTACCAGGCTATGCTGAACTATATACAGGATATCAAATATGTTCCTTCTCTTAAGAAACTGAAAATCTGCTTTGATAGAAAAGAGTCATGCATACAAGACAAAACATAATAAAGTATTAGGTTACAAGCAGTACAGGTCATAAGACCCCAGGAATTTGAGGAGAGGAAAGGAGAATATGAGTGAGCTACATTCATTGGAAAAGCTTCGAGGAGAAGGTGGGTCTTGAGGGAAGTTAAAAAAGACCTACTTTTTTGAGACCAGCAAGGTCACGGAGTGAACACAAATGTGACAGACAAAGGAAACACTAGCTACTCAGAGTTCAGGGCTCACTTGCAGGAATAGTGAGCAGCTGTGAATGTCCGATTAAGAAACTTGACCTTGAGCTGGCAGACCTGAGGAGGCTGTTCGCAAAGGAAGGTTTTAAGTGGTATTTAAACAACAGATCTAACAATGGTGAGTAAGATAAACTGAAGTGGAGACCAGAGCAGTAATTCTTAACCCAGGGCACACAACAGAATTACCTAGGAACATTTCTACTCTAAATCTTGCCTTTATTTTTCAAGATCACTCCAGATATTGTGATTGTAATGGAGCTCAGAGTAATTCTTCAAGTAATTCTGTTATGATTCGTGTCTGAGCTACTTACTAAACCAGAAGTTTTTAAAAAAACAAAACAAATGCCCACCCCCCCCCAAAAAAAAAAAACCCAACAACAACAAAACCCTCTTGGGAGAACACGGAAGACATTTCAATGAGAATATGTAGCCATGGCAACAGGAATGGAGAAGAAGGAATTATTCCTACAATCACTACATAGGAAAACTCAACTGGACTTGGTAATGGGACTCAAGGAAGGAAAGCTGCCAAAGATGGATGAGTTCACGGTATTAAGCATAGGCAACTGGGAGAATTTCACTGGCATTGATAAAATTATGGGAATGTTACTAATTGAACGACATGAAGCCACAGAGTTGTCACTCAGTTGGCATCTGTGTCTAACAAAAAATGGTTAAATGAGAGGTAAAGCCTAGAAATGTGCCTCCTTAATACCAAGATGTTGGAAAAACTCATGAAAAAGAGTAAAAATGAAGAGCAGAGGCCAAGGACTAACTTGGGTCCCTATTCACAGAGGGGAGAGATAAAGAGCATTTGGGGAAATTTGGAGGAAGAGACTTAAAATGAGAATGAGGGAAAAGAATGTCATAGAAGCTTAGAGATGAAGGAAATAATTTAAAAGTGTTATGTCCAGAACACTCAACACTGAAAAAACAATATTCCTGACTTTAAGATAAGGTCCGTGATGAACTTGGGGATTTTACCAAAAAATCTTAGAGTAGGTTAAGTTTTGATTCATGTTTCTGATTTTAAGCACTAGGAATCTGGTAAGTCTTAACTGATTTAAGGTTTTGAATTTCCTCTCCTGTCAGGTGGGCTTTGTGGACTGACTTCTTCAGAGCAGTTTTACTATGAAGCTTCTCGAATGAACTGAAGAATCTGCTCTCAGACCCAGGTGTCAGATGACCACTCAAATCTAACCAGATATATAGCTGTGCATTTCTTTGATGATATTACTACTATATGAAGTAGGTTTGATTTCTTTAAAAAAAAAAATAAAGAAATAAAAGATTAGCATATATGCTTGTTTATATCCTTAAACGGGAGAAATAACTCCTTAAACAGGAGAACTTATTCTCACTTTGCTCATATTTCTGTTTTCTCAGGACTGGGTCCCAGAAGCCATGTTTGCACACACAAATCTCCCTGGTTATAAATGGACCAACTGCTTATCCCAGGTGGGCCAACCCATTTCTCTCTCACTGGCAGGTGCAATTGGGATTTGCACCAGCCTCTGCCAACTGCTTAAACTAAAGACATATAGTCTCAGGAACTGTGGAGCATCCACTTTCCACCATGGAAAGTGAAAGTTAAAGTTAGTCACTCAGTCATCTCCGACTTTTTGTGACCCCATGGACTGTAGCCCCACCAGGCTCCTCTGTCCATGGAATTCTCCAGGCAAGAATTCTGGAGTGGGTTGCCATTTCCTTCTCCAGGGGATCTTCCCAACCCAGGGATCAAACCCAGGTCACCCACATTGTGAAAGACTATTTACTGACTGAGCCACCAGGGAAGCCTTGGAGAAGCCTTCCACCATGAAGAAAACGGCAAACCCGAGGCAGGAAAAGAGAGGCAGAGTTGGGGACACCCTTCAGCGTGAGTCCACTCAGATATTCACTGTGACTCACCTGCTCTCAGGGTCTGCTCCTCTTCCTTCTACAGCCTCTGATTCCACAGCTGGCACTTCTGTTCCTCCCTGTCTCACAAATTTCCAGGAGGAGAATCTGCTAAAGCTTGGTTAGTCATCACCCAACACATAGTAACCACAATGTACAGTTAAAAGCCTAAGGATACCTGGAAATATGACCATCACAAAGCTGACAAACCTAGACAGTGTATTAGAAATCAGAGACATCATGTTGCTGACCAAGGTCTGTATAGTCAAAGCTATGATTTTTCCAGTATTCATGTACGGATGTGATAGTTGAACCATAAAGAAGGATGAGTGCCAAAGAATTGATGCTTTCAAATTGTAGTGCTTTAGAGTCCCTTGGACTGCAAGATCAAAGCAGTCAACCCTAAAGGAAATCAACCCTGAATATTCACTGGGACTGTTGACCTGATGCTAAGAGCCGACTCATTAGAGAAGACCCTGATGCTGGGAAATACTGAAGGCAGGAGGAGATGGGGATGACTGAGGATGAAATGGTTGGATGGCATCATCAGTTCAATAAACATGAGTTTGAACAAGCTCCGGGAGATAGTAGACAGAGGATCCTAGCATGCTGCAGTCCACGGGGTTGGAAAGAGTTGGATACGACTTAGCAACTGAACAACAACACACTGTTACATGCTCTGAGCAGAAAGTCCCAGTCACATAAATCTCAGTATTCTTTTACATCAAGGAAATTTTATATCTTTAAGCAACTGTGTCTGCTCCATTTTTCTGACAATGCCACCACCATCTGTTTTGATGCCTACAGTAAAGACACAAGCCAGCGGACCCTACATTTTTGGGGAATATTTGCTGAAGTACAAAAGATTTATCATAATTGCTGAGAAGCACAGTGCAGTTTATATGAAGATTACAAGAGCTATAATGAAAATGACAGGGAAATGCTCAGAAAAAAGAGTCACAGAATTTATTTGAGTCTTGTCTGCCTCCTTCCCTATGGAAAGGGCTCTCCTCTTCAGACTACTGTCTCTAAACAATAGCCAGCATAGTCTTATCTATTTCATAAGATACGAGAAAACCTCTTCTCTGGTGGGATATCAGACTATCATATACTCAGTACCCACCATGGACCCAACCAAGGCTTCTGTATCAGGCTGTGCAGACTTGCATTGCATAACATCTGGGGTAGCATTTCTGTCACTACTCTGCAAAGCTGTACAACACAGTAGCCCTGGAAATTATATGTCTATAGCATGGGAAAGCAAAAACAGGAATTCAGAGATGTTAACAAGCACTACATGGGTGCAGCTAAAGATAAGCATCTTCCTGGGTGTCCTTTCAGATCATCATTCTCTCTGTTCAGCCCCAAAGCCCAGTTCTTCTAATCCCTATCTTTATCCACACGCCTTTCTAAAACTGAGTGGGCAACTCGTAGGATCGTCCTGTTTGTACACAGCAAACCAAGCTAAATTCTCCAGGTCAAGAAGAAAATACATGCATTTTCTCTTCTTTCTTTTGACAAAACTTTCAGACAGACCAAAATACTAAGGACTACTGCAGAATCTCAAACTGGTTACTCACATGTCTTAAGATCAAGTGACCAGTATTCTCCCAAGTCAGACAGGGTCGATGTTTTGCCTTTATTCTTATTTTGCATCTTTTTAATTCTGACATTAGTTTTTTTCTTGGTTCACCTAAATCATCTAAAGCCCCAACTTTATTGTTCTACATTTCAGATGATTTTCTGGCAGTACTTCTCTGACAAAGCACACAAATTTAGCAACATAAAACAATATGTATTTCTTGACTTCAGAAAAAAATGGTTTGTTGTGTAACACATATCAGTTCAGTTCAGTTCAGTCATGTCCAACTCTTTGTGACCCCATGAATCACAGCACACCAGGCCTCCCTGTCCATCACCATCTCCCGGAGTTCACTCAGACTCACGTCCATTGAGTCAGTGATGCCATCCAGTCATCTCATCCTCTGTCGTCCCCTTCTCCTCCTGCCCCCAATCCCTCCCAGCATCAGTCTTTTCCAATGAGTCAACTCTTCGCATGAGGTGGCCAAAGGACTGGAGTTTCAGCCTCAGCATCAGTCCTTCCAAAGAAATTCCAGGACTGATCTCCTTCAGAATGGACTGGTTGGATCTCCTTGCAGTCCAAGGGACTGTCAAGAGTCTTCTCCAACACCACAGTTCAAAAGCATCAATTCTTCAGCGCTCAGCTTTCTTCAACAGTCCAACTCTCACATCCATACATGACCACTGGAAAAACCATAGCCTTGACTAGATGGACCTTTGTTGGCAAAGTAATGTCTCTGCTTTTCAATATGCTATCTAGGTTGGTCATAACTTTTCTTCCAAGAAGTAAGCCTCTTTTAATTCATGGCTGCAGTCACCATCTGCAGTGATTTTGGAGCCTAAAAAAATAAAGTCTGACACTGTTTCCCCATTTATTTCCCATGACGTGATGGCACCAGATGCCATGATATTCATTTTCTGAATGTTGAGCTTTAAGCCAACTTTTTCACTCTCCACTTTCACTTTAAGGCAGACTGGATTATTAAGTAATGTGGCTTATGCAACTTATTACAAAGCTACATGCATTATTAAATAATGTCAATATACAAGAACATATAGCTGTATAAATGCTGTCATTCATAAGAAACCAGCCCATCACCACAGAGAAAATCTTTATTGATGACCAACACTGACTCCAATACTACCCAGGATCTATACTTAATACATGTTTAGGAGCATCATTCAAAGGATGATTCAGAAGACCTATTCAGAGATCCATGCTATAGAAATGGCCTAGCTCATGCAATTTAGCACAAGGAGACACAATGCAATATGGGAACAATTATGACATTTACAACTGATCAGTCATTCAGGTAATATCTGTTTCACATTTTTACTATTACAGAATTAAGTCTTACTATATTAAATTTTATCATTTTTAGAAAAATAACTAACATGTAATTGCCCAGTGGAAGGCCTTATGGTGAAATGGAGGAATCTCTTCAGGAAAGTGCCTACCTGCCTGCAGGCCTAGAGATCTTAACAAGGAGCATAACTTGATGAATCTGATGATCTAGGTCATGAGTCGTGGATGAGGAAACTATCCCTTTCCAGACTCATTCAGGCTCGTGATAGTCTGGCACATGAATTAAACCCACAGGAGATTGATGCAAAAAACCAGAACAGACAAAATTTTTTTTTGGCCTTGTGGCATGTGGGATCTTAGTACCCCAACCAGGGATTGGGCACAATGCCCCCTGCATTGGAAGCATGAAGGCTTAACCACTGGACCACCAGGGAAGTTCTTAGACATTTATTTTACAGTAAAACTTAGAGAACTGCCAAGAGGCCAGGGAAAGACATCAGTAGAAAAATCACATTTTCTCTTCAAAGGCAAGCTCTCCAGAAACGAATTAACCAAGTATGCAAGTTGGAAGATCATGGATGAAGAGTCAACATGAGATCTGCCTGCTTTAAATGTAATTGCATCAGACCCTAACAACCCAGTACACCTGTCTCCACAGCACAGGTCTCTTAGGAGAACTGACCACTACAGGTCCATGCAGGGTACCCACCCCTGCTCAGATCTTGGATGGACATGGCAAACAACTGCTTCCAGATCCTTCTGGTTCTTTGCTTATTTTTTAAAACAAAGCTACCTTGGATTGCTGCAGTCTTGTACAAATATCACTTTTTCTTAAGATTGTAGTCAAAGCTTGCTGGCTATGCTGTCTCTCTCAGGTTTTTCCTTCTCTGGCCCTTTAAGTGGTTTTTTCAATTTGCACAATCATTAACAGCTGCTGTCAAAAGTTGCTTTTTTTTCAATTTGCACATTGTATCCTTTATTTACATATTTACATATAAAAATTAGTAAAACTTAAAACCAAATGTGACTTGTATAGAAATCTTTTAATTTGATTTATTTTTACACATTAAATAGTGAAACTATACAAATGGTTTTTCACAGCAGATTACACATGGGTCCATTTAGACTTGCTCTCAAAGTGCTGCCGATACTTAAGTGCTGCCTGAGATGGCAGCTGTTAATCACAGAGCCAGTTATTCACTGCCCACATTCGCTAAGCCATTGTGCATTTATGTTTCAAGAAAACTTGAAAAAGCTTTAAAAATTATCACCATGGAAACTATAAAGATAGTAGCCTTGAAGCAGACGTTAAAAAGCAAAACAAAAGAAATAAACTGAGTGAGCAGTGAACAATTAACTTGAATGATTTTAATCACAAATCATTTAAATAGCACAGAAATTCTCCTTGGTAAATCTTAACTACCAAGAAATAGGAAGTTTAGCTGTCTAATAGGTAATCAAATATCCAAAATGGTGGCCAGGGGGAAAAAAATCATCACCCAATTGCCCTTTTAGTAAAATGAGAGCTGAGTTTCAGAATTCAGAATTCTGCTCATGTTCCTGTGAACCTCCAATCCAGCTGCTTTCTAGCTCTGATATTTCCTGGCCTCTCTCAGCTTTGGTTTTTCTCATGAAACATTTGAAGTGTTTTCTCTTGAAACACTTCCCACGTTGGTTTCCATTCACCACTCCCACCTGGTCCTTCTCACAGCTCTCCTTTCCCTGCATCCTCTTCCTCCACCAGCTCTGAGGACGGTGAGTCTTGGGGGTCTTTCATCTCACTCACTCCATGACTCCAAGAATGACTTATATGCAATAATTTGACATCATATATTGCACAATCAGAGCAAGATACGTAATGGCTCCTTATTAATTTTCTTGCTTTTCCATTTGGTGAGATTCAGAAGTGTATTTGCACTAGCCTGTTCGGTACTGTTTAGTACCTTCACTCGAATGTCTTATAATTCCTTAAACTCCATGTATTCAAAACATTTTTTTCTTAGTCTCAAATCTTTCCTCCTATGTTTTCTACTTCAGTTGATGATCTCTTCATCTCCTGCTTTCCCAAGGTGAAAATCTGGAAGCCAACGTGGCTGTGATGCACTACTGGCCAATATGTAAGAGTGACTAAATAAACAGCAGTTGTTAGTAAAAATGTCCTAGCTGGTTGATGAATAAGCCTGACATATAACTGTTAACTTATACATATGGTATAATTAGGAAGAAGATTGAAAAAGAAGAATGAATGGGTTATGAGAGAGCCTTTACTTCTGTGTATGTCATTTGTAATTATAAACATGGAAAGCTGATTAATTCCATTTTTCCTACTCTAAGTGCTAGGAAGACAGAACTCACCCCTATTTTGCTCATCTTTGTGTGGCTAGCACCTATACAGTGTTTCACATATAGTAGGTACTTAGTAAACTCCTGCTGGGATACATAATTGCTAACACAATTAGGTGAAAACACAATAAGGTGAAAACACAATTGATCTCTACTTTCACTTGTCAAAGTAGATAAAAGTAGGCTTACAGAATGCCAATATATAATATCAGTCTAATGCCACCACAAAAAAGGAAAGATGTCTAGTGGGACAAATAAAACTGTCTCAGCATATCTGCTGAGTCTTCAGTTCATCATTTGACCAGAAATTTCTCTATTTCACTAGCTCAAAGACTCAAATCGTGACAGTGATCTTCACTTCAGCAAAACTGAACTGGCTTTGAGGGTCATTTCAAAGATTAAACAGGTCTAAACGTCTCTGTTATCAGATTTCCTGGACATCAATAGATCAGGAAGGTATGACACAAGCAAAATATCTAATCAAAATCTTTGAACTTGTGGAAAAATAAAAAGAACTAAGAGAAAGAAGCTTCTTTGAAAGCATTCCACCCAAATACCCACTGGAGGAGGAACTGGCTCCCTGTTCTCTATGTCCAAAGCTGACAACTCAGACTGGGGGAAGGTAAATATTACATGAATAATTTATGTACAAGGATGAGCATGTCTGTAAGTGAATTCTCATAATGTATAAATATGCAGAAAATAGAAATCTGCTGTCTTCTAGCACTTTCGTCACTCAGAAATAATATTCATCTAGCCTTAAAACAACCAAATGAAAAAACTCCCTCTCTGTAACACATCAAATCTAACTGAACATCAAAGTTTATCAAGCTGGCCCTTCAAGATCAGTTCAAAAACTGTTTTCTCTGTGTAAAATTACTGGTTCTCTGTGCTCCCAACACATTCTTCACATTATAGTATATTATAAGAGTGTATTATAATTATTTTAGCATCTCCCGCCTCTTCTCCTCTTCTCAGATACAGTTCAGTTCAGTCGCTCAGTCATGTCTGACTCTTTGTGACCCCATGAACTGCAGCATGCCAGGCCTCCCAGTCCATCCCAGAGTCCACCCAAACCCATTGAGTCGGAGATGCCATCCAACCATCTCATCCTCTGTCCCCTTCTCCTCCTGCCCTCAATCTTTCCCAGCATCAGGCTCTTTTCAAATGAGTCAGCTCTTCGCATCAGGTGGCCAAAGTACAGGAGTTTCAGCTTCAACATCAGTCCTACCAATGAACTCCCAGGACTGATCTCCTTTAGGAGCTACTTAAAGATGTTCAGGATCTCCTATGTAATAACATGGTGTCTGGTAATTTAATTGGTAACCCCTAAATAGTCAAAAGAAGGAAAAAATGGGATTTAGGAATATAGATAAAAGATTTTATAAGGTCTGTATGGTCAAAGCTATTGTTTTTCCAGTAGTCATGTATGCATATGAGAGCTAGACCATAAAGAAGGCTGAGCCCCAAAGAATTGATGTTTTCAAACTGTCATGCTGGAGAAGACTCTTAAGAGGCCCTTGGACTACAAGATCAAACCAGTCAATCCTAAAGGAAATCAACCCTGAATATTCATTGGAAGGACTAATACTGAAGCTGAACCTCCAATACTCTGGCCACCTGATACGAAGAGCTGACTTACTGGAAAAGACCCTGGATGCTGGGAAAGATTGAAGGCAAAAGAAGAAGGGGACAGCAGAGGATGAACTGGTTAGATAGCATCAATGACTCAATGGACATAAATCTGAGCAAACTCTGGGAGATAGTGAAGGACAGTGGAGCCTAGCATGCTGCCGTCCATGAAGTCAAAAAGAGTTGGATACGACTTAGTGAATGAACAACAACAAACAGATTTTGACAGCACAGATGAATTCTTTCATTCCTCCTACTTCACCTCTCCATGACTTTGTTCTCTACCACTTTTTGTCATATCCATGATCGTTAACATGTGTTAAGAGCATTCCTCATATTTCAATAATGTGTAGCTGTGGGCACTGAATGGATGTACTTAGTATCAAGGCTTCTTTACTTTCTTGTTCCTCTCTTACTCAGCCCCTTAGCAAAAGCAAAGACCAAAAGGTATGAGTCCAAAACAAAGTGCTAAGATATGCAGAGACAATTCATGCATGTGCTCAGTCATTCAGTCGTGTCCGACCCTTTGTGACCCTATGGCCTATAGCCCAACAGGTTCCTCTGTCCATGGAATTCTCCAGGCAAGAATACCAGAGTGGGTTTCCATTTCCTTCTCCAAATACATGCATAGTGGTACTGATGAAAACACTGACAAGAATTAAGGAATACTGCTTTCAAAAACACTTAGATCTCCCTCAACATCTATGTGTATCACTCAACCACCAGGAGACAATCAACTCTTTTCCTGATAAGAGACAATTTCATTTGCCCCCTCCCATAGCAATGCCATTGGCATCTGTCCATAAAAGTAAATGGATGGTTGCTGTTGTTTTAGTTGCTAAGTCATGTCCAGTGCTTTTGCTTCCCCATGAATCACAGCCCACCAGGTTCCTCTGTCTATGGGATTTCCCAGGCAAGTATACTGGAATGGGTTGCCATTTCCTTCTCCATGGATCTTCTCGACTCAGGGATTAAACCTGAGGCTCCTCATTGGCAGGTGGAGTCTTTACCACTGAGTCATGGGGAAAGCCCAGGAGCATGGTATCTGAACACAAAAGAGAAGGACTCTGAGCTCTGGGATGGCTGATTATGCAGCTTGGCCTCTCTTGCAGGAGAATGGGGAGGGGTGTCAGAAATGTGAAGGAGACAACATGATTCTGAGTAATTTGGATTAATATTTGAATCTTAATGAAGGAAATAAACACCTAAACTTGCTGTATAAAAGATTTTAGTAGATGAGAGATTTTTTTGACATTGTTATGCAAGTAGACAGTAAATTAACCTGCTTTGATTAATGACAGCAATTACTAAATGCTGTTAGCCTAAATGGATTCATTTTTCTATATAACATCTCTGGGTGATTTGTCAAGTGGCCCAGATATAGCTAGAGGCTATATCTGACAAAATATTTCTTGTATCTAAGAAAGTATATTTTGCTGATTTAAACCATAATATTTGGCATTCATCCCAAGGACTAGGGGAGAAGGGGATGGCAACCTACTCCAATACTCTTGCCCAGAGAATCCCATGGATGGCGGAGCCTGGTGGGCTGCCATCTATGGGGTCACACAGAGTCGGACACGACTGAGCAACTTCACTTTCACTTTTCACTTTAATGCATTGGAGAAGGAACTGGCAACCCACTCCAGTATTCTTGCCTGGAGAATCCCAGGGACGGAGGAGCCTGGTGGGCTGCCGTCTATGGGGTCACACAGAGTCAGACACAACTGATGTGACTTAGCAACAGCAGCAGCCAAGGACTAGAATTCAGAATATATATAAAGAACTCCTATATCTTTTTTTTTAAAAAAAAGACAGATAACCTAATATTTCAAATGGCTAAAGAGTTAAACAGGCATTTCATAAAACCGGAAATTCAAAATTATGCATTACCTGGGGTGGAGGAATTGCAATGGCGGAGGGGCACAAAGGGAGATTCTGGGATGCTCACATACTCTATTTCCTGTATTCTATTCAGTCACCTGGGTGATGACTACATGAATAGTGGCTTTATATTATTTATTAGACTGTACATTTGTGTTTGTGTACTTTTCCTGAACATATAGCATATTTCACAGTTTAAGATGTTTTTTATGTGCAGAGTACATCATGAGAAACGCTGGGCTGGAAGAGCACAAGCTGGAATCAAGAGTGCTGGGAGAAATATCAATAACCTTAGATATGCAGATGACACCACCCTTATGGCAGAAAGTGAAGAGGAACTCAAAAGCCTCTTGATGAAAGTGAAAGAGGAGAGTGAAAAAGTTGGCTTAAAGCTCAACATTCAGAAAACTAAGATCATGGCATCTGGTCCCATAACTTCATGGCAAATAGATGGATAAACAGTGGAAACAGTGGCTGACTTTATTTTTGGGGGCTCCAAAATCACTGCAGATGGTGACTGCAGCCATGAAATTAAAAGACGCTTACTCCTTGGAAGGAGAGTTATGACCAACCTAGATAGCATATTCAAAAGCAGAGACATTACTTTGCCAACAAAGGTCTGTCTAGTCAAGGCTATGGTTTTTCCAGTGGTCATGTATGGATGTGAGAGTTGGACTGTGACGAAAGCTGAGCACTGAAGAATTGATGCTTTTGAACTGTGGTGTTGGAGAAGACTCTTGACAGTCCCTTGGACTGCAAGGAGATCCAACCAGTCCATTCTGAAGGAGATCAGTCCTGGGTGTTCACTGGAAGGACTGATGCTAAAGCTGAAACTCCAATACTTTGGCCACCTCATGCGAAGAGTTGACTCACTGGAAAAGACTCTGATGCTGGGAGGGATTGGGGGCAGGAGGAGAAGGGGACGACAGAGGATGAGATGGCTGGATGGCATCACTGACTCGATGGACATGAGTCTGGGTGAACTCCGGGAGATGGTGATGGACAGGGAGGCCTGGCGTGCTGTGATTCATGGGTTCGCAAAGAGTGGGACACGACTGAGCGACTGAACTGAATTGAACTGATGCAAATATATACGACTAGTTCTGGAAACTAGATGGGAGGAGACAAATGACAAAAAAATATAGTCAAGAGATAATAACACCCACAAAAAAACAGAAAGCAGGATAAGGGGCATGGGTAGAACTGAGAGAACTATTTATAGTCAGAGAATCAGTCTCTGCAGTGGTTTCACGGAGTGCTACTGTGGACATAGCAAAGGCAATCCAAACAGAATTCACTATAAAATTTCAAATTGTTTAGGATTTCATAAGGTCCACAAAAGATGCAGGATTTCCTAAAACCCACAAAATATGGCTCCAGTAACACCCCAAGTCCCTGATAGATAAGAGTTTTGCAGACTTAGACTGTTCATAATTGAAGAAAAGAAAATAAGAAAGCCTGTTTATATTTTGGACGCTTCATAAGAAAATAATTTTAATGATTTAAGTATTTTTTTAACCCTGGAAAGTTAATGAAGTCCTCAAATTTAGTTTGGGATCTATTTAAAGAAATGCTTGTAGAGTCATATGTGAAGTGAATTCTGTTGCAATGTGCTTTTTTGTAGAGGAAAAAATGCCATAGGTAACAATAAACCATTTTCAGTTTGAAAATTGGTTTACTTTTATTTTTCCAACATATTTCCACATACATATGCATAGTTTCACATGTATATATATGTATATTTTTTAATAAAGAATTTTAATTTTTTTCTTGACTATCCACTATGAAATGTTGGTCCTAATTTTTAAGTAAATTATTTTGCTTTGACTTTTTGTGCTTATCAGTTGTTCTCAGATAACAGAGATTCCCAAAATGGATTAAACTTTAAGCCCCCACATCCATACCTTTTTGCTTATTATATTAGACTGAGCTATGTGGGGTTACGTATCCTATAATTTTGGATCTATAAAAATGGAAATTTCATACAATTCATCCCTCCTGCACAGGTCTTGCCCAGTGATGCCTGAAGAGTTGACATTATGCAGAGAAAAGTGAAGAGACTTTTATGGTTTTTATTATGACTTTTCCTTTCTATTAAGGAGATAGGAATAATAGGAGAAAGGAATAGGAGAAAGGAATCCATTATCTCCTCTTTTGTTCAGCAAAATGGAAAACATTGATAAAATTTATACCTTTTAAGAAATGAGACCATGAGACTATGAAGACTTAGGTCTTCATTTAATAAACATTAGTTGACCACCTTCGGTGCCCTAGGCCCTAAGGAGACACAAAACAAGTAAGGCAAGGCTGCTGACTCATGAAATTCACAAAAGAATGCGGAATAAAAAAGGTAAGGAAACCAACATGTAGAGGATAGTGTGGTATGTGCTATACAAAAGTTTGTCCAAAGGAAGGGACTCCACACCGAAGTTCTTATTGGGCATTAGAAATACAGGCTACTGTTCTGAGACATCTTTTCATACATGTTTAACCTAACAAAAACACAACAAATTGGCGAAAAGCAGATAAAATAAAAGGGCAAAAATAAATCAAAAATATAAATTCTGAATAAGTCACAAAGAAGATAGCAAGGTCTTGAATAATTCTATTGTCTTAAATTTTAAGTGGGTATCAGAAAACATGTGTAAGATCTAAACGCTGTCCTGTTTGAACTGTAAATCTTCACTTTAAAACGGCAGATGGAGCACCTTCTGTTCACAGAAGGAGAGCCAAGGGCTCAGAAAAAGTAATTACTTGTCAGGGCAAAGAAACAAAACAGAGAACCCTAGTTCTGAACTTTCATACCCTCAGAAGGTAACAGATTTTCACAGAATTATAAGGTACCTAGTGTTACCCAACACATTTTCCTTTCTGAATCAAGGAAACAAGTACGTTCTAAGGAAGATTTCAACTACAATGAAAAATTAAGTTTTCAGTCATTGAATTTAAGTCACCGCATTTCCTCTGGTATATATCACTCTGTTAATGCAATTATTAATGTCTTTTTTTTTCAGTTCTGCTTTCTCAAATGCAAAACTGCTACTCTTAAATATATAACCCCATGAGAATGAGGATACACATATAAAATTTTATTTTTCCAAACAAATTAAAACCCAACATTTTGCTTCTTATTTGAGGATCTAGTTCTTATAAACATTTAATCAAATAATCTGCTTAGAAAATAAGTCCTCTCAAACTTTATGGCACTTCTTTCAGTGGAAGCATTGACATGCAGTTTGATAAGACAAAGGACACACCCCCAAAACAATCTAACAGAAGACAAATTTAAAATGGTAAGCAACATGAAAAAAATTGTTCAACTTTATTAATACCGTAAAAATTCAAAATAGAGTGACATTCTATGTTTCACCTACCCAATAAGTAAGAATTTTTGGCAAAGAAGGCAGTAGATTTCTATTTCTTATGTGACAGGTCAGTAACACTTGTAACTGCAAATAAATTCCAGCATTTTTTATAACCTACATTTCTAATCATGTTTGTTCCTACTGATACATCCTTAGGGCAAAGCAGGCTCCCAAAGGTCAGCCCTGCGAAGACTTCCGGCAAGAAATGAAAGTGCCATAAAATGCTTCCTGAAAAACTGAAGTCCATTTTTTACTTGATTTACCAGACATTTTAAGATAAGATTATGCATCTTACCAGTGAACTAATACTGTTTCTACCTTCAGCTTAAATATCCAAACTTTATATTATTATTCTTGGAGCTGCCTTGTACTCAGCCATGTAGTCAGAATTGTGTGCTTATGAATGCAGTGATAGGTTCTCATAAAGGAGTAAAAGCATTACATCATAACATATTTGCTGAAGAATTCTCCCCCTGTGTCTCCCCATCTGAGCACTTGAGTCTATTCTTTCTCACTGAATGATTCAGTCAAAAAAGACTAACGACAAGGATGCATAGCAAAAGTAGAGGCAGTGACAGAAGAATAATGGCCTGGAGATTGCAATGGGGGTTGAGGGGAGACTATGCCATTGGCTCTGGAGTCTTAGATTTGTAGGATATGCGAGAAAACGAGCACTATCTTCTACAGGGCGCAGCAGGGACAGATAAGTAAACCCAGTTGAGGTTATGGAAAGAATGTTCTGGGAGGAGATTAAGACACAAGAATGTTTTCTTACCATGGAGAAGGGTAGCAAACAGGTAAGTAGAAAGTTTGGCAGGATATGGGTGAGAGGGTAAGAAAATGGATGAGAGGAAGGAGGCTTGCTTAGGGGAGAGAACACAAGGCTTTATGAAGATAAGAATAAGAGAAAAGATGAATAAAGGGTATTCAAATCCAAGTATAACCATTTTATTTATAGCCTTTCTTTTATTAGCCCACAGTGAGAGGTTAATAAGGATATTATGTTCTTGACTTTTAGGCATTTTTAAAAAATTTTACATTTTTATAAAAATTTCTCTGCCATAAAAAAACCATTTTTGCCAGAGCAGGAAGGAAGCCAGTGAACCAAGTTACTCGCTGGGAACATAACTATAAACATTTCGGACTGTTTTGAACATGAGAAACAGAAAAGCTTTTATTTATTTTCAGAATCTCAAGAAAGAATTCATCCTCCATTTATTTTCAGGGAGATGTGGTGCTTCTTGGAAGAAGCCCCGAGGATCCTGCTGTTAAATCAAGAGCTGTGCAGGGAAAAAAATTATCCACTCCACAGTAACATGGCATGTAACACAAAGGCAGTGGTACTTATCCAGCAGGGAGAGAACCCCTTCAATACTGGGACCCCACCAGCTGACTTAATTACAACGCAGCAAGGCGATCCACTACAAAGACAGTGCAACCCAAAGGAGACCACTGAGATCCACCCGAGGTGCAGGGACAGATGGTTCCTTTGCTTCTTGTTTAGTATGAGACCTTCTAGAAAAATCTGAAAATGGATACATGCCAACAAGCTTTCAACTACCAGTATTTTTTTTAAGCCTACCATATGCTACTATAAAAATAATCCATAACTTGAGAGTCAGTCAGCAAGGATTTACTGAGCTGGGACTGTGTATAAGGGATAAGAAAAGGCCAAAATCAGCTTACCATAGAGTTTAAGGACATGGATTAAACTCTGATTTAATTTAAGGGCTTTTGGTTTTTTCATCATGCTGCACACACACACAAAATTACAGCAGAAGCCATAAAACAACTGCCTTAAAATTTTTTAGATAATAACAAACACAAATTTACAGAAGCAGAGTGGTTCCACACTGGAAAACATGGTTTTAAACAAGTGATGGTGCACTGAAACTTAATTCAGCAGTCAAGGTAACTGAATGTTATTAAAGCAGTCACCATAGCAACCACAGCGACTAGGGCACAAGACAGATAATTAGCCCCTCCAATTATGAAGTTATAATACAGTCACTAAATAATAGCCCTGAGTAAATTCTATCTTGTAAAAAGTTTTAAGGAAAATGAAAATTTAACTACAAACTTACTAAAGAAGGACCAAGCTATTACTGTCATACTTTTTAAATAAACTAATTACAAATGCTGCCTTTCTGCATGCAGCAAATTCTACCTTCCTGGTCACTTTAAATGATATGAATTAATCAAAATAATAAAATTCATGCTTTTTTTTTTTTGTAATGGCTTACAGGATCTTGGTTCCCCAGCCACGACATTGAAAATGCCAAGTCCTAACCACTGGACCACCAGGGAATTCTCAAAAATCATAGAATTCTTCATTCGTATGTGTGATTGTACAATAATGCCACCCAAGAAATTGAGTTAACTTACAATTTCTATAGTATACACAATTCATATTTAATACTTGTAGCAAATCTAAGAACTAAGAAAGCACAGTTCAATACATTCAAATAAATCAAATGAATGTGTAATACCTGGAAAAATGCTTGTCACACAACCAACACTTTCTTAGTCCAACTATTACTCCTACCATTACAGTAATATTATTGCTAATATTACCATTATTGTTAATGCAAGTTTTAAAGTCATACTGCCTGACTCAAATTTTGGTACCATCATTAACTGGACAAGTTACCTAATCGACCTGACTCAATATTCTCGTCTATATAATGGAAATAATAAAAAAATCTATTTCATAGACTATTGAGGGTGTTGAGATCACACAGACTACATATTTAGCAGACTACTTGGTCTGGTAGGCAGTGAACACAGTTTAGCAGTTTTAACAGTTTAAATATTTGGTCTTGGTCTCCTAGCAAGTACATAGGGAACTGGAATTAAAACTCAGGTTTCCTGACAACATTTAGAGTAGTTTCTATAGCCACACTGCTGGGAAACATAAAACAGTCCATTTAATCAAACAGATACACCCACATATTAATATAATACAGAAACGATAAGTAATATTGGTTGCATATGCTGACACTAGGTGTGGAAAGGCTTTATATGATGTAAGATAATCAAGCCAGATGCCCCAGCTGAAACATACACCACCAAACATGCTACCCCATTCTCTTTTTTTCTACTATGATTTGTTTCCTTTTTGAAACACAGAGAAAAATCATATATCTGAGTAATGAATCACCACAGTAAAAATCTGAGAGTATTTCAGGCCACAAAAGCAAAATAACTTATTAATAAAACAACCACTTTAAAATACTAAGTATTCAGTGAAAACCAGAGTCATGATAAACCAAAACAGTGTTATACACCCACTGTTAGTAACTGTTTCAGAAGCCTTAAGCAAACCTGATAATAAAGCTCCTGATACACTTAACAAAGAACCACCTTCGTAATTTCTTTAAGAATGTTCAACGTGGGCACATTGTGGTCCAGAGTACGGGTGGACATCCATCTAGAGACTGGAGTTCAGGGCAGGCCTAGGAGACTGAGGATCCAGGAAGGAGGGGAGGAGCATCTGAGAAACAGGGAAGGAAGGGGATGCCCAGTCATATACTTTTTCAGTTCTCTCTTCCCTCACTCTCAAAATTCACTCCATTCATTCATCAAAATGTCAAGTTCAGTGCTTGGTGATATAAAGTTGAATAAGACAGAAACAGAAAACAGACATGAAAATCAACAATCACTGAACAGGGGAACACTAGAGATGCCTTCAGTTATACAGGAGAGCATAGAGGGACATTAGCTAACCAGAACATGTACTTTGGGCAAAGTCACGTGCCAGGCACTCCTGCACTTACCATCTCATTCAAAAGTAAACATAGACCTGTTTACTGTCCTTATTTAGTAGATGAAGAAATGGAGGCTTTGAGATATGAGGAAGACTCAGAATAAAATTTGAGTCCTTTTAACCCAAATCCAGAGCTCTTGGAAATGTACAATGATCTGACTCCAACTCCTCTGCTTTCTCATTCTTGACTTTGCTTTCTTCCTTTCTCTGTTTTTCCATAGAAGGTCAAGACTGTCAGCATCTAGATCAGAAGTCAAAACTCAAATGTCAGAGACTTCCCTGGTGGTCCAGTGGTTAGGACTCCAACTTTCACTGCAGGGGGCACGGTTTCTATCCCTGGTCTGGGAACTAAGATCCTGAGAGCTACCTGGCCAAAACACACACACACACACACACACACACACAAACCCAACAACCTTCAAATGCCAACAAGGAAGTGACAGATAATACAAATGAGAGAGGCAGACAGTAAGGTGTTATGGAAGAGATGGAATGGTGGGGACTGTGATGAACCGGAGACTCACGCCCTTTCTGAAAAAAAGAGACTTGGCTCCAGCATACTGCGTTCATAAAGAAATGAGGGCCACGGGCTTCGTGAAACCTTCCAGTTTTCTGAGAGAGCTTTCAAATCCAGATTTTTCACATGACTTTCCTTTTTGTAAATAAAAAGAAGCTCCCTACATCAAATGTTCCTAAATCAATGGGCTGCTTTTCGCCTATGAGAGTAGAGTGTGTGATCTCTGCTCTGGTGAGGTTGGCCAATCTCATGGGCACTGTTCTCCACTGTTCTCTGTCACTCTGGTATTTCACCTGCAGAGTTTAACAACCAAGCAGCCATTGCAAAACAGGACTGGTACAGCTGTTGTCATCAGGACTATAATTCTGCAGTATCAGTGAGACAGGCATGTTTAATGATAGAGTTACAATGCTGAAAACAATTTAGATGACCTCTGTTCCAAAGTCCATCAATGCCTGACTCACTTCCTTGACATTCCTACCAAACAGCTTTTTGGCTTCTGCTTAAACATCTCCATTAGCCAACAAGGAAGTCTCTCTCCTCAGAAAGTCTGCTACTTCTCCCCTCTGCTCTTAGTCTTCCATAAAGGAAGGTCCTTCTTCATATTAAGTTGAGCTCTGTTCTCTTGTTTCTGCTGTCCATTGTTTCTGCCTAGATCATGATACCTAGAACAAAATATTCCTGGAGTGGATGGACAGACATTTACCATTACCTTCTGGACAGCGTTTCTGTTCCTGCAGACTAGGGTCACATCAACATGTTCACAGTCTTGTACACTTGCCTCCCTGGCCCTTAGGGACTACAATATGATCTAGCACTGCAAGCGAGCCAACAAAGACCCACAGCAGAGGAAAAGGAAAGCTGTTAACTTGTACCAGTCGCATTTTTTACTTTAATTCCAGTTTAAGGATATATCTATGCCCCACTCTCCTTGTTTCTAATCTAGAGTATACACATTGCTTCCTATAAATAATTAACTCTTTAGTTTAAAAAACACTGATATCCATTTTAGTAACTGGACGGGGTTGCCATCACAGAAAATCAAGAGAGTATATATGGCTAGCTTGTTTTATTTTATAGGAAGAAAAATGACAACATTTTAGCTTTGTAATAAAATGAAGAAATATGGCTACATAATGTGTATCGTGAAATGTAGCCAACTTAAGTCCAGTAAATTACATCATTGAGCATAATAACTATAGGATGCTTGTTTTTCTGTCAAAGTCATGAATCCTTTCCAAATGTTAAATGCTTTTGGCAGACACATTTTAAAATTCTTTTTTAAACAAAAGCATCAAAATTGGGATCCATAAGAATTTTCAAATTCAAATAAATATGTATTTCATTTCCTAAATTTGTGAAATATTATTCCTTTACGTCTGTATCTCATCATGTATATTCCTTTATAATCTTCTTAGCTTGTTATAAAGAAACTTAGGAGCCATCCTGATTTCTCCCTTTCTTTTGCTCTCATAATCAATTAATCAGCAAATCCTTCAACATGCATTCTTAATTATTCTTTTCTCACCCCCAAGTAGCTCTTCCCCCAGCCCAAGCCACCATCACCTGACACTGGAACTACTGTAATAGCTCCCTTCCTTGGATCACTCCTTCGACAGTCTGCAAGGCGGAGACCGAGTAATCTTTCCTGAAATATTTATCAGATCACATCACTCCAGTGGCTGCCGGTTATGCTTAAAATAAAGTCCAGACTTCTTGCCAGGGCTCAAGGATTTGTTTGCTGTCCACTGCTCCATCCTCCTAACATCCATACTATCCCCTTGCTCCAGACTGTATGGGTTCTCTATTGAGGGTAGTATAGCCTCACCCTGGGGGGAAGGGAGGGAAAAGTGTGAGGGTGGTTTTTTTGTTTATTCTTTGTTTTTTAAAATTTTATTTGAGATATAATTGATATATAACATTGTATCCGTTTTTAGGTATATAACACGATTTGTTATATGGTACATTGCAAAAAGATCACCACAAGAAGTCTAATGCCAATATCTCACATAGTTCTATTTTTTTTCTAATGATGAGAACTAAGATCTACCGTCTTCAGTTCAGTTCAGTTCAGTTCAGTCACTCAGTCATGTCTGACTCTTTGCGACCCCATGAATCGCAGCACGCCAGGCCTCCCTGTCCATCACCAACTCCCAGAGTTCACTCAAACTCATGTCCATTGAGTCGGTGATGCCATCCAGCCATCTCATCCTCTGTTGTCCCCTTATCCTCCAGCCCCCAATCCCTCCCAGCATCAGGGTCTTTTCCAATGAGTCAACTCTTTGCACGAGGTGGCCAACGTACTGGAGTTTCAGCTTTAGCATCAGTCCTTCCAATGAACACCCAGGACTGATCTCCTTTAGGACGGACTGGTTGGATCTCCTTGCAGTCCAAGAGACTCTCAAGAGTCTTCTCTTAGCAACTTTTAAATATATAAAAGAGTAATGTTAACTATAGCCACTATGCTGTGCAGCAAGAATATTTCTGTAATCACAATGATTACAGAAATCATCCTCCAGGGGCTCCTGGAGGATGTTAGCACCCCTGGCCTCACCCACAATGTGCCAGGGTGTCCCCACTCTCAGGTCATTGTGATTACAGAAATATTCTTGCTGCACGGACTGCTGTACCCAAAATGCCAGTAACACCAAGCTCATTCACATCTCAAGGCCTTCATATTTGCTGTTACCTTCAGCCCAGGACACTGAAATCTTTTCCAGGCTTGCTGTTTCTCATCACCTGAGATGCAATCTCCTTTGAAAGGCCATATCTGGCCCTCACTTCTGAACAGCCTCCCCCACCAGTATACCTGGCATAATAATAGTCTTATTATTTCTTTACTGCTTTCTTCACTGTTTGGCACACATCATTATGCAAAATTATTTATTTTCTTACTCTTTTATGCTTTTCTCCCCCAATGGTATGTCAAGTCCCTCCGGCAGGAACTTTGTACGCCACAGCACCTAACTGCAATGCCTAGGACATGGCAGGTGTTCAATTATCATCTGTGAAAAAATAAATGTCCACAATAATTTTTCCTGTTTAGGATTAGGAATGAAAAAAACTTCATTTGGACCTAAAGGATCATCTAACCTTCATTTCTAGTTACTTTTTCCTATATTAAGTTTTCCTTTTTGTAATGGATTCTCAGTCAAAAGTTGCTTTTACATGCCACAACTTTTATTATTACATAAATACGTAAATACAGAGAGGTAACAGTAAGCTTAGAACATCTCAAATCAGCACCTAGCTTGTTCACAGAGTGTGAAAGAGAATTTTCTTATAAATATTTTTGTAAATCTCAGAGTGAATATGTTACTTCTTCAGTCCGTAGGGTCAGGAGTCCAGTGCTAGGACTGCTTCTGAGGACAACAAGCACAGTTGTTGTTGAGAGGAGCAGCCCCCGAAGCCACCAGAATAGAGTATAAGTATCACTTTTTTGCCAAAAATGCTCACAAACATATTTTCAAGATCAAGAAGAGTTGAAAGTAATGCAAAATAAATGTTTTAAAAGTCACGCTCCAAGACCACTAGGCCAAAAGCTTAAACCAGGTCTATGAAATGGGCTAAGAGAGGAGTGATAAGTATGGAATTACAGCTAGATTTTAAGATATGATTTTACCTAAACATATAGCAATCTGTTAGGATACATAAAAAAAAAAAACAGTATAATTTGATTTCTTTTATGTTCCACACATATACGATACATGTTTAGAGTTATGAGGGTCTAGTTAGGTACTAATGCTAACCAGTGCTTCGGTTTGATGCATGGTATTTGAGAACTGGTATACACTTACCTATGGTTTGTGAGAGACTGTTGGGCTCGAATACTATATGCATGTTACACCTTAATACAGACTGCTAAATCACATTCTCAAAGCTCACAGCAATTCATACCACCACAAACAATGTATAAGAATGCTCACATTTCTACACACTCTGCAATCTGTATGTTATCAATATTTAAAATTTTTGTAAGTTGCTTAGTAATAAAGTGAAAACTCCCTATTATTTAATTTGCATTAACTGACTACTGACATATAGCATCTTTTACGTATTTATTATTTGCAAACCCTCTTCTGTTTGTCTAGTTACAGTCTTTGCCCATTTTCTATTATTGCTGTTTTCAATCAATTCAAGGGTACCTGGATATTAGGGGTAATAATCCTTTGTAAGTCAAACATATTGCATTTTTTTCTAGTCTGTTGTCTGTATTGCACTTCTGCTTTTGATGCCTATCCACTTTCAAAAAAAATTTCTATGTAACTGAGTATGTCAGTCTTGCCTTTTGAGTCTAAGTTCTATATCTTGCTTAGAAGATTTCTTCCACACTGACATATAAAATTCTGGGAATTTTCTCCTAATTAGAGTTCATTCTTTCATATTCCATTAAATCCTTGATATTCTGGTGTGAAGTTAATGTAAAGTGAGGGGATAAAAGAAGATGAGAAAGAAAAGTATACAAGGAGAAAAAAGGGACTGAAGAAGTCTTATTTTTAAAACATTAAATAGGGAGTTTTAAATGTGATGCTGGATCGCTGAGTTTTTACTATCCATATTATTAATATTAGATTATCAAAGGGGAAAACCTCAAATAGTTTTGACTTGAAAACATAATTAAGCTATAAACATAAGGGGGAAAGTATTGATTTATAACTATCTGAACACAAGTTAACACTATGAAGGTTTTTTTAAAATAAAAAGAGAAACTATTATATTTTTCATACTGTGAAAAATGAAATAACATAAGATGATAAAAATAAATTTCAGCTTAGGTGATAGTTCATCTGAGTCTTTTTCATAAAAGTTTTAAATTTTACAGGAGTATGATATTATTTATTATTAAAGAGATCAGTTATTGAGAATTAGTATAGAAATTTATTTTTCCAATGCCTGAGATAAAATAACTAAGGGCAGAATTTTTATAGAGCTACAGGTAATAAATACCTTTTGCTACTCAAGGCAAAAGTGCTGATACACTGCTTTCTTCTAAAGGTTCTTGCTTTTCCATTTAGCCTCTGAGCATTCTTACTAAGAAGTCAATTCATTCATGCATTTTATATTTTTATATATTATATAAAACTATATAGTATAGTGTATATGCATATATTATAGTTTTATATTTTATCTAGCATTTTTAATTGTTCCCAGCAGAAGGGTTACTCAGAGGTCCTAGACTACTGTACTGTCAGAATCAAAAGTCAAAAATCACTGTTTTCAAACATAAAGTTAATGATATTACTGTCCTGCTTTGACACTATCAATGCTTTTCCCACGGTAAATAGATGAAGCTCCTTATCACTCCCACAAGTGACCTGACTCCATTCTAAAGGCATAAAGGAGACTCCCAGAACAGCAGCAAAATGGAGGCTGAAGCTGAATCAATGGCAACTGAGAGAAAACACAAGAGAGGAGGAAAACAGCCATGAATCCTAAGCAGCAAAGCCAAGGAAATATTAAGTCTAGTATGAACCGAACTCAACATCTGAGGCTTGATCAACAGGTTAGAATCTAGGTCAGGACCACAGGGCATGAGACTCTCAGAGCCAAGAGAATCAGGAACTAGAGGGAGTGGGAGTGATGAGGGTTGTAAGGAACAGGAGCAGCCCAGCCTCAAGGAAGGCCAGCGGCACTGAGGACCCAGAAAGAAGGGGCAATTAGGCAATCTGTTCACAATGGAGGTAAGACGGAGAAGCTGCCAGACAAGAGGCCAGGAGGCTAAAACAAACGGGGCACATGAGCAGCAGAGACTTGAAGACACCTTGTTAGTTAGAGGTACTTCTCACCCTATCAAAGTCTGGCTCTCGGGGCAAAGCCTTCCCTGCAGAGATCACAGAGTTAGCCTCGCCAAGCCTCGTTACAAGGCCCTCTGTGGTCAGGCCCCAAACCACCTCCCCAAGGTTCACCTCCCACCCCTCATCCCCTTTTAAATACCACCTGCAACAACACAGATGCTGATGAGCAACAATCTCTCCAATCCTCCCTTCTCTGCAGGCTATTTCTTTTTCCTGAATGACTCTGCCCCTTACATGCCTGGAAAATCCCTCCTCACATGTTCTTTATGCCTCCTCACATGTCCTCCTGGATCAGAAAGTTTCCTGATTCCTTTGAGTTTACTGCCCTCCACTCTGGTGGCCTATCAAACACAGCCAAAAAACTATTATTTTTACTATTTTATTATTATGATGAATTATCATCACCACATCCACCATTTATCAAGTGCTTACTATGTGTCAGGGATTGTATTAAATGCTTTATTACATGGACTTCTCTTTAACATTCATAGTTACTATCTTCCTCCATTTTACAGGAGGAAAGTGAGATTCACAGAATTTTAAGTATTTGCCCAAGATCGCAGAGCTACTAAACACTTTTAATGCAGTTTGTTCTGACCCAAAAACCTGTGATCCTTCCAATAAAATACCTTAATCATATTTGCTCATGTCTTTCCTTCTAACAACAAATAACTAACTTAAAGACCATATCTTCCTCATTTTTGGATTGATACACTCAGCAGAAACTTGGCATATAACCGATGCTCTCTAAATAATAAATACATGAATGAATCAATGACCAAGCATCCATTCCAGTCCCTCAAGGACTAGAATATCATGGCACAGAACCAGTAATACAATATAAAATTGTCCTTATATCACATTAGACTAGCGGCTACCAAGTGGCTCAGATGGTCCAGAAGAAGGGACAGAGAGTAGAAGAAAGTTAGGTAAAGATTCTGGTTCAAGGAACAAGGCAAGACAACACAGTATCTTTTTTTGGAAGCTGGTTTAATTCGTCAAACACATAATTATTTTTAAAACAAGGACAGTCTAGTTCAACTTCTTTTCAAAATAACTACCTTAATTATTTCATCTCTTTTTTCACCCTAAATGAATGCAATACCATAAATATCTCTTAAACACTTGCTATAGGTAAGGCAGAGAGGAGAATGCAACAAATCTCATAAATTACCAGATTAATTAAAATCCTTTCCCTGAAAGAGGTTACAGTGTCCTTGAATGTACACACAGGTCAGGGGGAGGGAAGAGTAGGCCATTGTGACTCTTGTGCTCAAAACCTCCAGAAATTTCCCATATAACTCAGAACAAATGCCAAAGTCCTGGTAATAATTTAAAAGCTGCTGCATCACTGATACTCATTCCTTCTCTGACCTCATCTACTGCTCACACCACTCCCCACCTCCTTCCAGCTATACACTCTCTTGGCCATCCCTCTCCAGGCTCCCTCTGACCTTTCCCCACTTATCTTGCCATTTCCCCCTTCCCTGCTCTATTTTTCTCTATCTAACATTCTACTTTACTTTTTATTTTGTTTATTGTCTCCCCTTCCATTCTCCTGCAGAATGTAAACTTCATGAGCATGTATATTCCTGTTGGTCTTGTCTCTGCTGCATTCTCAGCACCTAGATCTGTGCTTAACACATAGGAGGTATTAAATATATTGTTATTGTAGAAAAGAATGAATGAACCTTAGTCAGCTTTATGCAATGACCTACTTGTTCTTGGTATTTACTTTGGTGTCCATTGTCCACGTTTCTAAATCACATTTAGCATCACAAATTAAAATGCAACTTATAAAATTTTCTCTTGGAATTGACGATTCTTTTCATTGTCATTTCCTGAAATGTCTTACTGTAACCATTGTCTAAAAATATAATTGTGGTTTGAGATCCTGGTCTCAATTTTAGCAAATAATAGCTCATATTATCCCAAATGCTTCAATGTGTCTTGCAAAGATATATTATCTATTCGGCTAAAATGAAAAGAGCATATAAAACTTGATTGGAAATAACTGCAGTGATTAAGATAGAGAACCTAAGAATTCTTAAAAAAAAATGATTCTAGTTCTAAATTATTTTAAAATATTAACAAAAGGGTTATTGCTGTTTAGATCATTAGAATGAAATAATTAAATCATAGTTAATTGTGAATTACCGACACTAAGAACCTTTATCAACTTAAATATAAATCAAAGGGCCAAAAATTCAAAAGTATTTATAATTTGTTTTCAAGTGTATTATATCCTTCTTTTTTTTTTAATTTTATTTTATTTTTAAACTTTACATAATATATCCTTCTTTCTAATGGTTGCTTTTTCTCCTAATTGTATGTCCTTGAGGTTTTGAGCTTAAAGGCTCCATGCATATATCAGCATTAGGAGAAAGAATATCAGATTACAATTTAAAGGGGAGGAAAATGGCCATGTATGCCAGAAAGATAGTCTGTAAGACGACATTACTTTCAGCTCATCAAACAAAATCATGTACAAGATTAAATTTATCCTGTCTCCATCTAGTTATCTCACATTGAGATCAACTTCAAAAAATCTAATACTATCTAGAGAATGGCAATCAGTGAGGCTTATCAACAAGGCACATTCATGTTATAATATAAACCTTTTTCAATTTCAAAAATTGACGGCTAAGAGCTCTTTAGCAGTGGCATTTGATTCCACATTACTCTGCAGGGTGCCAGAGAAAAACAAAGACCCATCATTCTGAGCCTTCTATTTACAGACTCAGGCCAAACTGCAAAAAACATTCTTAAGGAAATTGCTACTGTTATTATGTACTGCCCATGAATGTAGACAGGTCTCTTTATTTCAACTCTAAATAGAAAGATAGAAACACAGCGGTTAAATATTACATTTTAGAGTTGTGCTATTTCTCCATAAAATAGTGTTTGAAACACTAAGAATAACTAAAAGAACAGGTGAGAATAACCCCTGGAAGTTAAAGATCAACCCACCAAAGCAATTCTCTTTATGAATTTGCAAACTTTAAATTAATAAATATTTATGAATTTTCAAAGAAATAGAGGAAAACAACAGAATGGAGAAGACTAGAGATCACTTCAAGAAAATTGGAGATACCAGGGAATATTTCATGCAAAGATGGGCACAATCAAAGACAGAAATGGTAAGGACCTAACAAAAACAGAAGAGATTAAGAAGAGGTGGCAAGAATATACAGAGGAACTATACAAAAAAGGTCTTAATGACCCATATAACCATAATGGTGTGGTCATTCACCTACAGCCAGATATCCTGGACTGTGAAGTCAAGTGGGCCTTAGGAAGCATTACTATGAACAGAGCTAGTGGAAGTGATGGAATTCCAGCTGAGCTATTTCAAATACTAAAAGATGATGCTGTTACAGTGCTGCACTCAACATACCAGCAAATGTGAAAAACTCAGCAGTGGCCACAGCACTGGAAAAGGTCAGTTTTCATTCCAATCGCAAAGAAGGGCAATGCCAAAAATGTTCAAACTACAGTACAACTGTGCTCATTTCACATACTAGCAAGGTAATAGTCAAAATCCTTCAAGCTAGGCTTCAACAGTACAAGAACCAAGAACTTCCAGTTGTACATGGTAGATTTAGAAAAGGCAGAGGAACCAGAGATCAAATTGCCAACATCCACTGGATCATAGAGAAAGCAAGGGAATTCCAAAAATAAATCTTCTTCTGCTTCATTAACTACACTAAAGTCTTTGACTGTGTGAATCACAACAAACTGTGGAAAGTTCTTAAAGAGATGAGAGTAGCAGACCACCTTACCTGCCTCCTGAGAAACCTGTGTGCAGGTCAAGAAGCAACAGTTAGAACCAGACATGGAACAATGGACTGGTTCAAAATTGGGAAAGGAGTATGTCAAGGCTGTATATTTCACCCTGCTTATGTGACCCTTACATGCAGAGTACATCATGTGAAACGCTGGGCTGGATGAAGCACAAGCTGGAATCAAGATTGCTGGGAGATTCAAAAGGGAGGGGATGTATGTATACCTATGGCTGATTCTTGTTGAGGTTTGCCAGAAAACAACAAAATTCTGTAAAGCAATTATCCTTCAACTGAAAAAAAAAAGATTGCTGGGAGAAATATCAACAATCTCAGCTATGCAGATGATACTACCCTAATGGCAGAAAGTGAAGGGGAACTAAAGAGCCTCTTGATGAAGGTGAAAGAGGAGCATGAAAAACCTGGCTTAAAATTTAACATTCAAAAAATTAAGATCATGGCATCTAGTCCCATCACTTCATGGCAAATAGATGGGGAAACAATGGAAACAGTGACAGACTTTATTTTCTTGGGCTCCAAAATCACTGCAGATGGTGACTACAATCACAAAATTAAAAGATGCTTGCTCCCTGGTGGCTCAGACAGTAAAAGCGGCTGCCTACAATGCAGGAGACCTGGGTTCAATCCGTGGGTCAGGAAGATCCTCTGGAGAAGGAAATGGCAACCCACTCCAGTACTCTTGCCTGGAAAATTCCATGGACGGAGGAGCCTGGTGGGCTACAGTCCATGGGGTCGCAAAGAGTCAGACATGACTGAGCAACTCCACTTTCACTGGAAAAAAAGCTATGACAAATCTACACAGTGTATTAAAAAGCAGAGACATCACCCTGCTGACAAAGGTCTGTATAGACATAGCTATGGTCTTTCCAGTAGTCATATATGGATGTGAGAGTTAGACCATAAAGAAGGCTTAGCGCCGAAGAATTGATACTTTTGATTTGTGGTGTTGGAGAAGACTCTTTGAGAGTCTCTTGAACTGCAAAGTGATCAAATTAGGCAATCCTAAATGAAATCAACCCTGAATATTCATTGCAAGGACTGATGATGAAGCTGAAGCTCCAATACTTTGGCCACTTGATGCAAAGAGCCGATTCATTGGAAAAGACCCAGATGCTGGGAAAGATTGAGGGCAGAAAAAGGGGATGACAGAGGATGAGATGGTTGGATGGCATCACCAACTCAATGGACATGAGTTTGGGCAAACTCCAGGAGATAGTGAACGACAGGGAAGCCTGGCACGCTGTAGTCTATGGAATTGCAAAGAGTCAGACACAACTTAGTGACTGAACAACAACAAAATTTGTAACAGAGCAAGAAAACAGACACAACAAAGGAGACAAATAACTTTTAAAATAAATTTCATACAAAAGGAGACAAATAAATTTTTAAAAAAAACTTTAAAGAACCCTGAAAGATCAGAAAATATATACTTTTAGCACACATCTTAACTGTCTAATGCAATTAAGCTTCTGATGATATCTGTTGGTTTCTCATGTCTTCAATTACAGAAAAAAAGCCTTTCCCGTGTCTTCATTTATAGGAATTAGAGAAGTAAAAACACGTGTGACTGAGGTCTACGTACTAGCTCATGACTTTCCAGTTTTTCTTACTAAACACTCACATTTCTACAGAGTCACTTACTCCTAGAGTTGGAAGTTTCTAGGAGAGAGGCTGTCAGCCCTGGCTGCACCCATGAGGGGAGTGGGGTTAACATGCTGAAGCCCCGCTCTACTTCCAATGGCTGAACTGTCTCAGATGGGGTCCAGGCAGCAGTAGCTTTACAAATCACCCGCCAACTGATCCTAGTGAGTAGTCTGTCACCTCTTCAAAAAGAAGACCTCACGGGGTATCCAGGCTCTGTACAAACACTTCCAATGTTGAGCTCCAAAATCTTATTTGAAGAATCTAAAGATAATATACCACTTTATGGATGTTCATTTTTCAAATGAATGTTTCTAATTTTCCCTTTTTACTGAGGTATCATTGATTTACAATATTATATTAGTTCTCAGATGTATAACATAATGAATCAAAATTTTTATATATTATACTCCATTTAAAGTTATTATAAAATATTGGCTATAGGCCCTATGTTGTACAATATATTCTTGTAGCTTATTTATTTAATACATAATAGTCTGTATTTCTTAATCCCCTATCCTTGTCTTGCCCCTCTCCACTGGTAACCACTAGTTTGTTTTCTATATCTGGGAGCTTGTTTCTGTTTTGATACATTCATTCATTTATTTTTTAGATCCCATATACAAGTGATAACGGGCTTCCCAGGTAGCTTAGCAAAGAATCTGCCTGCAATGTAGGAGACACAGGAGATGCAGGTTTGAACCCTGGGTCGGGAAAATCTCCTGGAGGAGGGCATAGCAACCGGCTCCAGTATCCTTGCCTAGAGAATCTCATGGACAGAGGAACCTGATGGGCTACAGTCCATAGAGTCACAGAGTCAGACACGACTGAAGCGACTAAGCAGGCACACGTATGTGATAACACTCTGCCTTCCTCTTTTTTTTTTTTTTGGCCATGCCATGTGGCATGCGAGATCTTAGTTCCCTGACCAGGGATTGAACCCAAGCCCCCTGAAGTGGAAGAGCAAAGTCTTAACCACTGGACCACCAGGGAAGTCTCATCTCTGTCTGACATTTCACTAAGCATAATACCCTTCAGGTCCATCCACGTTGTTGCAAACAGCAAAACTTTTCATCCTTTTTATGGTTAAGTAGTATTCCACTGTACCACATCTTCTTTATATGAACAGTTGATTTTACAGGGCAAAATGACCCACCATTTCCCCTAACAACCACCAGCAGAGTTCCACAATCTTTGTACTTGTTCCTTTTCCTAAAATTCACTTCCCTCAATCTCTACCTGACTGGCTCATTCTAATCACTCAGATCTGGGCTCAAATGTCATCCCTGGGAGAGGTTTTTCCTGATCGTGTTTTCCCCAGCAAGCCTTCATCTCTTCACTCATGGCATTTCTCACATCTGACATGTGTGTGTGATTGCTGACTCTCTCCCCATAAGCTTCATTCAGGGAGTCCCATCTTGCTATTTTCAGAAAGCAGCACAGTGCCACCAACATAGTAGCCACTGAGTAAAAATTTTTAAATGAATAAATGAAATAAAACAAGAAGTAATGGACATGCCTCTGATGAAGCCTGTGTTTTTAAAAAAAGAAGTAATGGACAATCTAAAGAAAAAAAAAATCCAGTTGGTATAAAATGTAAAATAGTTGACAATGTAGATTATAAAATACTAGGCCAATAAAAATTATGGATGGTTTTAATTTTCTTCATAATTTTGGGTACTTTATTGTCTTCAATAAAAGTAAATTATATTTATAGTTATAACCAAAGTAGTATTATAATAAAAGTAATTTTTTCTGAAAAGTTAAAAACAAAACAAAACCTCAAGTATCACAGGGCAAAGAAGGGATCACGTAATGAATCCCAGTTGCTTCTGCATCATCTTGGCTTCTCCCCAGGACCCGGCATGGACAGGATGTGGCCATACTGCAGGATGCAGGACCAGCTCTTGCTGGCCCTGGAAACCAGCCACCTATTATGGTGATCCATGTAGCTCCAACACCAGCCAAGAAGACAAGGAATCAAAATCACTGCTAATTCACCCAGAAAACTTTCCATCATTTCCCTTGGTATTATCACACAGGCCTGTCATGGGGCAACCCAACAAATTCCATCAGTTTCTATGACACACACACACATGTTTTCTCTCTCACAGACCACCCAAGCTAGCCTTAGGGCCAACTCTGGTCACCTCCCCACCCTCTCCAGCCTCCAGTGCCAACCACACTCCCTGAGGCTCTCTGGTTTTCTTCCCAAATCAGTCCCATTTGCTTCATACTTGAAACATCAGTGCCTTAAAAATACAGTCCTGCCCTAGAAATACTTCATTTTAAAAGGATATACTATTAAATTTAAATGTCAAGTTACAAAGTAATATGTATGATATTATTTCATTTTAATAAAAAACAAAAGAACAACAAAAAACTTGCATGTGGATTCACATGTTTAAAGATATTTAAAACAAGTATAAGAGAATACTCACCAAAGTGCTAACACAGAGACAGAACGGGGAGGAAAGGCAGGGGAAACTACTTAATTGTCTACGCTTTTACTTGACTAGGATCATTGCCACAAATGGTCATAATTATACAGCTATAATTTTTAAAGAGCAGTCAAACTCTTGTGGCCAAAAAAAGAAAAAGTGCTAATGCACTCAGTCAGTGAGGGTTGGGGTGCTGCTGCTCCTACCACCCCTAACCCACGAGGTCTGCAAGGGCTGGTTTTCCTCACTGGGCCAGCCCAGCTTCTTGCCCACTGTTTATGAGTTGGCACATCTCCTAATTCAGAATGCAATCAGAGTAACTGGTGAAAACATTGTTAAATTATTTGTGTATTCCATATTCTGGAAATTAGGACTGAATAAAATGACAACCAACTGCAAAAATTATTCATTTGTTTTATTAAACTAAGAGGTGAGTATTTTAATTTATCAAGCAACTTATGCCTCCCCTCAAGGAAAACATGAATTTTAAAAACTCATATAACTCAGGCATCAACTTTGCCCTCTAAAACTTTCCCCCTAGAACCTTCCTTTGTGAATGAAACCACCTTCTAATCCATCCTGGTATTCTCAAACCTACTCTCTTCTTCACTCTCCACAACCGGTCACATCCAACACCACCTTCCACCCTACATCCCCTTAACAGCCCTCAGGTTTTGTACCCCCTCACACCACTACCCCTACTGCCTCTGCAGTTCCAATCCACCCTCTATGACCAACACCATGACCTTCTTAACCACATGCTGACTCAGGTGTTGGAGCCTCTCAGGTAATAAGTGCAAAGAAAATGAGTTTCTTCCTGAACCAGGTTTCACCACTTCACTTTGTGGCCTTGGGAAGGACCCCTAGCTTCCCTAAGACTAGGTTTTCTCTTTGTATGATGCAAGCCATATCTATCTTGTAAAAGGATTGCTGTAAGAATTACGGATAAGGCATGCAAAGTGCCTAGTCCTAAATGGGGCTGTATACATAGTTCAAGTCTTTATTACTTTAATTATTTTCTTATCTGTTAAAAAAAAAGGCAATAAACCTCTGAGTTACTTTGAAGATTAAATAAGATGTAAGGCACCAAACAGTTACTGTTTCCTTTCATTTCCTTTTAATGGTTCCCCATCTCTAAGACAAAATACAGTCACTGATACTTTCCCAATTTCATTTTCTGCCACTTCTCCTTCAGCATAATCAATTATTTAACAGTCAGACTCTGCACCTCTTTATACCCTCCTCTCCTTCAAAGCCATGTTTACAGGTAAAATCTTAGGTGTGGGAAAGTCCTTTACTATGTATTTCAACATGCAAGCTAATTACCGTATTTTCAAATTTGGAATGCAATATCCATACAGTACAAGCATATTTAAGAGGAAGACAGGGGAGAATATTTGTAAGTATTAAATTTTGAAAACCATCTTCAAATCATGGCTGCTGTACATGTTCATGCAAACATGATGAATGTGATGAGAGACGATAAAATTTTGCTAAGTAGTATCTGAGAAATAACTTCGCTAGAGATGAAATTTTGAGTTGAAATAAAAAGAAAAAAAAATGGTGCAAGTTAGAGAAAAAGTGAAAGTTGCTCAGTCATGTCCGACTCTTTGCAACCCCATGGACCATACAGTCTATGGAATTCTCCAGGCCAGAATACTGGAGTGGGTAGCCTTTCCCTTCTCCAGGGGATCTTCCCAATCCAGACACAGAACCCAGATCTCCCATATTACAGGAGGATTCTTCACCAGGTGAGCCACAAGGGAAGCCCGCAAGTTAGAGAAACTAGGTAAAAAAATAAATAAATAAAGAAGAAATATGATTGAAAGTGTGATTATGTTTGCTTGTTGAGGTTGCTTATAAACACTTTCCATAAGTATATGTCCACATACTTTAGATGTTTTCATTAACTTGATAATAAATGCAACTGTAAGTATAACATTTCTTCTTTAAAAACAATAAAACTACTAGCTTAGATAAATAAATACTTTCTCTATGTTTCTTCATAGACTGGAAAATAAATCTGGGTTTTTCCCCCCATATGATTTTATGATTTAGAATTTACAAAGAGAAGAGAAACTAACAATCTTTCTAACCATAAGAGGGGAAAAAAATGAGTTCTGTTTAAAGATGAACTCAGGTACTTAAATGACTTTCGTCAGGTCCCTAATATGACAATCTCTAAAAACATTTAAGTTCAGTGTTTATTTCTTGGACGATTTAATTAGAATCCTGAAAAAGCATCAAGTTGGCTATAAGAGGAAAAGCTGCTCTGTGTCCACAAAATGCTCCCTCAGCACCCTGTGTCTATCCTTAGTGTCAGGCTGACAAAAGGAGGAAATGAGGTAAAAGATTCTTAGTAGAGAGTACACTGTAACCTAGCTGCCAAACTTTTCTAAAGTTGTCACATGGACATGTTTTCATGCTACCAGGAATGCTGAATCATTCCTTTCGAAGAGGATCTCTTAAAACTTCTCTACATTTAAAAAAAAAAACAAACTTCTCTACATTTTAAACATTTTTAAAGCCAAAAAACACAACTCTTAAAGTTAAATTTTAGGATTTTTTTCTTTTTTTTTAAATGAATGTTTAATTTTCAAATTATTTTAGAACCATGACTCTTCTTCAAATACTATTTTGGCCTGGGTGACAGGCACAGTGCTCATTTACACACATCCCAAAATTACGCCCAGCCAGGCCCTCAGGCCACTGAAAAGCAAGCATTATCCGTGAAATCATAAAGCCATGGTCAAGTATTTTAGTGGACATGTACTTTGTCCCGCTCTCCAAAGATAATGAAAAGGAGAGCAGTATGATGATGTCAGAAGTCATTCTTTTTTCACAGCATTAGTATTTTTTTTCCTTCAAGTATGGAGAAGGAAATGGCAACCCACTCCAGTGTTCTTGCCTGGAGAATCTCAGGGACGGGGGAGCCTGGTGGGCTGCCATCTATGGGGTCGCACAGAGTTGGACACGACTGAAGCAACTTAGCATGTTCTTTTGTAATTACAACAGTCATGTAGGCACAGGGCAGAGCCCTAATGTTATGAAGCCAAGACAAAGAACATTCCAGGCTTAGGAAAGAAAGTAACTAGATAACAATTAATGAATTAATCATTTTGATTCTGCACATCTTCAGCAATACTGCTCACATGCATTACAGTCAGAGCTGTACACAGCCTGGGAAAGGGGGGCAGCAGCATTGCTGGGTGCTGACTCTTGAAAACAACATGACCTGTAAAGACTGAGCCATGTCGCGACACTGCAAATTACTAATGTCCAACTTGAACTTAGCACAGTATTTTTCTGTTGACTGGTCCAACTACTTTTAAATAAATTATATCTGTTGAAACAGCTAGGAAATAAACCAAAGATTTTATACTTGGCTTTATAGTTTAGTGCAGCAACATCATTTCCTATATATACCTTCAAACGAACGAAACTTCCTTTTGATAAATCAGAGCACTAATAAAATGTGTTTTTCAAAAATGACTTCTATGTGATATCATCACCGCAATATTTTAGTTTCCACAATTATTTTACATTTACTTTTCACACAGGAAATATTATTGAGACTGATTTAGCTCATTTAAATAATACTCCCACCTAAAGGATACATTGTGTTTAAAGGGTCAAAATAACAGGTCTCACTATCAAATATAATGATTAATTTTATTACCCTAAAATACACTTTTATATAATTGTATAAGCCAGTTCACTGGGAACTTTCAATTATATTTATGCTAAATGCAAACTCAAAATACATATGTAAACAAGTATCATTTGCTGACAATAATTTTGATAAATATTTGTTAATCTCCTGATATACAGAACAAAATACACCTCAATTTTTGTAGGAAAAAAATTGTAATTGGTATTTGCATTATTCTATATTAAGAAAAATGTCACAATATTCTTATAAAACATTTTTTCTCATTTTTCCTATGATGCTGATGAAAGTAATACAGGTAGCTTTTAACACTAGTCACTACATATACTTCCTCATTTTCTTAGTCTTTCTCTGACGCTAACCAATATGGACTGGTGAATGCTTGATAAAGTATATATTCTTCCAGTATAAATTTATTCTTTCATAAAATATTTACTGTAGGCTCACTATGTAGTGGGCTTTGTGTTAAAGACTTTGGATGCAATATTAATTAAGACAGATTCCTTGCCTAGAGAACACACGGTCTAGTAAAGGCAAACGACAATTGCATTAAAGTTTACTATATATGGTGAATGCAATGACACAGAAAAACCGTAGTAGGGTTATTTGAATCAAGCAGGAAAGCTAGTCAACAGTTATATTCATTTCATTAAATTAAGTCTACCATCTTTATCAAAGAGGTGATGGCTTAACATTGCCTGGTTTGCACTTCCTTGTCTTGGTAAAACAGTGTTGATAAGTGTAGACAACATCAAAACATCCCTGAAAATTACAATCACCATCCTGTTTGCTGACTTCACCAGGTTTAGCATTATTGAATTTAAACGTATCAGGTAAAGACCTAATCTAAGTTGGAAAATACCATTAAATCTAGTTGTAGTTAAGAACAGACATATACTTGGTAAAAACAAAAACAAAAGACAAAACCAAAAGAACATAAACTAGAAATTTACAGCCTAACACACAAAAAATCAGATTTCCAATTGTGGTTTTTACCATATGTTTATTTTTTTTTTTACATTTAGGCATAAGAATAAAAATAATATATATCTGAAAGTATAAATGTTTACCATATTATGTATTAAATTAGAAGGCAGGTTGATTAGATATGTCATAGATCATGCTTCTTAAATATAATAATACAAAACAAGACAGCCCCCTGAGAAACTGTTTGAGTACATTATAAGAAAAACATGTATGATTAACATTATATACGAGATTAAAATTAACATTTTAAATGCCAACAGGCACATAAAAATAAAGGCGTGCCACACAGAAAAGCAGTGTGTACATTTTCATTTATGCTACACATAGTACCTCAGGAATTGGGTAAAACAGACTGAATTTCTTCAACAATATGTATATTCCTCTAAGTCTTTTGATAGGAAATCAAAGTATATTCACTACTTATTTTTTTCCAAACATTAGCTAGTCTTTAAAAGAAGCCAATACCAAAAGATTAAAGAGGACAACTGTTAGATATACACGGTCCATTTGTGACATTCTGGTTTTATATACACAGTCATTTAAAACAGAAGAGCCTTATTTGAAATGCACCGCTACTCATGCATTTGATGTATGCCATTCTTTCAGACCATCTGTAGGGGACTTAATTTTCCCTGGTCAGGGTGACCTTATAAGACTTTGGGCATGGCCCATCCTCACTCAGAGGGGAAACTGAGGCAGCAGCAATCCCCAGCAGTAGAGTTGTTTTTCTCCTGCAGCCAGACAAGGATAACTAAAGCCAAGGAGAAGGAAGAGTGCTCACTCTTTTTCAAATGGGATTGGCGGGGAATTCTCTTAATAACAGTTTCCAATCTCATCAAGGAGTGGTTACATTCATCAGAAGGCTGAGGTTCTACATCCTTTGAAACTGTGGCTCCTCAACACAAACCTACTCAAAGCCTTTGTGGATTATGGGATTGTCACTGAAACCTGAGCTTGATATAACAGCAGTTTTGAGAAGTTTGATTTATGCATTCCGACCCGGCTGAATGTCGCCTCTGAGTGCTGAGACTTGAGGACTCTTACGAATCTCCCTCCCCCACAGGCCAAACAGCCGTCGCCTCCCAAATTCCAGATTATACATTCATTTCCTGGGCAATTTCCCTCTTGGGGCTAAAACAATGGACTCTTTCAATCTTTTCTTATCTACAAGGGTTCTAAGTGAAGAAACAGTCCTTTCAATAGTAAGCTTCCCGACTACTTTATAAATGATGAGTGGGCGCCGAGGGTGGGGGGACCAGGCCGAGCGGGGAAGAGGTGACAGGCAACTCACCTCTTTCAGCTGCTCCAGCTCCTGTTTGAGGCTGTCGTATTCAGCCTCCAGCTCATCATACTGCTGCTTGAGGGTCAGCTTCTCTTCCAGTACCACCAGTCCGTATTCGGCCGCCTGGATCTTTTCGTGGGTGGTCTCCGTGAGCTCCTTGGTCAGCCTCTCTATCTCGGTCTTATAATGGTCCACAGTCTGCAATACCTCTTCCGCGGCCATAGCCCCGGTGGACGGAGGTAGGAGTGGGTAACCGGGTGGAGGAGATGGATGCAAAGCAGGCGGGGGAAGGGAGAAGGAACTAAAGAGGGAAGGATGAAAATGGGAAAAGAATTGCCTCTCTGGCAGCCGCAGCTACACTGCCTGAGAACCTGGCGAGAAACGCAACATGGAGAATGCAGGGGAGAGGATCAACGGCGAGGTGGCAGCTGCTGCGGCATGTGTCCTCCGGGCCGGACCCTGCCTGCGGTCAGCAGCGGTGCGGCATGGCCCAGCTGCGGCGGCCGGGGGCGACAAGGGGCTCCGATTCTGCTTATTCAGAGGCGCGCGGCCGCCATGTCTCGGGGCAGCGTCACTGCAGTCTCCCCAGGTCCAGCGCTCCGGCTCGCCGCGCCCGCCCGCTCCACCTGCTCCCTCCGGCCGCGCTGCAGCCGGTGCGGAATGATGCAGCGTCGGCCCGCTCCCTCCCTGCGCGCTGGCCGGGGCTCAGAGCGGGAGGCGGGGAGGCGGACGGAGTCGGCGCGGGGGGAGGGGGAGGGACCAGACGGAAACCTCCGGAGGCGCCTCCCGCCGGTCCGCACCGCGGGTGCCGGGGGCTGAGGCTGAGAAAGCTGGACGCGTGCGGGGTGGGACCCCAGCCCGGCCTGGCCCTGCCCGCCCGGCTGGCCGCCGGATGGGTGTCGAGGCCCCAGAGGGTGGCTTAGGCGCCTGGCTCTCGCTGAGACGTGAGCCCAAGCTCAGGAAGCTGCCTGGAATCGGTGCCTTCCTCGAAGAGAAGCAAACGGGAACTAGCGCGCTTGTGCCCGGGGCCCGAGCATCCTCTTTCAGACGCCCCGGTCTCGCAGTACCCTTCCCGGTCTTCTGCACCCAAACGCTCTGCTTCCAAAGCCTTCTAGGAGCACCCCGCCCCTCGACACACACACACACAAGGTTCCTGCTTCCGCCCCTTCCGCCTCCTTCGTCTCCCCTTGTGCCCGCTCCTTTCCCTATCCTTCACCTCTGCCCTCTCCAAGTAACCTTACTGTCTCAGGACAGTCTTCGCTAAAGATTGTTTGCCCTCACCCAAGCTTTCTGTGTCCAGTTTATCACATCACTGCTTAGAAAAAGATCTATAATGTAGGCCTCTGGGTACTATTATTTCTTGCCCCAGTAGTTCTACTCCACGGATTCTTCAATAAAGGAAAACTGCATGAAATTCCCTCTATATAGTATCAACAGTACCCTACAATAAATAGTCTTAAAAAGAGCTAACAGTTCTGGAGACCATGTGCCAAGCATTCGAAGTATGGTATATGCAATCTCTCCCATCCTAACAGCAGCTCTGAGGTCTGAACCATTACAATTCACAGGTGATGAAAGAAAGGCACAGGGAATTTGAGTGATTTGCCCAAAGTCAGGCAACTCTTAACTGATGAAGCCAAAATTTAATCATAACTCTAGAGCTGTAACCTGAATCATTATGTTTATTCACCTTCACTCATTACTAATGCAAAACCAACAATTATATTACATGCTTATAAAATGACCACTGTAATCAATATGAAGAGTGATAATGAAGAGTCACAAAAGGAAATGAAGGCAAGGTCAGAGTGAGAGAGAATAAAGAATGAAGAAGAAATGGGAATTGAGAACAACCAAGAAGAAAGGCAGCAATAGGAGCAGAAAATGAAAAAATTACACTATTTCTGTGTAACTAGTAGATTGTGGAGGCGCATCCCAGGTGGAGCTAGTGGTAAAGAACCTGCCTGCCAGTGCAGGAGATGTGGCAATAAAAGATATGGGTTTGATGCCCGGGTCAGGAAGATTCTCTGGAGAATGAAACAGCAACCCAATCCAATATTCTTGCCTGGAAAATTCCATGGACAGAGGAGCCTGGCAGGCTATAGTCCTTATGGTTGCAAAGAGTCATACACGATTGAAGTGACTTAGCATGCAATAGGCTATGGAGTCAATAGATCAAGGACCTGACCAGTTTCTTCCCTCTCTCCTGGTGGCACTTATTGCAGAGTTGTTTCTAAGTGGCCAAGAAGTGTTCAAATACACACACACACACACACACACATGCTCTCTCTTTAAGCAGGACTCTCCATTGTGTACAAGGTGAAGGGAAAAAAGACAGTGGTTGATAGTGTGGGAGGAAGAGCAAATGACAATGTCCTTATAAAGCCTTGACTAACAGGTTCTCTGGATGTGATTCTTCAAAAATAGACCAAAACAAGAGATTCCTTCCACATGCTCACAGTTACAACAGGATATTCTCTTGTGATTATCTGATCAAGAAAGGAGAGAAGAGAAGGCAAGGGAAGGAGAGGGGAGAGGAGGAAAGGGAAGGGAAAGGAAAAAGAAAACACATGAAATTTGTTTTGGATTTGGATCACCATGAAGGAAATGGCAATCCACTCCAGTATTATTGCCTAGAGTATCCCAGGGATGGGGGAGCCTGGTGGGCTGCCATCTATGGGGTCTCACAGAGTCGGACACAACTGAAGCAACTTAGCAGCAGGAAATTCTATTCCAGCTTTGCAGTCTTGATCTCACTGCAGTTAAGAAGCCCATCCCCACCCCATGTGCTCCTTTAGTGTCCAGTCTCCGTGACAAGGACGAATGACCGTGCACTGCTGAAGAAAAGGAGAGGAAACCTGTAATTGCAGTTAGCTAAACTGCCTTCTTCCCAGGATGCCCTCACGCCACAAAGTATAAGCACAGTTCTTCAAAGGGATCACAACACTTGGGGTAGATCGCTGTGTCTCTTTTTCCTCTGGATAGAACAAAGAATGGAGTTTTATTCTGTAACTTTCCTAAGTTTCCATTGCCACCCATTGCCTATGCCCCATTTTCCTGATTGATATAATTTTGTTAATATATTCAGCCTAACTTCATTAAGACATGTATACTAGTTTAATAGTTTAAGATTTGATTACAACTTTGATCCTTTCTAAGTCAGTATTTAACTTGAAAAAAGTAAGCATTTCCTTATATATCATACTCTTCCAGTATTGCAGTTATATTTCTCTCTTTATTCATATATGTGTCATAGTGAAAGAAAGTGAAGTCGCTCAGTTGTGTCCGACTCTTTGCAACCCCATGGCTACCTCCATCCATGGGATTTTCCATGCAAGAATACTGGAGTGGGTTACCATTTCTGTCTCCCATATCATATATACGTGCATACATATATATAAATCAAAGTCAGGTACCCAGAAAATAATTTCTTAAATCATTTGTAGAAGCACGGTTCCCTCATATTTCTTTATCTTTGCAACTTCCAGTCATTTATGATACTTTCTAACAAATATATTTTAAAAAGTTGTGTTTTTGTGGTCTAGTACCTCAAACCAGAGCTTCCCAGGTGGCTCAGTGGCAAAGAATCTGCCGGCCAAGTAGTAGACGTGGATTTGATCCCTGGGTCGGGAAGATCCCCTGGAGAAGGAAATGGCAGCCAATTCCAGTATTTTTACTTGGGAAATCCCATGGACAGAGGAGCCTGTCATGACTTTGCAACTAAACTGCCACCACCACCACCTCAAACCAACCTTTCACCAACTTTGTCAGCATGAATATTGTTTTCTCTTGCTCCCATTCATTCATTCAGTAGTTAAACCAATGTTTATTAAGTACTCATTGTGTCCGAGGTACAACAGTTAAGCCTTGTGAAATCAATGACCAATAAGATGACAATGTTCAAGTATCCCTGACTCACGGAGTTTATGTTCTGGGAGGGACAGGGAAAGAATAGCGTAAATGAAAAAAACAGCAACAACAAAAAAGGAAAGTAATACAATAATTCCAAATTTTGACATTGACAGGCTGCTGCTGCTGCTAATTCACTTCAGTTGTGTCCGACTCTCTGAGAGCCCATAGACGGCAGCCCACCAGGCTCCTGTCTAGGGTTCTCCAGACGAGAACACTGGAGTGGTTTGCCGTTTCCTTCTCCAATGCGTGAAAGTGAAAAGTGAAAGTGAAAGTCGCTCAGTCGTGTCAGACTCTTAGCAACCCCATGGACTGCAGCCTACCAGGCTCCTTCGTCCATGGGATTTTCCAGGCAAGAGTACTGGAGTGGGTTGCCATTGCCTTCTTCTATTGACAGGCAAAATACAGCATAAATGGTTAAGAGCACAAGCTAGTTGGCTTGGGGCGAAATCCAAATTCACCACTTACTAGTTATTGTGCCTCAGTTGCCTCGTCCTTAAAGATGGAATAATAACTTAATCAACTAGTGAGATTGCTGTGAATAGAATAGTATTTGATACCTAATACACAGCATATGGGCTTCCCTGATGGCTCAGACAGTAAAGAATTTGCCTGCAGTGCCAGAGACCCAGATTCAATCCCTGGGTCGGGAAGATGCCCTGGAAAAGAGAATGGCAACTCACTCTAGTATTCTTACCTGGAGAATTCCATGGACAGAGGAGCTGGGTGGGTTATACAGTCCATACTGACTCAAAGAGTTGGATACGACTGAGCGACTAACACTTTCTGCTTTCAAGCAGCATATGTGTGCTTGTTTCTTTAAATTTTTGAAGAAAAATAAGGATAAAATTGGAGTTTCCCAGGTGGCACAGTGGTAAAGAATCCGCCTGCCAATAGAGGAGACAAGGGTTTGATCCCTGGGTCAGGAAGCTCCTCCGAAGAGGAAATGGCAATCCACTCACTCCTGTGTTCTTGCTTGGAAAATTCCATGGACAAGAAGAGCCTGGAGGGCTACAGTCCACAGGGTCGCAAAGAGTCAGACACGGCTGAGCATACACATAAGGATAAAATTGAGATAGAAAAAATAAATAACAGGATAATCAATGGAGATCTCTCTGAAGACGTGATTTTATCTTAGTATCTAAGGAACATGAAGGAATTAGACATGGAAAATGCAGGGGAAGACCTTTCCAGGGAGTGGGGACAGCGTGTGTAAAAACCTAAGGCACAAAAGAACTTGGTGAGTGCGAAGAATAAAAATCAGAGGCTGAAGTTGATTAAGCAAAGGGGAGATGGTTTAAGACTACGCTAGAGAGACAGGCAACACTGAAACATACTCGGAAATCATGTCTACCTTGCAGGTTAGGATAGAGACTTTGGCTGTTGCCCACCTGAAGCTAATACAATGTTCTATGTCAATTATATCTCAATTTAGAAAAAGAGTCTGATGTTTCAAAGTGTAAATGTTCACAGAGTAAAAATTTCCAAGAGAAATGAGTTTCACATCACAGAAACAAGAAGAGACAAGATAGTTCTGTTTAGCTTCTCAACATGAACTACAAAACTTGTTAAATAGCCCTATTAACCGAACCTGGGCTTCCCAGGTGGCACTAGTGGTAAAGAACCCATCTGCCAATGCAGGTAGACATAAGAGACGCGGGTGCAATCCCTAGGTTGAGAAGATCTGCTAGAGAAGAACACAGCAACCCACGCCAGTATTCTTGCCTGGAGAATCCCACGGACAGAGGAGACTGACAGGCTACAGTCCACAGAGTCACAAAGAGTCAGACACGACTGAAGTAACTTAGCACAACTGAATCAGCCTTAAAGTCAGAAGAGCTGATGGATTATGAGTTATGATTTTTGAGACTCCTAGAAAGGACTTTTTTTAACCCTCTCCCCTTCTTTCTAATCCCCCTCAATGACGTCTGAAACTTCTTTGGTAATAAAAAAAGAAGTCTATTATCTCGTAATTAGAAGTACATTTTTTAAAAATGCAAAAAGTTACTAAACTTACAGTTATAATTGCTTTTTCCCCCCCTGATTCTGATAGTTACACCAAAGAAAGAACAGAATGGTTGAAAAGGAGGAGGCTAGGAACACTGAAGACAAATATCATTTGTGCCTAAGGCAACTCTTCAGGGCTTCTCTGGTAGCTCAGCTGGTAAAGAATCCACCTGCAATGCAGGAGACTCCAGTTCGATTCCTGGGTCGGGAAGATCCGCTGGAGAAAGGATATTCTACCCACTCTAGTATTCTTGGGCTTCCCTTGTGGCTCAGCTGGTAAAGAATCTGCCTGCAATGCAGGATACTGCGGTTTAATCCCTGGGTTGGGAGGATGCCCTGAAGAAGGGAAAGGCTACCCACTTCAATATTCTGGCCTGGAGAATTCAATGGACTGTATAGTCCAAAGTGTTGAAAGAGTAGGACACGACTGAGCAACTTTCATTTCACAACTCCTCAAGATTTGGGTAGAATTCCTTAATTGCTTCTTTTTTGTTAACATATGTTCTTTTCTCTTGGTTTTTGGTGGCCTCAGAATTTATATAGAGATCCCAAATCTGTTCAGAAGCTTTCCTTTGCTTAACAGTCAAAAAAAAAAAAGAATAAGGAATTTTGGTTTTAGTCTCAATGCAGTGGGATATTATTGGTTATTCAGCCAGGAATGAAATCATTTGATTTGTATCATAGGAATATCACTACTATGCCCAAAAAAGTTTGGAGGTATCAAAATATAGAAGTAGGTTCTCTAGTTAGGAAGCTGTTGCAATTGTCCCAGAGGAAAAAAAATGATGGCCTGAATTAAGGTGGTGGCAGTAGAAAAAAGAAGTGGATACATTCAGAATACACTGGGAGAGGGGATGGAAAAAGTCTCAAGACTTGGTTGGAGATTAGATATAGGATGGAGAAAGGAGAAAAAGAAACCATTAATAAATTCTAATTTCCTGACTTGGGCAATCAGGACAATGGTTTGCATTAGTTAGATTGGAAGGCTGGGGCAGGGGAGTTGCTGGAGATTAAGAGTTCTAATTTGGACATAAGTTCAAGACACTTTTGAGACATTTGAATAGAAATATTTGTAGATAATTGGATGTAAGACCAGATTTAAGAAAGACTTCTTGGGAGATACAAAAAATTCTCCTCTGAAAAATCACTAGTATTAAATGGTATTTAAAGCAAAGAAAATGAATGGGATTATCTAGTAAAAGAATGTAAATAGAGAAGAGAAGGGATCCAGGACCTATCCCTAAGGAACGCCTAGTAAATGTTGAGTTGGAAGAGGAGAAGCCTGCAGAAAGGGGACCATTCAGTGTGGTAGGAGGAAAATCAGGAGAGAAACATCTGAAGGGAACAAAAGAAGAGAAGGTTTGAAGTGTGAAAGAATGAGGACCAAGTCAATGCCATTGAGAGATCAAGGTCGAGTAAGATGTGGAGTCAAATAAGATGTGTACACAGAAATGTCACTGAATTTGGCAACACCAAGGTAAGTACTCTTTTTTTCTTTAATTTTTTTCTCTTTTTTTGGTGGTAGGGAGTCCATTCTAAAGGAAATCAGCCCTGGGTGTTCTTTGGAAGGAATGAGGCTAAAGCTGAAACTCCAGTACTTTGGCCACCTCATGCGAAGAGTTGACTCATTGGAAAAGACTCTGATGCTGGGAGGGATTAAGGGCAGGAGGAAGAGGGGACAACAGAGGATGAGATGGCTGGATGGCATCACTGACTCGATGGACATGAGTTTGAGTGAACTCCAGGAGTTGATGGTGGACAGGGAGGCCTGGCATGCTGCGATTCATGGGGTCGCAAAGAGTCGGACACGACTGAGTGAACTGAACTGAACTGAGTGTAATACACTTTATTTTTTTTAATTGAAATATCAGTTCAGTTCAGTCGCTCAGTCGTGTCCGACTCTTTGCGACCCCATGAACCATAGTGCCAGGCCTTCCTGTCCATCACCAACTCCCAGAGCTTACCCAAACTCATGTTCATTGAGTCGGTGATGCTATCTAGCCATCTCATCCTCTGTCATCCCCTTCTCCTGACTTCAATCTTTCCCAACATCGGGGTCTTTTCAAATGAGTCAGCTCTTCACATCAGGTGGCCGAAATACTGGAGTTTCGGCTTTAGCATCATTCCTTCCAATGAATACCCAGGACTGATTTCCCTGAGGATGGACTGGTTGGATCTCCTTGCAGTCCAAGGGACTCGCAAGTGTCTTCTCCAACACCACAGTTCAAAAGCATCAATTTTTCTGTGCTCAGTCTTCTTTATAGTCCAACTCTCACATCCGTACATGACCACTGGAAAAACCATAGCCTTGACTAGATGGACCTTTGTTGACAAGTATAGTTGATTTAAAATATTGTGTTAGTTTCAGATATATACCAAAATGATTCAGCTATATGTATATTTTTTCAGATTCTTTCCCATTATAGGTTATTATAAGATACTGAATATATTTCCCTGTGCTGTACAGTCAATTCTTGTTTTTTATATATAATAATGTGTGTCTGTTAATCCCATATTCCTAATTGATCCATCCCCCCTGCTAACTTCCTCCTTTGGTAACCATGTTTGTTTTCTGTGCTTGATTCTGTTTCTGTTCTGTATATAGGTTCATTTGTATTATTTTTTAGATTCCACATGTAAGTGATACCATATATTTGTCTTTCTCAATCTGACTGAATTCACCCAGTATACACCCAGTATGATAACCTTTAGGTACATCCATGTTGCAGATGGGATTATCTCATTTGTTTGTGCTAAGTTGCTCAGTCAAGACTAACTGTTTGTTACCCCATGGACTGTAGTCTCCCAGGCTCCTCTGTCCATGAGATTCTCCAGGCAAGAATACTGGAGTGGGTTGGCATTTCCTCCTCCAGGGGATCTTCCTGGCCCAGGGATCAAACTCTTATCTCTTATGACTCTTGCATTGGCAGGTGGGTTCTTTACCACTAGCGCCACCTGGGAAACCAATATTCCATTGTATATGTATACATCTTCTTTATACATTCATCTCTTGATGGGCACTTAGATTGATTCCATATCTTGGCTATTGTAAATAATACTATCATAAACATTAGGGTGCATGTTGTCTTTCCTGGTTTATTTTATGGTTTCCTTTGCTGTGCAAAAACTTTTAAGTTTGATTAGATTCCATTTGTTTATTTTTGCTTTTATTTCTTTGGTCTTGGGAGATTGATCTAAGAAAATATTGCTACAATTTATGTCAGAGAATGTTTTCCCTGTGTTCTCACCTAGGAGTTTTATAGTATATGGTCTTACATTTAGGTCTTTAAGCAATTTTGAGTTTATTTTTGTATACTGTGTGAAGACTTCATGGATTTATATGTAGCTGTCCAGCTTTCCCAACTCCACTTGCTGAAGACACTGTCTTTTCTTTATTGTATAGTCTTGCCTCTTCTGTTGAAGATTAATTGATCATAGGTGTATGGATTTATTTGGGGGCTCTCTATTCTGTTCCATTGAGGTAAATGTCTATTTGTGCCAGTGCCATGTTGTTCTGATTACTGTAGCTTTATAATATTGCCTGAGGTCTGGGGAGGTTATACCTCCAGCTTCATTCTTTTTTCTTAGGATTGCTTTGGCAATTTTTGGTCTTTTGTTGTTCCACATATGTTTTAGGATTATGTGTTCTAGTTCTGTGAAAAAATATCATGGGTAATTTGATAGGGATCAAATTAATCTGTAGATTGCTTTGGGTATTATGGCCATTTTAACAATATTAGTTCTTCCAATCCAAGAGCATAGGATGTCTTTCCATTTCTTTGAATCACCTTCAATTTCCTTCATCAGTGTTTTATAGTTCTCAGATTATAGATCTTTTAAAAATTTTTCCCTATAAGTTTATTTTTTCTTCTAGTCTTATTGAGATATAATTGATATACAGCATGGTATAAGTTTAAGAAGTACAGCATAATGGTTTGACTTATATACATCATGAAGTGATTATCACAGTAAGTGAACATCTACCATCTCATATAGATATAAAATTTAATAAATAGAAACAAAACATTTTTTCATGTGATGAGAATTCTTAGAACCCACTCTCTTAACGACTTTCATATATAATATACAGCAATGTTGATTATATTTATCATATTGTATGTTACATCCCTCAGAGGTTCATATTCTTGACAAGAGTAGCTTGCATGGAACATAGATGGTAGAAACCAGATTGCTGCAGATTAAGTCATGAGGAGAAGTTTAAGATGTGGAGACAGCCTGAGCAGACAGTTCCATGACTGGAGAAACATGGAGGGGAAAACATACAATAAGAAGGTGCATCTGTGGTTCATTGGAATCCTCTGCTATGAACTGCTGGTAGGAAATCCACGCTTCGAAACAACCTCATGCACTGAGACCTCCAAATGAATCCTCAAGGTAGATGTGAGGTTCCCCCATCAATGCCTTCTGAAGCTGGGACTTGGTTTTCAAGCTGCTCAAATACAAGCCGTCTGGGCAGCTGCCCTTGGCCCATCCTGGAGCACCCCTGGGTCCAGGGGCACTCCCAGAGGAGGCTGGCTCCCTCTGCTCACATGACTTCCGGAGTCCTGTCTGCTCTATTTTGTGTGTTTATTCAGACAGCCTTCCCAGTTCTGCTGCCTCATCTTTTGTCTCTTCTAAGATGCCTGATGCTAATTAATAAAAGCTGGAATATTTTATGTTGGCGGGGGGGGGGGGGGAGCCACATGACTGTTTTCTCCCTGTTTTATATATTCAAAATGAGTAATGATTAGCTTCTCTAGGTTTTTCTCTTAGCCACAGCCTGAATACTTAAGGATCTTCCCACTAGAACAGCATTGGTATTCTCAAAGCACTCAATTTAATTTTAGTTGGGATTGCATTTTTCCAACTTTTTTTTTTCATTTACTTTCTAAATGATGTATTTTGTGTTTTTTTTTTTTTCCCAAAAGTCTTTGTTTTTACCATTTGCCTATTTGGGGGACAGTCTCATCTCATTTGTTCTTTCTTCATTGTTAAATCTATCCTTCATTTATTTCATCTGGAAAGAACCAGAATTGAATCCTGAAAGATGATGCTGTGAAACTGCGAATTTGGAAAACTCAGCAGTGGCCACAAGACTGGAAAAGGTCAGTTTTTATTCCAATCTCAAAGAAAGGCAATGCCAAAGAATGCTCAAACTACCGCACAATTGCAGTCATCTCACATGCTAGTAAAGTAATGCTCAAAATTCTCCAAGCCAGGCTTAAGCAATACGTGAACCATGAATGTCCAGTTGTTCAAGCTGGTTTTAGAAAAGGCAGAGGAACAAGAGATCAAATTGCCAACATCTGCTGGATCATCGAAAAAGCAAGAGGGTTCCAGAAAAACATCTATTTCTACTTTATTGACTATGCCAAAACCTTTGACTGTGTGGATCACAATAAACTGTGGAAAATTCTGAAAGAGATGGGAATACCAGACCACCTGACCTGCCTCTTGAGAAATTTGTATGCAGGTCAGGAAGGAACAGTTAGAACTGGACATGGAACAACATACTGATTCCAAATAGGAAAAGGAGTACATCAAGGCTGTATATTGTTACCCTGCCTATTTAACTTGTATGCAGAGTACATCATGAGAAATGCTGGGCTGGAAGAAGCACAAGATGGAATCAAGATTGCTGGGATAAATATCAATAACCTCAGATATGCAGATAATACCACCCTTATGGCAGAAAGTGAAGAGAAACTAAAAATCCTCTTGATGAAGGTGAAAGAGGAGAGTGAAAAAGTTGACTCAAAACTCAACATTCAGAAATCGAAGATCATGGCCTCCGGCCCCGTCACTTCATGAGAAATAGATGGGGAAACAGTGTCAGACTTTATTTTTCTGGGCTCCAAAATCACTGCAGATGGTGACTGCCGCCATGAAATGAAAAGACGCTTACTCCTTGGAAGAAAAGTTATGACCAACCTAGATAGCATATTGAAAAGCAGAGACATTACTTTGCCAACAAAGGTCCATCTAGTCAAGGCTATGGTTTTTCCAGTGGTCGTGTATGGATGTGAGAGTTGGACTGTGAAGAAAGCTGAGCACCAAAGAATTGATGCTTTTGAACTGTGGTGTTGGAGAAGACGCTTAAGAGTCCCTTGGACTGCAAGGAGATCCAACCAGTCCATTCTGAAGGAAATCAGCCCTGGGATTTCTTTGGAAGGAATGATGCTAAAGCTGAAACTCCAGTACTTTGGCCACCTCATGCGAAGAGTTGACTCATTGGAAAAGACTCTGATGCTGGGAGGGATTGGGGGCAGGAGGAGAAGGGGACAACAGAGGATGAGATGGCTGGATGGCATCACTGACTCAATGGACATGAGTCTGAGTGAACTCCGGGAGTTGGTGATGGACAGGGAGGCCTGGCGTGCTGCGATTCATGGTGTCGCAAAGAGTCGGACACGACTGAGTGACTGAACTGAACTGAACAGCATACAAGCTAATGTTAACTACTCTTTCATTCATAGAAGACTAAAAAATTCTGACTACCAGGTCTTATTGTTACTGAGTCTGTGCTCACTCTGCTTGCCACATGACAGGCCAGTTAAATGAGAGATGAGGTGTGGAGGCAAGGAATACAACTTCATTCTGAAAGCCAGCTGACCAAGAAGATGGCAGACTAATGTCTAAAAATAGCCGTCTTATCAGGGTCTGGACACTAGATTCTGTTGTAGAAAAGAGATGGGGGAAAAAAAAAAAAGAAAAGAGATGGAGGGAGGTGAGGAAGTAAAGTAAAAATTTCATTAATCTTGCAGTTATCTCCTGGAATGGTCAGCCTGGGAAAGGGAATGTGTTAATTTCTTCCTTCCTGTAGCCATCTACAGGTAGACAGGGTTTTGAACAAAGGCATTTTGGTTTAAAGGCATTCAGGCAGAGAGGCAGCGTTCCCCAAGGCAGGCCATTATGTATGAACAGTATCCTTTCAATGAACAAAGGCAACAGGAAGCAAAGATTAAAGTAAAAGAAACAGATCCAACATGGAGTCAGTTCTTCCCTGTAACATTATTTCTTTAGCATTTGTCCTCTGATGAGCCTTGATTTTCTTGATCTAAGACAATGTTCTGAGTCACCTGCTTTAAAATACCAATTCCTCTTTTTTATAAAGTTTATTTTGAGAACCACTCTAGTGTGCAGAACTATATGTTAGCAGTTCAAGTGATAAATCCAGCTAAAGTTTTATAAGGTGCTATGGATCAAAGACAGAGTAGGAAATGGCAACCCATACCAGTATTCTTGCCTGGGGAATCCAATGGACAGAGGAATCTGGGGGTCTACAGTCCACTGGGTGGCAAAGAGTTGGACAGGACTGAAGCTACTTGGCATGCACATGGATCAAAGAGTGGCTTCCCAGGTAGCACTAATGGTAAAGAACCCAGCTGCCAATACAGGAGACATGGGTTCTATTCCTGGGTTGGGAAGATCCCCTGGAGGAGGGCATGGCAACCCACTGCAGGACTCTTGCCTGAAGAATCCCATAAACAGAGGAGCCTGGTGAGGTACAGTCCCTGGAGTTGCAGAGTAGGACACAACTGAAGCAACTTAGCACCACATGCATGGATCAAAGAACTATAAATATTGTTTTTTAATAAATTTTTGTCACCCAGTTGAGTAAAAAGTCCAGCTGAAGTTAAAAACAATGAATTTATAGAAGTGCTAAAAACCACATAGCTGTATGGTTTTTTTTTTAGAGGACCGAGTTGTAACAGTAGAGATGATATTAATAGTAGTTGTATCAATGTAGGATTATAGTTTTATCTGTGAGTGTGCAAGAGGACTAGGATACATGGAAACTGAAGATATTGATGAAAAGATAGCTGATGAGTTAAATCATGGCATATGGCTCACTGTTTCATGTCTTTCAACATCTATTCCCTTCTTCTATAATGATTACATCTCCAATTTCTCACTGTGTACATGGTCATGTAATAAATATGGCCATTTAAGTTAGGACATTAAGTCACTTGCTAGTGACTAAGATCTGGCTAACTGGGTTTAAAATGTGTGTAGAACTGCTGGTAAGTGTCCTTCTCCCTTTCCCCTTCCCTTTCCTTTTAGTGTCATATCTAAGAATCCATTACCAAATCTGAAGTTATGAAGATTTAAACCTATGTTTTATTCTCAGTATTTTAGTAGTTTTAGCCCTTACATTTAGGTCTCTGATCCACTTTGAATTTAATATTCATATACTGAGTGAGGTAAGGGTATAACTTCCCTTACCTGGAAGGGAAAGAAGGGGAATGTATCCTGGAATGCAAAGTCAAGTAGGCCTTAGGAAGCATCACTACAAACAAAGCTAGTGGAGGTGACGGAATTCCAGTTGAGCTATTTCAAATCCTAAATGATGATGCTGTGAAAGTGCTGCACTCAATATGCCAGCAAATTTGGAAAACTCAGCAGTGGCTGCAGGACTGGAAAAGTTCAGTTTTTCACTCCAATCCCAAAGAAAGGCAATGCCAAAGAGTGCTCAAACTATTGCACAATTGCACTCATCTCACACGCTAGCAATGTAATGCTCAAATTCTCCAAGCCAGGCTTCAACAGTATGTGAACTGCGAATTTCCAGCTGTTCAAGCTGGATTTAGAAAAGGCAGAGGAACCAGAGATCAAATTGCCAACATCCATTGAATTTAGAAAAAGTGAGAGAGTTCCAGAAAAATATCTACTTCTACTTTATTGACTATGCCAAAGCCTTTGACTGTGTGGATCACAATAAACTGTGGGAAATTCTTCGAGAGATGGGAATACCTGACCACCTGACCTGACTCCTTAGAAATCTGTGTGCAGGTCAAGAAGCAATAGTTAGAACTGGACATGGAACAACAGACTAGTTCCAAATCGGGAAAGGAGTATGTCAAGACTCTATATTGTCACCCTGCTTATTTAACTTATATGCAGAGTACATCATGAGAAACACTGAACTGGAAGAAGCACAAGCTGGAATCAAGATTACTGGGAGAAATATCAATAACCTTAGATATGCAGATGACACCACCCTTATGGCAGAAAGTTAAGAAGAACTAAAGAGCCTCTTGACGAAAGTGAAAGAGAAGAGCGAAAAAAGTGGCTTAAAAGTCAACATTCAGAAAACTTTAAGATCATGGCATTTGGTGCCATCACTTCATGACAAATAGATGGGGAAACAATAGAAACAGTGACAGATTTTATTTTCTTGGGCTCCAAAATCACTGTGGATGGTGACTGCAATCACAAAATTAAAAGATGCTTGCTCCTTGGAAGAAAAGCTATGACTACCTAGACAGCATACTTTGTCAACAAAGGTCTGTCTAGTCAAAGCTATGATTTTTCCAGTAATTATGTATGGATGTGGGAGTTGGACTATAAAGAAAGCTGAGTGCCAAAGAATTGATGCTTTTGAACTGTGGTGTTAGAGAAGTCTTGAGAGACCCTTGGACTGCAAGAAGATCAAACCAGTCCATCCTAAAGGAAATCAGTCCTGAGTATTCATTGGAAGGACTGATGCTGAAGCTGAAACTCCAATACTTTGGCCACCCTGATGTGAAGAACTGACTCATCAGAAAAGGCCCTGATGTTGGGAAAGATTGAAGGTGGGCAGAGAAGGAGACGACAGAGGATGAGATGGTTGGAATGCATCACTGACTCAGTGGACATGCTGCTGCTGCTGCTAAGTTGCTTCAGTCGTGTCCGACTCTGTGCGACCCCATAGACAGCCTCCTACCAGGCTCCTCTGTCCCTGGGATTCTCTAGGGTAGAACACTGGGGCAGGTTGCCATTTTCTTCTCTAATGCATGAAAGTGAAAAGTGAAAGTGAAGTTTCTCAGTCGTGTCCGACTCTTAGCGACCTCATGGACTGCAGCCTACCAGGCTCCTCCGTCCATGGGATTTTCCAGGCAAGAGTATATGAGTTTTTGAGTAAACTCCGGGAGTTGGTGATGAGCAGGGAAGCCTGGCGTGCTGCAGTCCATGGGGTCACAGAGTCAGACACAATTGAGCAACTGAACTGAACTGATAGCCGATTAACAAAAATGTTGTGATAGTTGCTGGTGAACAGTGAAGGGACTCAGCCATACATATACATGTATCCATTCTCCCTCAACCCCCCGTCTCATCCAGGCACCACATAACTTTGAGCAGAGTTCCTTGTGCTATACAGTAGGTTCTGGTTGGTTATCCATTTTAAATACAGTATTGTGTACCTGTCCATCTCAAACTCCCTAACTATTCCATCCCCCATTCCTCCCCCCAGCAACCATGAATTTGTTTTCTAAGTCTGTGAGTCTCCTTCTGTTTTGTTAAGTAAGTTCATTTGTATCATTTTCTTTTCCATTCCACCTATAATGGATGTCATATGACATTTCTCCTTCTCTATCTGACTGACTTCACTCATTATGACAATTTCTAGGTCCATCCATGTTGCTACAAATATCATTTATTTCATTCTTTTTAATAGCTGAGTAATATTCCATTGCATATATGTACCACGTTTTCTTTATCCACTCCTCTGTCCATGGACATTTAGGTTGCTTCCATATCTTGGCTATTATAAACAGTGCTTCAGTGAACACTGGGGTGCATGTATTCTTTCAGATCATGTTTTTCTCCTGATATATGCCCAGGAGTGGGATTGCATGGTCATATGATAGCTCTATTTTTATTTTTTTAAGGAACTTCCAAATTATTCTCCATAGTGGCTGAACCAATTAACATTCCGACTGACAGTGTAGGAACATTCCCTTCTCTCCACACCCTCTCCAGCATTTATTGTTTGTGGATTTTTGATGATAGCCAATCACACTGGTATGAGGTGATACCTCATTGTAGTTTTGATTTGCATTTATTTAATAACTAGCAATGTTGAACATCTTTTCATGTGTCTCTTGGCCATCTGTAGGTCTTCTTTAGAGAAATGTCTACTAAGGTCTTCTGCCCATTTTTGATTGGATTGTTTGTTTTGATGCTGTTAAGCATCATGAACTGTTTGTGAATTTTGGAGACTAATTCTTTGTCAGTCACATCATTTGCAAATATTTTCTAATCTGTGGGTTGTCTTTTCACCTTGTTCATTGTTTTGTTTGCTGGCATAGAGCTCTTTAAACCCTTGGAATTTCCTAAGTGATAAAAGCAGCGGGAGCATCTTTTGTTATAGTGTTTGGTCTTTGGTACTGAATAGCTCCAGATCCATAAGGGTGAAAGAGTATCTTGTTGTTGGTAACAAGCCCCTCTCAACCACATCTGAGTTTATGTTAATGAGGTAGGTAACTTTTGAAGTGTTCCTAAGGAGGGGGGCTGGTTGCTAAGGAGATCAATCAAAATTTGAGGGTTGGAACTTTCAGCCCCACCTCCAAGGAGGGGAGGAGGATTGGAAATTGAATCAATCACTGTTGGGCACTTAATTAATCAATCCTACGTAATGAATCCTCCATAAGAACCCAAAAGGATGTGGTTTGGGGAGCCTCTGGGTTGGTGAACACATCCATGTGCCAATAAGGTAGTATACACCCCACTTCCATGAAGAGAGAAGCTATGTTTGAGGCCTTTCCAAATCTTGCCCTATGTAGCTCTTCATCTATTTATCTATATCCATTATTATATCTTTTATAATAAATCAGTAATTGGGCTTTCCTGGTGGCTCAGTGGTAAAGAATCTGCCTGCCAATGCAGGGGAGATAAGTTCAATCCCTGGCCCAGGAAGATCCCACATGCCATGGGACAGCTAAGCCACTGTACCACAACTGCTGAGCCAGTGCTCTAAAGCCTGTGCTCTGCAACAAAAGAAACCACTGTAATGAGAATCCCATGCACCACAAGTAGAGAGTAGCCCCTGCTTGCTGCAACGGAGGAGGCCTGCATGCAGCAACAAAGACCCAGGGCACACATAAGTTAAAGAAATCTCTGTTTAAAAAGAGAGATAACACTTTATAAAATATATTCAATGTTTTTAAAAATCAGTAATGTAGCAAGTAAACTATTTTCTTAAATTCTGGAGCAACAAACTAATTGAAGCTGAAGACTAGGGTGTGGAATCCTCTGGTTTATAGCTGACAGTGAAACCAAGCCAGACCATGTTCCCTATTTCTTGTTTGTAGGGAAAAGAGCTTCAGCCTCCTAGACCTTTTGTGAGTTCCAAAGGAGATTCAAACAGTTTGATAAAAACAGAACCTTAGTTCCTCCTCAAGGGATATAAATAGATAACAGTCTGATGCATGTCTCTGAGTTCTTCTAGAGGAACTAAGGCCTCCATCCAGGTGTAGGATAGTAACTTTAGGCTGAACTTAAGTACATGGACCCCAGACTGGTCAAAACCAGAAGACTGAGGACTGAGATTCTTAGAACACCATCCTGTTACGTCACCACCAATGAATCAAAAGAAGGTCACACACCGTGCGGCCCTCACTCCAAATTTGCTTTTAAATACTCTTCCCTGAAACACATAGGAGAGTTCAGTCTTTTGAGCATGAGTGGCCCATTATCCTTGATTGCCTCTTGTAATCTTTCTCTGCTCCAAACTGATGTTTCAGTGTGTTTGGCCTCACTGTGCATCAGGTACATAAACTTTGGTTCAACAACAGTGGGAAGCACAGGTAACAACCTAGACTTTAAACTGGTGTCTGAAGTAGGGGGCAGAGAGGACAATCTTATGGGACTGAGCCTTTAACCCTGTGGGATCTGACACTATCTAAAGGTAGGTAGTGTCAGAATTAAGTTGTAAGACATCTAGCTGGTGTTGCAGAATTGTCTGATGTATGGAAAACTGACACAACTGGTGTGGTAGTAATTGAGGGTAAAGCAGACACTCGAGAAGTGTTTCTCTTTATAGCTGATTTCTTTTTGCCAGGTAGCCTGAGGTCCCAGGTAATATCAGAGGGTAGATGAAGCTAGACAGTCACAACCTTTACTCAGTATTGAAAGCTGTGAAGAGAAGAAAAGCAAAAAGCAAAGGAGAAAAGGACAGATAGAAGCATCTGAATGCAGAGCTCCAAAGAATAGCAAGGAGAGATCAGAAAGCCTTCCTTAGTGATCAATGCAAAGAAATAGAGGAAAACAATAGAATGGGAAGGACTAGAGATCTCTTCAAGAAAATTGGAAATAGCAAGGGAACATTTCATGCAAAGATGGACTCGATAAAGGACAGAAATGGTATGGACCTAATAGAAGCAGAAGATATTAAGAGGAGGTGGCAAGAATACACAGAAGAACTGTACAAAAAAGATCTTCATGACCAAGATAATCACGATGGTGTGATCACTGACCTAGAGCCAGACATCCTGGAATGTGAAGTCAAGTAGGCCTCAGAAAGCCTCACTACAAACAAAGCTAGTGGAGGTGATGGAATTCCAGTTGAGCCATTTCAAATCCTGAAAGATGATGCTGTGAAAGTGATGCACTCAATATGCCAGCAAGTTTGGAAAACTCAGCAGTGGCCACAGGACTGGAAAAGTTCAGTTTTTCATTCTAATCCCAAAGAAAGGCAATGCCAAAGAATGCTCAGACTACCGCACAATTGCATTCATCTCACATGCTAGTAAAGTAATGCTCAAAATTCTCCAAGCCAGGCTTCAGCAATACGTGAACTGTGAACTTCCAGATGTTCAAGCTGAATTTAGAAAAGGCAGAGGAACAAGACATCAAATTGCCAACATCTGCTGGATCATCGAAAAAGCAAGAGAGTTCCAGAAAAACATCTATTTCTCCTTTATTGACTATGCCAAAGCCTTTGACTATGTGGATCACAATAAACTGTGGAAAATTCTGAAAGAGATGGGAATATCAGACCACCTGACCTGCCTCTTGAGAAACCTATATGCAGGTCAGGAAGCAACAGTTAGAACTGGACATGGAACAACAGACTGGTTCCAAATAGGAAAAGGAGTACATCAAGGCTGTATATTGTCACCTGCCTATTTAACTTCTATGCAGAGTACATCATGAGAAACGCTGGGCTGGAAGAAGCACAAGCTGGAACCAAGATTGCCAGGAGAAATATCAATAACCTCAGATATGCAGATGACACCACCCTTATGGCAGAAAGTGAAAAAGAACTAAAAAGCCTCTTGATGAAAGTGAAAGAGGAGAGTGAAAAAGTTGGCTTATAGCTCAACATTTAGAAAATGAAGATCATGGCATCTGGTCCTATCACTTCATGGGAAATAGATGGGGAAACAGTGGAAACAGTGTCAGACTTTATTTTGGGGGGCTCCAAAATTACTGCAGATGGTGATTGCAGCCATGAAATTAAAAGACGCTTGCTCCTTGGAAGGAAAGTTATGACCAACCTAGATAGCATACTAAAAAGCAGAGACATTACTTTGCCAGCAAAGGTCCGTCTAGTCAAGGCTATGGTTTTTCCAGTGGTTGTGTATGGATGTGAGAGTTGGACTGTGAAGAAAGCTGAGTGCCAAAGAATTGATGCTTTTGAACTGTGGTGTTGGAGAAGACTCTTGAGAGTCCCTTGGACAGCAAGGAGATCCAACCAGTCCATCCTAAAGGAGATCAGTCCTGGGTGTTCACTGGAAGGACTGATGCTGAAGCTGAAACTCCAATACTTTGGCCACCTCATGCGAAGAGTTGACTCATTGGAAAAGACTCTGATGCAGGGAGGGATTGGGGGTAGGAGGAGAAGGGGACAACAGAGGATGAGATGGCTGGATGGCATCACCAACTCAATGGACATGGGTTTGGGTGAACTGAGGGAGTTGGTGATGGACAGGGAGGCCTGGTGTGCTGTGATTCATGGGGTCTCAAAGAGTCGGACACGACTGAGTGACTTTCATTTCACAACTCTTCAAGATTTGAGTAGAATTCCTTAATTACTTCTTTTTGTCAACATATGGTCTTTTCTCTTGGTTTTTGGTGGCCTCAGAATTTATATAGCGATCCCAAATCTGTTCAGAAGCTTTCCTTTGCCTAACAGTCAAAAAGAAAAAAAAGAATAAGAAATTTGGGTTTTAGTCTCAATGCAGTGGGATATTATTGGTTATTCAGCCAGGAATGAAATTTTTTTATTTGTATCTTAAGAATATCACTTCTATGCACAAAAAAGCTTGGAGGTATCAAAAGATAGAAGCGGGTCACTAGTTAGGAAGCTGTTGCAATTGTCCGAGAGGAAAAAAAAAAAATGGTGGCCTGAATTAAGGTGGTGGCAGTAGAAAAAAGAAGTGGATGCGTTCAGAATATACTGGGAGAGGGGATGGAAAAAGTCTCAAGACTTGATTGGAGAGTAGATATAGGATGGAGAAGAGAGAAAAAGGAACCATTAATAAATTCTAATTTCCTGACTTGGGCAATCAGGACAATGGTTTGCATTAGTTAGATTGGAAGGCTGGGGCAGGGGAGTTGCTGGAGATTAAGAGTTCTATTTTGGACATATTAAGTTCAAGACACTTTTGAGACATTTGAATAGAAATGTTTAGTAGATAATTGAATGTAAGACCAGATTTAAGAAAGACTTCTTGGGAGATACAAAAAATTCTCCTCTGAAAAATCACTAGTATTAAATTGGTATTTAAAGCAAAGAAAATGAATAAGATTATCTAGTAAAAGAATGTAAATAGAGAAGAGAAGGGATCCAGGACCTATCCCTCAGGAACCCCTAGTAAATGTTGAGTTGGAAGAGGAGAAGCCTGCAGAAAGGGGACCATTCAGTGTGGTAGGAGGAAAATCAGGAGAGAAACATCTGAAGGGAACAAAAGAAGAGAAGGTTTGAAGTGTAAAAGAATAAGGACCAAGTCAATGCCATTGAGAGATCAAGGTCGAGTAAGATGTGGAGTCAAATAAGATGTGTACACAGAAATGTCACTGAATTTGGCAACACGAAGGTGAGTACTCTTTTCTTTCTTTAATTTCTTTCTCTTTTTTTGGTGGGAGGAAGTGTAATACACTTTTTTTTTTTTTTTAATTGAAGTATCAGTTCAGTTCAGTTCAGTCACTCAGTTGTGTCCGACTCTTTGCGACCCCATGAACTGAACTGAACTGAATGAGAATGAGCCTTTTGATCAAAACTGCTATGTTTGTTTATTTATCATTTATATTTCTTCTCTCTCTTTCCATCATTCACAATTTTCTTATTGAGGTCTTTGTATTTGTCCTTAGGCTAGGCTAGGCTAGGCTAAGTCACTTCAGTCACGTCCGACTCTGTGTGACCCCATAGACGGCAGCCTACCAGGCTCCCCCGTCCCTGGGATTCTCCAGGCAAGAACATTGGAGTGGGTTGCCATTTCCTTCTCCAATGCATGAAAGTGAAAAGTGAAAGTGAAGTCGTTTAGTCGAGTCCGACCCTCAGCGACCCCATGGACTGCAGCCCACCAGGCTCCTCCGTCCATGGGATTTTCCAGGCAAGAGTACTGGAGTGGGGTGCCATTGCCTTCTCCGGTATTTGTCCTTATATCTATTTAAATAGATTGTTGTTTTTCCGTTGCTTCAGGCGTGTCCAACTGTTCGTGACCCCATGGACTGTAGCCCACCAGGCTCCTCTGTCCATGGGATTCTCCAGACGAGAATACTGGAGTGGGTAGCCATTTCCTTCTTCAGGGGATCTTCTTGACCCAGGGATTGAACTAGGGTTTCCTGCATTGCAGACAAATTCTTTATTGTCTGAGCCACCTAAGCTCTATACTTTAAAATACGACCAATTCCAGAAAAAAAAAAATAGTTAAATGTTAAGTTTTAACATTCTTTGTTATTTCAAAGAAATAGCATTCTTTGAATTACAATACAACTGTAAAATCATAATCAAAGACTTCTCTGTTGCAAAGATTGTTTGTAGGAGAGTAATTATTTTTCATAACCATGGAAACCCAACTGATGTCATGGCTACACAACCAGCTTGCACAGACAATTTTTAGTAACAAAGTCAAATAAATCACTATACTAAAATAATTTCACTTTACTTTTTTGTTTTTGGCTTTACAACTTGCATGATCTTTGTTTCCCAACCAGAACAGTGAAAGCACAGAGTCCTAAGCACTGGACCACCAGGGAATTCCTCTAAAATCATTTCATTTTAGAAATGTGTTCTCTCATTGGCAGTGGAGGGAAGTTAAATGGTTTGGCATTGTGTTGCACACCTAACTCAACTTCTTAGTTTCTCTTCTGTGACAATTTAGCTTTTTGTCTTCTTTCTAAAGATTCTTAATAAGCACAAAGCACATGCTATAATAGCTCTCTCATCTGTTTTCTGATTTCTCCTAATAAGGTCCCTGTGTATAGCAGAAGCCTATTTTCACGAGGCTACTTTGAGAAAAAGATGTGCCTAGCCCATAGCCAAACTTGACAAACCACTGGCAATTTATTTCATGTATAAATACAGTCTTTGGGTACTTAAGGGAAACCCAGTTATAAGCTTTTGAAATCCAATTTGGAAAACAGATAGAAAGGTTGGTTCCTTCCTAACTCATAGTTTTTTCTTCAACTTTTTTTTTTTAAGATAATTTGTCTTGAATACCACTCTATGCCAAGCCCTGTTCTAAGCATTTTACATATATTAACTAAGGAGATTGAATTATTTTAATGATAGGGTAATATTCCAGTTTGACAGAGGAAATGAAGGCACAGAGAAATTAGGTATCTTGCCGAAGATCTTGCAGCTGGCAAATGATGTTTACTGGCTATTAATACAAACTTCTCTCCTAGGCCATGTACTCCTCACCTACTGAATTTTCTACCCCTTTCGCCTCTATCCCCAATGAATAACTAAGAATTACAGATCATGTTTGCTACCACAATGTTGTAGTGGACAAAACAGTAGACTAGTAGTCATAGGACTTGGATTCATGTCCTGTGTGGCTTCAGTAAAGTCATTTCATCCTGTTGGGCTTTGGTCTTACCATCTGTCAGATGGGAATAATAATAATAACCTCCCATGGCAGTCATAGTAGTCAAATGAGATGATGGAGAGGAAAGGTCTTTGTTAAAGTGAAAAATCTTGAGCAACTCCAGTGACTTTTTATATCCATGCTCTTGGGAATTTGTCAAGGAGGCTTCACAAAAGAGGCAATATTGGAGCTAAGTTTTGAAAGATGTATGTGCATCCTGATGAAAGTGAGAGTGGAGAGTGAAAAAGTTGGCTTAAAGCTCAACATTCAGAAAATGAAGATCATGGCATCTGGTCCCATCACTTCATGGGAAATAGATGGGGAAACAGTGGAAACAATGGCTGACTTTATTTTTGGGGGCTCCAAAATCACTGCAGATGGTGACTGCAGCCATGAAATTAAAAGACGCTTACTCCTTGGAAGGAAAGTTATGACCAACCTAGATAGCATATTCAAAAGCAGAGACATTACTTTGCCAACAAAGGTCCATCTAGTCAAGGCTATGGTTTTTCCTGTGGTCATGTATGGATGTGAGAGTTGGACTGTGAAGAAGGCTGAGCGCCGAAGAATTGATGCTTTTGAACTGTGGTGTTGGAGAAGACTCTTGAGAGTCCCTTGGACTGCAAGGAGATCCAACCAGTCCATCCTAAAGGAGATCAGCTCTGGGATTTCTTTGGAAGGAATGATGCTAAAGCTGAAACTCCGGTACTGTGGCCACCTCATGTGAAGAGTTGACTCACTGGAGAAGACTCTGATGCTGGGAGGGATTGGGGGCAAGAGGAGAAGAGGATGACAGAGGATGAGATGGCTGGATGGCATCCCTGACTGATGGACATGAGTCTGGGTGAACTCCGGGAGTTGATGATGGACAGGGAGGCCTGGGGTGCTGCAATTCATGGGGTCGCAAAGAGTCGACACAACTGAGTGACTGAACTGAACTGAACTGAGGCTCTGTGCAAAGGGTTTTACATGCATTATCTCATTTAACTCTTACAGCAACTCTAAGAGGTCATTCAGTTAGTTCCTACCCACCTTACTCATGTAAATACTGTTGGCATGATTCAAGAATGGATCTGCCATGCCATCCACCAGTCACAGCCCAACGAGAGAAGTGCTGGTGGCTGGAACCATGAACTGCACAAGCCTTGAATGTGGTGACTCTTGTCCCAACCACGGCCTGATGAGCTGAATAAAGACATGATGGGGACAATTCACTTTGGTTAGCAGACACATCCTGAGACATAACTGGCATTGGGAGACTTAAGAGGCTTTTCTTTACTAGTTTTGACAATCATTCTGGCTTAAGCTTTGCCTGCTCAGTCAGACCAAGGGCACAACAAGAGACCCCAGTGAAAAGTCTAGAAACCTGAGTTGTCCAGAGAACATACTCCTAACTGACATAACCACAAATTTGGGGATGTATTTTAAGCAATGTGGAATGAGTCAACTGAAAAACCATTGATGATTTTTGTTCATGTTTCCAAACAACACTCCTGAAGCAGTTAATATGACTAAAAATTGAAATGGACCATTGAAGCAATTGCTGCACAAAATAGGAGGCAGCAAGAACATGAGGGGCAGGTTTTCCAGACTATGGAAACATATAATGAAGCTGAACATGTCCCAAGAAAAGACAACTAGATGAAGTATGTGAATCATATCACAACACATCAAATTAATTTTTTAAAATCATTTTTTCACGTCAATACCAGAAATTCTGTCACTTAGCCCCAAGACAAAATTAAAGAAATCCCAAACTCTTTTGATTTTTGTTTACCGGAATGTGACAGGTAGAATTCTCTTGAGCTGAGTGAGTAAGGTTGGCTCTGTCTCCATTGTGGCTCAGGCAAGATTGATGCTTTCAGGACCCATCTTACCCTATGAAAAGCATTCTCCATAAATACTTATTACACCTTTCAAAAGTGGCTGGGAATAGACAGCAGCAGAGCAGCAGGCAAAACTTGTTCTTCTATTAGAGTGAAGGTGTGGACTAAGAAGGACTCCTAGTGGAGAACATGGGAGGTGAGTAGAAGAAATTTTAATCACCAGGAGAGTCACTGTACCAGGCCACACTGAAAGTGAAAGACGCTCAGTCATGTACAACTCTTTGTGACACCATGGACTGTATAGTCCATGGAATTCTCCAGGCCAGAATACTGGAGCGAGTAGCCTTTCCCTTCTCTAGGGGATCTTCCCAACCCAGGGATCGAACCCAGGTCTCCTGCATGCATTGCAGGTGGATTCTTTCCCAGCTGAACCACAAGGGAAGCCCAAGCTAACTTTGTCCTAAAGAGAATTCTCTTACCTAGGGAGATCTTGTAGATACAACCAATCCCTAACGTGGTGCTAGTAGTAAAGAATCTGCCTGCCAGGGCAGGAAATGCAGTTGGATCCCTGGGTTGGGAAGATCCCCTGGAGCAGGAAATGGCAATTCGCTCTGGTATTCTTGCCCAGAAAACTCCAAGGACAGAGGAGGGTCGTGGGCTACAGTCCATGGGGCCACAAAGAGTCAGACACAACGGACTGGGAACTATTTTAATTATGTCTTCATTGAGCTCACCAGTTCACAACTTGGGCTTCTATAAATCATTCATTTTGAGGGACACAATTTGCCATCTTTGAGGGACACAATTTGCAATCAACACACAGAAATCCCTTGCATTCCTATACACTAATAATGAGAAAACAGAAAGAGAAATTAAGGAAACAATTCCATTCACCATTGCAACGAAAAGAATAAAATACTTAGGAATATATATACCTAAAGAAACTAAAGACCTATATATAGAAAACTATAAAACACTGGTGAAAGAAATCAAAGAGGACACTAATAGATGGAGAAATATACCATGTTCATGGATTGGAAGAATCAATATAGTGAAAATGAGTACACTACCCAAAGCAATTTATAGATTCAATGCAATCCCTATCAAGCTACCAACAGTATTCTTCACAGAGCTAGAACAAATAATTTCACAATTTGTATGGAAATACAAAAAAACCTCGAATAGCCAAAGCGATCTTGAGAAAGAAAAATGGAACTGGAGGAATCAACCTACCTGACTTCAGGCTCTACTACAAAGCCACAGTTATCAAGACAGTATGGTACTGGCACAAAGACAGAAATATAGATCAATGGAACAAAATAGAAAGCCCAGAGATAAATCCACGCACATATGGACACCTTATCTTTGACAAAGGAGGCAAGAATATACAATGGATTAAAGACAATCTCTTTAACAAGTGGTGCTGGGAAATCTGGTCAACCACTTGTAAAAGAATGAAACTAGAACACTTTCTAACACCATATACAAAAATAAACTCAAAATGGATTAAAGATCTCAACGTAAGACCAGAAACTATAAAACTCCTGGAGGAGAACATAGGCAAAACACTCTCTGACATACATCACAGCAGGATCCTCTATGACCCACCTCCCAGAATATTGGAAATAAAAGCAAAAATAAACAAATGGGACCTAATTAAACTTAAAAGCTTCTGCACATCAAAGGAAACTATTAGCAAGGTGAAAAGACAGCCTTCAGAATGGGAGAAAATAATAGCAAATGAAGCAATCAACAAACAACTAATCTCAAAAATATACAAGCAACTCCTCCAGCTCAACTCCAGAAAAATAAATGACCCAATCAAAAAATGGGCCAAAGAACTAAATAGACATTTCTCCAAAGAAGACATACAGATGGCTAACAAACACATGAAAAGATGCTCAACATCACTCATTATCAGAGAAATGCAAATCAAAACCACTATGAGGTACCATTTCACACCAGTCAGAATGGCTGCGATCCAAAAGTCTACAAATAATAAATGCTGGAGAGGGTGTGGAGAAAAGGGAACCCTCTTACACTGTTGGTGGGAATGCAAACGAGTACAGCCACTATGGAGAACAGTGTGGAGATTCCTTAAAAAACTGGAAATAGAACTGCCTTATGATCCAGCAATCCCACTGCTGGGCATACACACTGAGGAAACCAGAAGGGAAAGAGACACGTGTACCCCAATGTTCATCGCAGCACTGTTTATAATAGCCAGGACATGGAAGCAACCTAGATGTCCATCAGCAGATGAATGGATAAGAAAGCAGTGGTACATATACACAATGGAGTATTACTCAGCCATTAAAAAGAATACATTTGAATCAGTTCTAATGAGGTGGATGAAACTGGAGTCTATTATACAGAGTGAAGTAAGCCAGAAGGAAAAACACCAATACAGTATACTAACGCATATATATGGAATTTAGAAAGATGGTAATGATAACCCTGTATACGAGACAGCAAAAGAGACACCGATGTACAGAACAGTCTTATGGACTCTGTGGGAGAGGGAGAGGGTGGGAAGATTTGGGAGAATGGCATTGAAACATGTAAAATATCATGTATGAAACGAGATGCCAGTCCAGGTTCAATGCACGATACTGGATGCTTGGGGCTGGTGCACTGGGACGACCCAGAGGGATGGTATGGGGAGGGAGGAGGGAGGAGGGTTCAGGATGGGGAACACATATATACCTGTGGTGGATTCATTTTGATATTTGGCAAAAGAAGAAGAAAAAAATAAAAAAAACATGATCCCCCCCCCCAAAAAAAAAAAAAAAAAAAAACCTGTGCAAGATGATGTTACTGCACAAGGATATTGCAGTGTTTTTCATAATAAACTTGTGAACTAAGACCTGAAAAAAAAAAAAAAAAAAACCTGTGCAAAATGCTATAGTTTTTTAAAAAAAGATGAGACATGGAATAATTTGGGTTAAGGAAACCAATGAAATGGTAGTTAGGATAATAATGGTATTCAACAAAGCCTCCAGTGAAAATTGAACTGTGGCCATTAATTTGCCTGAGGAAAAATTAAAAATGTTAGGGGCAGGCAGCACGAACTAAGAAATCCTAAATCATTCCATTTATAACATATAATAAGGAATATATTCAAACATTGAAAAGGAAGGAAAAAAGAATAACAAAATTGGTGATCAAACAATAAATGGAAAAAATATAATTGCTTATAAATTTTATACTTTCTCTTTATTGGAGAATTCAAATATGTATGGAAATAGGAACCTTGTTATTGTGTTTTTCTTCTGTTTATGGGCAAATATAAGCTTACAAACCTTTGTAGGGGCATAAAGACTTTACCCTTCTGGATTAATGTTGTTTAGTTGCTAAGTCATGTTCAACTCTTTGCAACCTCATGGACTCTCTAGCCCACGAGGCTCCTCTGTCCATGGGATTTCCCCCCAAAGAATACTGGAGTGGGTTGTCATTTTCTTCTCCAGGGGATCTTTCCACCCCAGGGATCAAACATGTGTCTCCTGTGTCTCCTGCATTGGCAGGTGGATTCTTTATGACTTAGCCAGCAGGGAAGCCTCTAGGTATGATATCTGGGTCAATAAATAAACTGGCAACAGGCAAATTAACAAAGGGAACACAAATTTAGTAATTTTTAATATTACAGGGATGTGGCAAAAAAGAGAATATCCCCCAAAAATATGCAATCTGAGAGCTTATATACAGTCTTTATGAGGTAGTGATAGAGGGATGTAAGCCACTTTGGAAAGAGTAACTGATTTTTAGGAATGATAAATGGGCATTAGAACAGATGGGAGAGATGATAGTTTGTGACAAATGTGTCAGGGTGTGGTGTTAACTTCAGGTCTTTTCTCCTGTGATGAGTCAGTTTTTCCTGGTTGATAAAACTAGCAAGATGGGAATCTAAGACAGTTGAATTACTTTTGGAGGATCTGTCTTTAGGCAGATAAGGCGAGTTCAAAGAAAGCCTCCTCTAACACTTTGTTTTTCAAGAGCCTTCAGCTCAAAATAGTCAATAACTCAAATCAGCATATTTTTGAAGTCCTTTGCTGCAAAGACATTGAACCAGCCATTTGCAGAGGCTGGGTGCTCTATAGAACATGAGAGACAGACGCAGGTCAAATGCCCTTCTTTGAAACTTCTCCACCCCTTCAGGGGGCCAGCCAGCATGCTAATCAGAAAGTGTACCATGCAAGTTCTTTATCTTTAATCAGCAGGAGACTTTGTTAATTAGCATCTTGATGTTAGAAGAGTTCTTATTGGTAAAGAATGTTCAAACTACTGTATAACTGCACTCATTTCACATGCTAGAAAGGTAATGCTCAAAACTCTCCAAGCTAGAGTTCAACTATATGTAAACCAAGAACTTCCAGAAATACAAGCTCATCACTTCATGGCAAATAGATGGGGAAAAAATGGAAATAGTGACAAACCTACACAGCATGTTAAAAAGCAGAGACATCACTTTGCCAACAAAAATCCATCTAGTCGAAGCTATTGTTTTTCCAGTTCAGTTCAGTTCAGCTCAGTCGCTCAGTCGTGTCCGACTCTTTGCGACCCCATGAATTGCAGCATGCCAGGCCTCCCTGTCCATCACCAACCATGTACAAATATGAGAGTTGGACCATAAAGAAGGAGAGCGCCAAAGAATTGATGCTTTCAATTTGTCGTGCTGGAGAAGACTCTTGAGACTCCTTTGCACAGCAAGGAGATCAAACCAGTCAATCCTAAAGGAAATCAACCCTGAATATTCATTGAAAGGAGGGATGCTGAAGCTGAAGCTGAAGCTGGCCACCTTTTGTGAAGAGTTGATTCATTGGAAAAGATCCTGATGCTGGGAAAGATTAAAGGTAAAAGGAGAAGGGGGCGGCAGAGGTTGAGATGGTTGGATGGCATACGGATTCAGTGGATATGAATTTGAGCAAACTCCAGGAGATGGTGAAGGACAGAGAAGCCTGGCATACTTCAGTCCCTGAGGTCTCAAAGAGTCAGACATGACTGAGCAATGGAACAACAGCAACAACAGGATATGTGGAGAGACTAAAGTGTTTTATTCACTCTTTGCTGGAACAAAGATTTTCTTGCTAATAGAGAAATGCAAATCAAAACCACAATGATCACCTCACAACAGTGAGAATGGCCATCATCAAGTCTACAAATGATAAATACTGGAGAGGGTGTGGAGAAAAGGGAACCCCGCTGGTGGGAATGTAAATTGGTGTAGCCAGTATGCAAAATAGTATGAAAGTTCCTTAAAAACTAAAACTAGAATTACCATATGATTCAGCAGTCCTTCCTACTCTTCGGCATATATGTGGAAAAGACAAAAACTCTAATTCAAAAAGACACATGAACCCCAGTGTTCATAGCAGTACTATTTATAATAGCCAAGACATGGAAACAACCTAAAGACCCATCTGATTGATTTAAGAAGATATGGTATATATGTACATATATATATATGAAATGAAATATTCAGTTCAGTCGCTCAGTCATGTCTGACTCTTTGTGACCCCATGGACTGCAGCACATCAGGCTTCCCTGTCCATCACCAATTCCTGGGGCTTGCTCAAACTCATGTCCATTGAGGCGGTGATGCCATCCAACCATCTCATCTTCTGTTGTCCCCTTCTCTGCCTGGCTTCAATCTTTCCCAGCATTAGGGTCTTTTCAAATGAGTAAGTTCTTCACATCAGGTGGCCAAAGTATTGGAGTTTCAGCTTCAGCATCAGTCCTTCCAATGAATATTCAGGACTGATTTCCTTTAGGATGGACTGGTTTGATCTCCTTGCAGTCCAAGGGACTCTCAAGAGTCTTCTCCAACACCACAATTCAAAAACATCAATTCTTCTGTGCTCAACTTTCTTTTGGTCCAACTCTCACATCCTTTCGTAACTATTGGAAAAACCATAGCTTTGACTAGATGGAGCTTTGTTGACAAAGTAATGTCTCTGCTTTTTAATATGCTAAGTTGTTCATAGCTTTTCTTCCAAGGAACAAGCGTCTTTTAATTTCATGGCTGCAGTCACCATCTGCAGTGATTTTGGAGCCCAAAAAACTAAAGTCTTTCACTATTTCCCCATCTATTTGACATGAAGTGATGTGACCGGATGCCATGATCTTAGTTTTTTGAATGCTGCGTTTTAAGTCAGCTTTTTCACTCTCTTCTTTTACTTTCATCAAGAGGCTCATTAGTTCTTCTTCGCTTTTGGCCATAAGGCTGGTGTCATCTGCATATCTGACAGGCATTTCTCCTGTCAATCTTGATTCCAGCTTGTACTTCATCCAGCCCAGCATTTCACATGGTGTATTCTCAATATAAGTTAAATAAGCAGGGTGACAATATACAGCCTTGATGTACTCCTTTCCCAATTTGGAACCAGTCTGTTGTTCCATGTCTGGTTCTAACTGTTGCTTCTTGACTTGCATACAGATTTCTCAGGAGACAGATAAGGTGGTCTGGTATTCCCATCTCTTGAAGAATTTTCCAGTTTGTTGTGTTCCACACAGATATACCCATTTGAATGCAGAGTTCCAAAGCATAGCAGGGAGACATAAAAAAGCCTTCCTCAGTGATCAATGCAAAGACATAGAAGAAAACAATAGAATGGGAAAGACTAGAGATCTCTTCAAGAAAATTAGAGATAACAAGGGAACATTTCATGCAAAGGTGGGCACAATCAACAACAGAAATGATATGGACCTAACAGAAGCAGAAGATATTAGAAGAAGTGGAAACAATACACAGAAGAACCATACAAAAAAGATCTTCATGACCCAGATAATCACGATGGTGTGATTACTCACCTAGAGCCAGACATCCTGGAATGCGAAGTCAAGTGGGCCTCAGGAAGCATCCCTATGAACAAAGCTAGTGGAGGTGATGAAATTCCAGTTGAGCTATTTCAAATCCTAAAAGATGATGCTGTGAAAGTGCTGCACTCAACACACCAGCAAATTGGAAAACTCAGCAGTGGCCACAGGACTCGAAAAGGTCAGTTTTCATTCCAATCCCAAAGAAGGGCAATGCCAAAGAATGTTCAAACTGCTGCACAATTCCACTCATCTCACATGCTAGCAAAGTAATCCTCAAAATTCTTCAAGCCAGGCCTCAACAGTATATGAACCATAAACTTCCATATGTTCAAGCTGGATTTAGAAAAGGCAGAGGAACCAGAGATCAAATTACCAACATCCATTGGATCTTCAAAATGAAATATTACTCCACCATAAAAGGGAACAAAATATTGCTGTTTGCAGCAATATGGATGAACCTAGAGAAAATCAGAGGAGAAGGCAATGGCACCCCCGTCCAATACTCTTGCCTGGAAAATCCCATGGACAGAGGAGCCTGGTAGGCTGCAGTTCATGGGGTCGCTAAGAGTCGGAGATGACTGAGCGACTTCACTTTCACTTTTCACTTTCATGCATTGGAGAAGGAAATGGCAACCCACTCCAGTGTTCTTGCCTGGAGAATCCCAGGGATGGGGGAGCCTGGTGGGCTGCTATCTATGGGGTCCCACAGAGTCGGACATGACTGAAGCGGCTTAGCAGCAGCAGCAGAGAAAATCAGAAGTCAGACAAACATTATATGATATCACTTATATGTAGAATTTAAAAAATAATAATAAAAATGAATCTATACATGAAACAGAAACTGACTCACAGACATAGTAAACAAACTTATGGTTAAAAGGGGGAAAGTGGGGGAGGGAAGGGGTAAATTAAGAGTATAGGACTAACAGATACAAAAGGAAAGGAAAGAAAGGAAAGTGAAATCACTCAGTCGTGTCCAACTCTTTGCAACCCCATGGACTGTAGCATACCAGGCTACTCCATCCACGGGGTTTTCCAGGCAAGGGTACTGGAGTGGGTTGCCATTTCCTTCTCCAGAGGATCTTCCCAACCTAGGGATCGAACCCAGGTCTCCCATATTGCAGGCAGACACTTTACCATCTGAGTCACCAGGGATACAAATACAAACTACTATACAAAAACTAGATAAGCCACAAGATTTACTGTATAACACAGAGAACAATATTCAATATCTTATATTAATCTGTAATGGAAAGTAATCTGAAAAAATATGTATGTATAACTGAATCACTTTGCTGTATATCTGAAACTAACAAAATATTGTAAATCAACTATATTTCAATTAAAAAAAAAAACCTTAAAATTTTAAAAGTAAAATAATCTTAAAAATGGAAAAAGAATCTAGGAATTTTAGTGCCTGTGCCTAAGGGAAGGTGCCCAGTTTTGGCCTTCAGCCTCCCATGTTCAGCCATTGATTCAGAGGATTCAGCTGCCTGAGGAACAGTGACGAAGTTACCCACATCCAGACTCCAAAATACTGACACCTATGCCTCAGAATGAACCTTTTGTGTGAGAGATGCTTCAGAGCCTAAGGAGACAGACTGGGCCTCCGTCTAACCAAATAGGACAGATTGTATGAGCTTTGTGTGCCCGCTTGCTGATAAGTTCATGCTCCATGACATCTGTATGGGTGGTCTAATTTTGTCTGAAACTTTCTTTCATTATAACCTGGTAGTGAGGGATGGGGAGTACTGCCGAGGTCCAGCCCCGGCTGATTCAGGGTATTCGAAGGAGAGACAGCCTAGGCGACTATTTATTTATTTATTTATTTTTCAAAGATATAAAGAGTAATAGAATGAGGATAGCTCGGTAGGAAAATTCAGTGGAGAAAAGAAGCTGAGTAGCTTGGTTTACGCGGAAAATCAATATAACTCGTGACACCAGGCTAGCTCTGACCATGGAGGCTGCAGGCGCCCTCTCAAATAGCGGAAGGTGCCCCACCTTAGACACCTTCTCGAGTGGGTCTTAGAAGCCCAGGCAAATAAATGGTCGCAGAGGATATCCACGCTCCAGATGGAGACTCAGCTGGAAGTTAAAGGGAAGAATGACATGGGGAGACCAAGCGTTGGTGAGCAAGGCCTGTAGCTTTATTTTTAACAGGGGCTTATATACCCTAAGTTACACATAGAGGATAATAGGGGATGCAAAGTCAGCAGTCTTTGATCCTTATCAAAAACCAGGGTTTCTTTCCTACAAATTTATCGTATACAAATGGTTTAGGTGATTTACATCATCTTCTGGCCAGAAGGCTTATTAACATCTTATGACTCTTGACAAAGACTTATCAACAAAGACTTATTTTCCCTAAGAGTAATTATTTTAAGGTTTGGCGCCATCTTCCGAAGATAAAATTGCATTCCTATAGGGCGGATGTGTAATGGGTTTACAACAAAGGAAAGAATTTATTACCTTAAGGGTCTAAAGTTACTAACACCAAGGCCACTACTTATTTTTTCTACATACCAACTATATTAATTAATACACATTCAAGGATACAACACAGGGGATGTGGAAACTTGGCAACAAGCATTGGCTCATCAATGAAATCTTTTACTACTCTGACAGTTTCTAACTCTCTGAGAGGCTCTAAGCTATTTGAATATCTTAAGCTTCCCGTGCCCCTCGAGGCTGGGAGACTGTAAACAATCATATGCATAGCTGCAGGAGTCCGGGTAAACTTGTCAGGCGAGTTAGAGAACCATCTGAGGGGTTTGGATTTAAACACTCCTAATTGCCCAGGAACTTTATTAATTGGAGCTGTAAGTTAACTCTTTGACAGAAAGAGCGAGATCGTGGTAGGGGACAGCCCCCAGTAAAGTCAGAGGTGAGAGCACAAAGCAATAAAGTAGGCAGACTCTGGTTTTTTGGGGGTAGATGCTCGAGAATATCCGGGGGGACTCCTGAGGCTTGATCCCGCCTTTGCGTATGCCGAGCCTCCTTCCTCATGACCTTTGTCACGAGTGGAATGTCTCTCGCTGGCTCCCGGCAGAGTACTTAACCCTGACCTATTTCTAACTAAGGGCAGTGAACCAGTTATTTATCAAGAAATAACTTGTTGTATACCAGTTAACAACCATGTCCAATATTCATTTTATTCCTCTTCATTTGTGTGAAAGTCATGACATTTTGAGATTGATTATTGATCAAATCTTTGAAGGGAACTCACAAATAGGCCTAAATGGAGCAGGACCCTATGGTCCTTGTCCCTACCCCATGTCCTTTTCCCTGCCTTTTATCTGTGGGAAGCTTTAGTCAAAGAATAAGTTTAATCTGAGAAATGAGAACATATAAAAACAAAGGAAAACAGTAAAAAGAGACCAAATAATAATAATATAGTCATCAAGCATAGTCAAGGAACCTTAGTTCCTTCTTAAGGACAATAGGTAATATTCTGAGCCATATCCTGTGAGTTGTCTTATAGATACAGAAACCTCAGGTGGGAGAAGTTAATTACATGATGACCAGACTGTACCCACGACATAAGCTGCCACAATTCCGAGAACTGGCCTTAAAGAAATGGGAACAAATGGACCCTAGAACTGCAGATTAACTGTACCTAAAACAACTAAGATGCTGCTGGTCAGACCACGGTGACCAATTTGAAGATGACTTTCAGAGCTGACTAGGCTGTTTCTGCATGTAGCCCCCTCCTTTTGTCTATAAAAGCTCTTGCCCCACTGGTTGCCAGTGTGGGGTAGTTAGCCTTTGTACAGATGTCTGCCACCCTCCCCCACCAAGGTTGCAGATATCTGAAATAAAGCCAACTTGCCTTTCCACCAACCTGGCTTGTTTGTTGTCTTTTGAGCGCCAAGCAATGAGACCCCACACTCCTTTTGGTAACAGTCTTTCTCTTCCCACCTAGGTTCTGGACTAACTGAGAAATATTACAAAGGAATAGGAAACCCAAATACACTTTTAGTGCTGATTAAGTTTAATGTGGAAGATGAAGCTTTGTGCAGAGGACAAAATGATTTATTAACTCTTCATCCTCCAGTCTAGACCTTAGAATAGCTCCCCTGAGGACAAGTTTGGCACAGTAGAGCAGATACATATACCTAGTAGCTCCCTTCATTGAGCTGGAAAAAGAGGGAGAGAGAATTAAACAAATTTGCCATGCATGGGACCTTATATTATTTTCCCCAAAGTGGGAACAGCCCAAATGTCCATCAACTGATAATTGGATAAATAAAATGTGGTATGTCCATACAGTGGACTATTATTCAGCAATAAAAGGAAATGTGTACTGATACATGCTGCACGTAGGTGAATCTTGAAAACGTGCTGCGTGAAAGAAGCCGGTCACAAAGAATTGCACATATCACGTGATTCATATGAAAGGACCCCCCCGCAGTCCCATACCATGGCTCTCAAGAAACAGTACCCAGTTACCCACAACCGGCCCCATCAGCAGCCCTGCCACCTCCAGGGTACTGCAGGGAGGAGATCTATGTTCTGTGCCAGCTGTGAAGAAACTCACTCTCTGCTCCTTCCAGACTCAAAGGGCTCCCTCCTTCTGCTCTTGGTGCTTCCTTTATGCAATCATGAACCTGGGATTAAGATTGTGAAATTAAATTCATTCTCATTTCATAAAGATGAAAAAGCAAAGTTTGTTCTAATCGTCAAAGCCTAGTTTTGACACTAGGACTGAGTCTATTTAGCAAAAACTCTAAACATTATACAAAACAATATTTAATATTATCTCTAGAGATCAAGTATTAAAATATATATGTTGCTGTTGTTCAGTCACCCAGTCGTGTCCGACTCTTTGTGACCTCATAGACGGTAGCACGCCAGGCCTCCTGTTCCTCATCATCTCCTGAAGTTTGCCCAAGTTCATGTCCATTGCATTGGTGATGCCATCTAGCCATCTCATCTATATGCATACATATATATATATAAATCATGGTGAAAACTTTTGTTAGTATAAAAGAAAATTGTATTTTAAGTAAATTTCCTTCTCAAAAAAAAAGGAACCAGATTTATAATGTTATTTTATACACTGTTAGGTCATTAGATTATTATGTAAGTATGGTTCAGCTGTTGTCTATTTTAGCAAAATAGACTCAGAATTCATGGAATGAACTAAGTTATTACTGTGGCTTCTATCCAGAACAAAAACAAAGCAGAGATATAGCAATGATCATGGAAGCATTTTTAACAGCAAGAACTTTGTTAAATACTTTTTGGCATAGCAAAAAAGAGTAGCACTTAAAAAACACAGCAAATTGCTTAAGGTTTACAGTATATCTTTAAGAGCATATGGTCACAACTATACTCCAATAAAAATTAATTTTTTAAAAGATGAGTGTATGGTCAAAGAATTTCAGGGCATTTTGGTCAAAAAAATGTGTTGATAGTGACCAGAATCTTGTTTTAGGGATATCCACACAAAAAAAGACATATTATAGGATAGTGAGATTCATTATAAATGTAAATTTAGACATATATTGTTTACTTTTTAAAAAGAGCTAATGGACATGAAAACAAAGTTGATGAACTTCAGCAAAACAATAAAAAGTCATTAAAGCACAAATTCCACACATCAGCCACAATATTACTTTGCAGGCAGACTTTCTCAGACCTATGCTGAAATTGCCTTAGTGCAGTATTGAGAGAAATTTCACTTAAGCCAGAAATGCTGTTTTAATCAACCCACTGAGAGAGGAACCAAAGAAAAACCTACTCCATGTAAGGAGTTCTTTGTCTCCAGGCCATCTCTACAAATTTAGGTCAACAACCACAAGCATGGAACACAGAGAAACAGAAAGGAAATTTGTATTTTTTTGCAAACTTAGTACATATCAGGCTGTACATAGTCAATTTTTTTAACTCCACAGTACACATCTATGAAGTATTTTACTGCTTTATGGATGACAAAACTGATGTTCATTAAGTAGAGATATTTATCCAGCACAGCCAGAATCCAAACCCAGGTTTATCTTCTATCAAGTTCTCTGCTCTTAGGGAGTTCTGCTCAATGTTATGTGGCAGCCTGGATGGAAAAGGGGTTGGAGAGAATGGATACATGTATATGTATGACTGAGTCCCTTTGCTGTTCACCTGAAACTATCACAACATTGTTAATCAACTATAATATAAAATAAAAAGATTTTTTTTAAAGTTCTCCTCTGTTCTTTCTGGACCTCATCCACTTCAGATTTAGGTATAAACCAAGACCCTCACTTTAACCAGACTGCCACCTCTGATCAGATTGGGACCTCCTGAGAAGTACTTAGAAAGGAGGAACATAGGGAAGGAGAAGCGAAGAGAGAAAGGTATCAACATTGAAATTCAGAAATCTAGTCCAGGTCAACAACCTTTTGCCATAATAGGCCAATTATTGTAAATAGTTTAGGTTTTTCAGGCTACATGATCTCTGTTCAAGTCAACTATTACAGTATAAAAACAGCCATAGACCATGTTTACACAAACACAGCAGCTATGTTCCAATAAAAGTTTATTTATGGATGTTGGAATTTGAATTTTTTATAATTTTAACATGCTACAAAATAGACCTGTTTCCCCCAATCATTTAAAAATATAAAAACCATTCTTGATTCATGGGCTAAACAAAAACAGGCATTGGGCCAGATTTGGCCAAAGACCCCCAGCTTGCCAACTCCTGCCCTGGGTTAAACCAACCCTCAACTAGTAACAAGTGTTCAATCAAACATTCAGGCTTAATAAAAATAGCATGAAACTCTTAACAAAAGACAATAGAGCATTTTATCTATCTGATATACTGAAGATAGTGAGACCTGTTATACAAACAGAAGCCTTTAATGAAATAAATCAAATTGATGAGCAGAGAGTAAAACACAGACTCCTTTGAAACAAATGGCTACAAACAATATCTGAGATTTTAAAAGGGTTACTTACTGGTGAAATAAAAATTCACATTTTAAGGCCAGACAAGAAAAATTTAAACATGATTTTTTTCTCTATTTCAGCCTCTTCCCTCCCCTCTAGTGTGAATTGTGCATCTGCATACTGTTTTAACAAGACCTTCCCAAAGGCAGAAATACCCACTCAAACATAAAGATCAATCTTTTTTTTCTGGCACCAACCATAGAAGATAATATTCCTTTCTCAATTCTTTAAGGGATCACAGTGACTCACCACTTGCCTTGTATGTGCAGACATCTTTGGTGAACGTCATGAAGAATGCCAATATATCATTTCCCTTAAAGATAGTGGTTGGTGCAGAACAGACTGGTCAGGCCTGGGGAGATATTATGGCCTGGGGAGATACTGGGCCACACCTAATGGAAGTTCCTAGCTTAAATACTTAATTGTGACCTTATAAATGTTACTAGCTATGTTACTTATATTCTGCCTATTTCTACAAGATTATTATTTCTTGCTTTGCCAAATGGGCGACTGAGCCTCAAAATGATGGATCACATATATAGTTCAATAAGATCAATGATTCAGTTCAGTTCAGTTCAGTCACTTAGTCGTGTCCAACTCTTTGTGACCCCATGAACTGCAGCACGCCAGGCCTCCCAGAGTCCACCCAAACCCATGTCCATTGAGTCCACCCAACTCCCAGAGTCCACTCAAATCCATGTCCATTGAGTCGGTGATGCCATCCAACCATCTCATCCTCTGTTGTCCCCGTCTCCTTTTGCCCTCAATCTTTCCCAGCATCAGGGTCTTTTCCAATGAGTCAGCTCTTTGCATCAGGTGGCCAACATATTGGAGTTTCAGCTTCAATATCAGTCTTTTCAATGAACATCCATGACTGATCTCCTTTAGGATGGACTGAGATCAATGATTGTAATACTGCAATTCTAGACATAGGAAGAAGAAATGAAAGGGAACCATTCCCAGGATCATAACAGCCTAGTAAAGCAGGTGGTCCAGAGACTTTTTGGTTACTTTTAACAAGGCCTAGTCCAGCAATGAGGAACTTCCCAGGTAGCTCAGTGGTAAAGAATCTACCTGCCAATGCAGGAGACATAGGAGACATGGGTTCAATCCCTGGGTAAAGAAGATGCTCTGGAGAAGAAAATGGCAACCCACTCTAGTAGACTTGCCTGGATAATCCCATGGACAGAGGAGCTTAGCTGGCTCCAGTCCATGGGGTTGCAAAGAGTTGGCCATGACTGAGCATGCACGCATGCAGTCCAGCAATAACACACTGAGTGGCCTATCAACAAAATCTTCCCTGACCTGGGAATGAGCATTCCTAGCATCATGGGCCAAATGGGTCATAAAACGCTTCCTGAATCTTGGTCAAAATTCAGAATGAAGGGGAATTGTAAAATAAAGAATGTTGGGGGAAGAAAAAGCATGTTGCACACCATCCAGTTCTACAAGAATCAAGTCATTAGCTACTGAAACCATTGACCAACAAAAATATACCCTGAAAGAAACTCAGGGCAAAGATGACGATGAGGCACTTTTGGCTCTGGGAAAACAGGAAAAAACAGGCTCTTGGTAGTTAGAAATATTTCAGGAGATATTTTTTGTAAACTTGGACTCTTACTTCTTCCCATACTTTGAACAGCGCTAAAACCATTAACTAAGATATCTGTTCCTCACGGCTAGCAGCAACCTTCCACTGAGAAGTCAGCTTGGTTGAATGTACCCCTTCACCAAAATCACATGTATACTGACCTCCTCATTTTCCTCTCTGAACTTTCTGAGAAACTGTCTCCCATAATCCTCGGTTTGGCTGAAATAAAAAATTCCATTTCTTTCTCGGACTATTTATTAAATTTTTGTTGACTTTATTCAGTTCAGTTCAGTCACTCAGTCATGTCCAACTATTTGTGACCCTATGGACTGCAGCACGCCAGTCTTCCCTGTCCATCACTAACTCCCGGAACTTACTCAAACTCAAGTCCATCTATTTGGTAATACCATCCAGCCATCTCATCCTCAGTTATCCCCTTCTCCTCCTGCCTTCAATCTTTTCCAGCATCACGGTCTTTTCCAATGAGTCAGTTCTTTGCATCAGGTGGCCAAAGTATTGGAGCATCAGCATCAGTCCTTCCAATGAATATTCAGGACTGATATCCTTTAGGATTCATGGAACTGATCTCCTTGCTGTCCAAGGGACTCTCAAGAGGCTTCTCCAACACCGCAGTTCCAAAGTATCAATTCTTCTGTGCTCGGCTTTCTTCATGGTCCAACTCTCACATCCATACGTGACTACTAGAAAAACCATAGCTTTCACTATATGGACCTTTGTTGACAAAGTAAAATCCCTGCTTTTTAATATGCTGTCTAGGTTGGTCATAGCTTTTCTTTCAAGGAGCAAGCTTCTTTTAATTTCATGACTGCAATCACCATCTGCAGTGATTTTGGAGCCCAAGAAAAGAGTCTGTCACTGTTTGCATTGTTTCCCCATATTTTCCATGAAGTGATAGGACCGGATGCCATGATCTTAGTTTTTTGAATGTTGAGTTTGAAGCCGGCTCTTTTACTCTCCTCTTTCACTTTCATTAAGAGGCTCTTTAGTTCCTCTTCACTTTCTGCCATAAGGGTGGTGTCATCTGTGTATGTGAGGTTATCAGTATTTCTCCAAGCAATCTTGATTCCAGCTTGGGCTTCACTAGCCAGGCATTTCACATGATGTATTCTACATATAAATTAAATAAGCAAGGTGGCAATATACAGCATTGATGTACTCCTTTCCCAATTTTGAACCAGTCCATTGTTACTGGTTCAAACTGTTCTAATGTCCAATTCTAACTGTTGCTTCTTGACTTGCATACAGGTTCCTCAGGAGGCAGGTCAGGTAGTCTGGTATTCCCATCTCTTGAAGAATTTTCCAGTTTGTTGTGCTCCACACAGTCAAAGGCTTTAGCATAGTCAATAAAGCAGAAGTAGATGTTCTTCTGGAATTCTGTTTTTCCTATGATCCACTAGATGTTGGCAATTTGATATTGGCTCCTCTGCTTTTTCTAAATCCAGCTTGAACATATGGAAGTTCTCAGTTCACTGTTGAAGCCTGATTGGAGAATTTTGAGCATTACTTGGCCAGCATGTAAAATGAGTGCAATTATGTGGTAGTTTAAACATTCTTTGGCATTGCCTTTCTTTGGGATTGGAATGAAAATTGACCTTTTCCAGTCCTGTGGCCACTGCTGAGTTTTCCAGATTTGCCGGCATATTGAATGCAGCACTTTCACAACATCATCTTTTAGGATTTGAAATAGCTCAACTGGAATTCCATCACCTCCACTAGCTTTGTTCGTAGTGAATCTTCCTAAGGCCCACTTGACTTTGTGCTCCAGGATGTCTGGCTCTAGGTGAGTGATCACACCATTGTGGTTATCTGGGTCATGAAGATCTTTTTTGTATAGTTCATCTGTGTATTGTCACCACCTTTTCTTAATATCTTCTGCTTCTGTTAGGTCCATATCATTTCTATTGTTGATTGTGCCCATCTTTGCATGAAATGTTCCCTTGTTATCTCTAATTTTCTTGAAGAGATCTCTATTTCCCATTCTATTGTTTTCCTCTATTTCTTTGCATTGACGACTTAGGAAGGCTTTCTTATCTCTCCTTGCTATGCTTTGGAAGTCTGCATTCAGATGGAATATCTTTCCGTTTCTCCTTTGCCTTTTGCTTCTCGTCTTTTCTCAGCTATTAGTAAGTCCTCCTCAGACAGCCATTTTGTCTTTTTGCATTTCTTCTTCTTGGGGACGGTTTTGATCATCACCTCCTGTACAATGTTACAAAGCTCTGCCCATAGTTCTTTAGGAACTCTATCAGATCTAATCCTTTGAGTCTATTTGTCACTTCCACTGTATAATTGTAAGGGATTGGATTTAGGTCATACCAGAATGGTCTAGTGGTTTTCCCTACTTTCTTCAATTTAAGCCTGAATTTTGCAATAAGGAGTTCATGATCTGAGACAGAGTTAGCTCCCGGTCTTGTTTTTGCAGACTGTATAGAGCTTCTCCATCTTCGGCTGCAAAGACTAAAATCAGTCTGATTTCATAACAACCATCTGCTGATGTCCATGTGTAAAGTCATCTTTTGTGTTTTTGGAAGAAGGCATTTGCTATGACCAGTGGTTTCTCTTGGCAAAACTTTGTTAGCCTTTGCCCTGCTTCATTTTGTACTCCAATGCCAAACTTGCCTGTTACTCCAGGTATCTCTTGACTTCCTAATTTTGCATTACTCTCCCCTATGATGAAAAGGATATGGTTGGCATTATTGTTGTTGTTCAGTTGCTCAGTCATATCCGACTCTTTGCAACTACATGGACTGCAGCACGTCAGGCTTCCCTGCCCTTTACAATCTCCCAGAGCTTACTCAACCTCATGTCCACTGAGTTGGTGATGTCACCCAACCGTCTTGTCCTCTGTCATCCCCTTTTCCTCCTGCCTTCAATCTTTTCCAGCATCAGGGTCTTTTCAAATGAGTCAGTTCTTTGCATCAGGTGGCCAGAGTATTGGAGTTACAGCTTCAACATCAGTCCTTCCAATGAATATTCAAGACTGATTTCCTTTAGTATGGACTGGTTGGATCTCCTTGCAGTCCAAGGGACTCTCAAGACTTCTCCAATACCACAGTTCAAAAGCATCAATTCTTCGGTGCTCAGCCTTCTTCATAGTCCAACTTTCACATCCATACATGACTACTGGAAAAACCATAGCCTTGACTAGACGGACGTTTGTTGGCAAAGTAATGTCTCTGCGTTTTAATATGCTGTCTAGGTTGGTCATAACTTTTCTTCCAAGGAGTAAGTGTCTTTTAATTTCATGGCCGCAGTCCCCATCTGCAGTGATTTTGGAGCCCCCTAAAATGAAATCTGACACTATTTCCACTGTTTCTCCTTCTATCTGCCATGAAGTGATGGGGCCAGATGCCATGATCTTTGTTTTCTGAATGTTGAGCTTTAAGCCAACTTTTTCATTCTCCTCTTTCACTTTCATCAAGAGGTTCTTTAGTTCTTCTTCACTTTCTGCCATAAGGGTGGTATCATCTGCATATCTGAGGTTATTGATATATCTCCTGGAAATCTTGATTCTAGCGTGTGTTTCCTCCAGTCCAGTGTTTCTCATGATGCACTCTGTTCTTAAGTTAAATAAGCAGGGTGACAATATACAGCCTTGGCATACTTCTTTTCCAATTTGGAACCAGTCTGTTGTTCCATGTCCAGTTCTAACTGTTGCTTCCTGACCTGCATACAGGATTCTCAGGAGGCAGGTCAGGTGGTTTGGTATCTCTTTCAGAATTTTCCATAGTTTATTGTGATCCACACAGTCAAAGGCTTTGGCATAGTCAATAAAGCAGAAATAAATGTTTTTCTGGAACTCTCTTGCTTTTTCAATGATCCAGCAGATGTTGGCAATTTGATCTCTGGTTCCTCTGTCTTTTCTAAAACCAGCTTGAACATCTGGAAGTTCACGGTTCACGTATTGTTGAAGCCTGGCTTGGAGAACTTTGAGCATTACTTTAGTACCATGTGAGATGACTGCAATTGTGCGGTAGTTTGAGCATTGTTTGGCATTGCCTTTTTGCGGGTGGCATTATTAACTAGGCCTAATAACCAAGGGAGATTAACCTTAATACAGCATGATTTGTTTTCAGAAAACATTGAATCTTATATTTATGCCACAACAAATATATGTTCTTAACATAAATAAATGTTATAATTGGTGTCCTGTTGGCCAAGGTGTTAACGAATCTGCCTGTAACTCAGGAGGCTCAGGTTCAGTCCGTGTGTTGGGAAGATCCCCTGGAGAACAGAATGGCAACCCATTCCAGTATTCTTGCTTGGAGAACTCCATGGACAGAGGAGCCTAGTGGGCTACAGTCCACGGGTTGCAAAAAGTCAGACATGATTGAGCAATTAACACTTTCACTTTTTTCCTTTAAAAATCTATATCTTAATTTGAGTATTTCTGTTGAGTATTTCTGTTTATCTGTTCAGACTAGTCTTTTTTTACACATGAAATTCTTCCTTCAAAAGATGATGTTAATAAGAAAAGTATGATTCAGTTTCAAGTAACTTCATAGTAAATTCTATGAAAGCTATGCAATCCTATAAAGAGACATATTGTATCTTCTGAGATATTCACTAAAGAAAATTTGATTAGAGAACCCTGGTAGAGCTACCATAATGGATACATCAAGAAAATGAACTAGAAGCTGCTAAGTTTGAGGATTTAAGACAGTAGACATGTTGCTGTACTTCAAAGTAGAAATAGACAGTTCATTTGTACACTTGTCATAGTTCTCTCTGAGAAATACTGTCAAAGGAAAAACAGGCTCTGAAAATGAATGAACAGGGGTGGAACTGAATGCAAATAAGAGCTTCACTCTGTGGTATCTGCTTTCTGGCAGCAGCAGGAAATGTTCAGTCTGCCATTTGGAAACTCCTCATCAGTGCACTGACATTCTCTGCTGTCAGACCCTGTTCTTGGAGGGTGAAGAGCCCCCAAGAATCCTTCAGGAAAAGCAGTATCCTTGTCAATTGTCAATGCCCTTGACAGGCTATAGGACAACCTGTCAGCTAGCTGGTGGTACTAAATTAATGAATAACGACATTGAAAGAAAAAAAAAAAACCCACAAAACTAACAATTTAGCATAGAATAATCAATGAAAAAACTTTCAGTTTTTTTTTTAAGGTGTTAAAATGTCCCCATTACTGAAGTGTTGAGTGTGGGAGCAGTTAGCAAGCATTCTTCTACATTTCAGTTCTACAAGACCTTTTATTTAGTGTGTCTTAATAATAGCAACTGGAGAAGGCAATGGCACCCAACTTCAGTACTCTTGCCTGGAAAATCCCATGGATGGAGGAGCCTGGGAGGCTGAAGTCCATGGGGTTACTAAGAGTTGGACACGACTGAGCGACATCACTTTCACTTTAATCATAGCAACACAAAATTCTCCCTTTGTAAGGAAGGAAGATCTCAGGATCACATCTCAAGATCACAGCAACGCAAAAGGTATGTCCACAGGTTGGAGTTTTCATATACACAAGGTAGGAGCAGATTTTATTTGGCCATATTCCTTCAGAAATCAATTTAAAACAAGTTAAAACAAAATTTTTAAGCTTTTAATTTATTTGAAACAGATCGTCTTTTTAAGAATACCATATAAATTATATCTAATTTATATTTATATAATTATATTACAATTATTTAAACATTTATAAATATTGTAATTAATTTATATACTGAGCTACCAAAAAGAAATTTCTTGGGAATAACTCTTAGCCTATAGCAAGAATCCACATTTCCTCCTCCTCAGGCCATGGGAGGTATCATCCATTCGTCATGGCCAACATTATGAAATTCCATCTCAATCATTCTAACACAGCTGCTTTTTCAGAGATACTGCTGACTTGCAATCCATTTGCTTTCTGTGTCTTGTGGCAGTCACTAAATTTACGAAGTATCTCCTGTAAAGAATAATCCTTGTTTAGGAAATCTTGTGGAAGAGCCTCCTATTGGCTCACTTAGTGCTATTTCCAACCCCTTCTAGCTTTCCATCCTGCACTGTGTATACTGGAAAACTAAGAACTCAGTTTTCTAGACTCCCTGTGGCCACAGTTACATATATGACCCAGGTTTTGCCAAGCAAGCCTGGGAGATTTGGAAAGTTGACAAAGATCTGATGAAAAGGCTGTACAGTTGTTGCAGAGGCATTTGTTCTTCCAGGCAGAGGTTCTACTGACCAAGCCCTAGTATCATGGGTCCCCAGTGCCTACATGCATGAGTAGCAGTGGGGTTTCTGTGTTGGCAGCCCATGGTGTTGTAGGGTATTTCTTTGAGCTGTGCATCATTCAAGCTCTTGGAAATTCTACAAGCTACCCTATATTCTAAAATAAAGAGGTAGAGTGCATTACTTTGTTTCAACTAAAATCCTGACAAATACAAGCTTGGTCCCTAAATGCAAGGGCATTTTGAGGATCCAGTATCCCTGGATGTGAAAACTGACTCTATAATTGTTAGCTGAGACATCTTGGGCAAGTTCCCCAAACTCTCTGTGCTTAAGTTCCACTGTTACAAAAGGAGGTTTGGGGGAGGCTAATACCTACCACATGGGGATGCTATGAAGAGACAGTGAGGTGATGTTAATAACATAACTAGTGTAGGGATTGGGGTAGGGGGAGGATAATTCATTAATAATAGGTTCTTCATACATCATTGTGTCTTACATATTAAAAGCATAATATTTATATTGGAGTAGACTACAAAACTGTTTAAAGACATCCAGTGGTGGGCAGGGAAAAGTATTCAGTTCAAACTAGGACAAAACAAAAAATAAAATTACAGGAGAGGATTGGGCCAGGAATATGTGAATGTGAGCTCACAGTGTCAGATGAGATAATGCTTAGAAATAAGACCAGACTGATGTGCTAAAAAGAGAAAGTTAACTATAGGTTAGGAATTCATGCTTTAACAAGTAAAAGAAAATTTAATTTCATTTTTAAACAAGTAACAAATAAATTTTCTCATAAAACATGGCCAGAGGTAGATTGTTGCTGCATCAGTTCAGCTGCGAAATGATGCCATGAGGGATTCAGCTCTCCTCTGGCTCTGCTGTGCTTATCATTGGCTTTTGTCCTCTACGTGTAGCAGGAGGGATACTGCTCCAAGCAATCCCCCAATTCAAGCCAAGAAAAGATGGAGGGGGCAAGAGCATTTTCCTTTGGTGTGCTTGTTTTATTTTTCAGGAAAGGTAACTCTCCTAGGTCAGCTCTACTTCCATCTCATTTGCCGGAATTGGCTCATGTATCCACTTTAAATAAATTATTAGCTAAGGAAACAAAATCATAAGGAACTCTTTAATTAAAAAATATATCATGTTAGCTGTTTGGTTTATAAAGGGAAAGCAAAATATTCCTGTTTTGAAGAAGTGGACACATAAGGGTGAATTGAAACAATAAAGGCAAGCTTTTTTTTTCCTTTTCTATTTATCCCTGAAAGTTCTTGTGCAGTGCCAAGAAGAGAAGTGTTTCTTATAACCATATATAGCCCTGTCTTAAGATCTGCTGGAAATCCAACAGGAACTGGCAGAGAGATGGAGATATGCCCAAGAAATTAATGAATGTGACTAGGAAGCATACTGGTAATAGAACCACACCCCAACCTATTGACAGTTCCTTAAACTTAGGAAGTCCAAAGTCCTGTGTGTGTATGTGTGTGTGTGTGTCTGTGTTGTGGAGGTATAGGTTGATTCATGTCTGATCCAGGTCAAGTCAGTAGCTAAGGAATCCCTTCTGATAGACAGGGACTTTGGTGTAAGAGTCAACGCATATTGGCAAAAATTGATGTCAAAATTATAGCACCATTGTGGACTCAGGGATAGTCAAGAGACAGAACAAAGCTGGAGTGTTTGGGTGCTGAGACCAATTCTACTGGGAAGAAAAAAGAAGGTTAACTAGAGCTATGCAGGGGATTTGGTCCATCACCAGGTGGACTGGTTAATGGTAGGACTCAAATCCCGATAGGCACAGACTCCCATTAATCAAATTAGACACACAAAATATGCAGTGAGGAAGGGAAAAGAGCTGTGCATCTGAAATTTGCCCTGGGCTCAGGTAAGCAAATCAACTCTAGATCCTACCCATGTGAGACGCTGGAGGCCCTAATCCAGGCAGATTTGTTTTTCATTGACTTGGAGACTGCAGGTGTAAAGCAAGGCTGTGACACTCAGCTGTTGCAAGAGGGAAATTTGTTCCTTTAGCAAATTGATCACCCATTGAGCACCAAACATTCTAAGTGCTGGACATACAATAGAAGGCAAAGCATGTAATCCCTACCCTCATGAAGTTCACTAGCTTCCCCTGAACAGTAACTACTGTCCAAGGCCACAACTTACCAAGGCTTCAGCACCCTCTAATATGGAAGGAATGAGTTTCATGTAGGGATCAAAAGTGTACAAGACAGGAGTCCTGTCTTCAAGGACCTGACAGTCTAAAAGGAAAGTTTCAGTCAGGAGACTATTTCAGGAGATTTCCAAAGGGACAGACCACTCACACTAAGACCATGACAGCTTCAGGAAACTAGTATCCCTGCTTCTCAGAAAGTGTTCCCACCGTTTCACAAAGGGCAAGGGTTACAACTAGAGTTACTCTTCCTCTAGTACAAGGAGAGTCAACTGGAGCACCCTACACGTGTCACTTGTCCCCAGCCTTTGCATCTTACCAGTTAGGTTTTCAGAGCCCAATATTCCCCTGGTAAATGTGGGCATTACCAGTTTAACTGATAATCAGGATACATCGAGAACAGGAGAGTCAGCGACATATGGCATTAATAATAAACTGTCAGTGCAGGTGTCTATACTTCTAACAGTTGTGACTGGGTCTTCATTTTTCCTCCATGTTGCCCGATATGGCCTGAAAACTCTGTCAGTGATGGTTCACTTTACTAACAAGATAACCTAAATTACAGTTATGAATAGAGCTGAAAAACAGTTCAGAAATGTAAACTCACTCAAGCAAACCACCACTTTCTTATTCCATTCTCCAGAGAGCCTGTTAAAGCATATGTTATCAGGGCACATGTGTCTTTCAGACAACACTCAGCTTTCCAAGGTGGTAGAGTTAACATGCACTATTAAAATAAAAAATGCAGGGGGAAGTTTACAGTTTAACTAACTGTAATGTTGAATAATCAGTACACAGTGAAACTGATTAATTTAGTTAAGTTTCCATTATTTTTTTATAGCATATTCAAAAGCAGAGACATTACTTTGCCAACAAAGATCTGTCTAGTCAAGGCTATGGTTTTTCCATTGGCCATGTATGGATGTGAAAGTTGGACTGTGAAGAAAGCTGAGCACCAAAGAATTGATGTTTTTGAACTGTGGTGTTGGAAAAGACTCTTGAGAGTCCCTTGGACTGCAAGGAGATCCAACCAGTCCATTCTAAACGAGATCAGTCCTGGCTGTTCTTTGGAAGGAATGATCCTAAAGCTGAAACTCCAGTACTTTGGCCACCTCATGCAAAGAGTTTACTCATTGGAAAAGACTCTGATGCTGGGAGGGATTGGGGGCAGGAGGAGAAGGGGATGACAGAGGATGAGATGGCTGGATGGCATCACTGACTCAATGGACGTGAGTTTGAGTGAACTCCGGGAGTTGGTGATGGACAGGGAGGCCTGGCGTGCTGCGATTCATGGGGTCGCAAAGAGTCGGACACGACTGAGCGACTGAACTGAACTGAGTCAGCTAATGAGAAAAGCATTAATTATTGGTAAAATAATTATAGATAATATGACAGAAGAAGGAAGAGAGGAAATATGGATTTAGCTAATCCATGATGTAGATAGCCAGTTTCTGAATTTACATTAATTAATATGTAATTAGCATATAATTGATTGTTGATCAAGAATTCAACACAGAAGATAATTAATGTCAAATCCATGTAATAAAATCCACTTCCCTTTCCAAGGATCAGCAGTACATGTTAAAAGGCAAATTTTGTAGCATCAGCAATATTTTTAAAAAATCTTTGAAATATGGTATAAAATATAAATTAAAATAATATTGAAATACCATTTCTCAACTTTTGGCAAAACCCCTGAATTTGGCATTATACTGCTAGCAAGGTTGTGGGAAAATTAGGCTCTGTCATACACTTCTGATGGAAATTAAAACTAGTTCAGGCTTTATAAAGCAGAATTTGTCAATATCTAACAAAATTGCAGGTGTATTTATCTTTTGGTCCAACATTCCCATTTTTAGTAGTCTATCACAAAGATGTAAGCATAAATAAACAAAAAATATTTGCTTATATTTGCATAATCCATCAATTAAAAGTTAATGAAATGCTGATGAAAATAGTTGCCCATGAAGAAACAGGATGGAAGGAGAAGTTATGGAAATGAGACTTATCTGAATGTGTTTATTTAGTTTTAACTTTGTAGTAATAAAAATGTTCACATAATAATAAATTAAATTAAAAATCAAGGTACAGAAATTGAAAATAAATCAAAACGAATATTCACTATATGCACAGTATATTTGAACATTCTCAATGATACATATTCTAAAGATAAAAGACCTGTAAAAAAATCTTGAACTTCATTCAACACTGTTATTGTTAGTAATGACATTAATATTGATACATTGGTACAAATATATTCATATTGCAAGCTAAAATAAGTAATTATGCTAATATTATTTGGAAACAGAGTTTTCAACTTGAGATACAATTCATTTAAATCAAAGGTTTGAAGTAAAAACCTAGTAATCTGAGATTTGAGTTGGAAATATCAGTGTATACTCACAATTTCTTCCTGTAGCTATCCAATGAAGAGCCCTAGAAACAAGGACAATCAAGTATTAATAGCAATGAATGTTCCCCAAATCTAGACTGCAGTCTTCAAATATCATTTTTCATCTGCAAAAAGTAACTAAAGCTAATAAGTGAATCTGGCAAAGTTACAGGATACAAACCTTTATATATTAGCAATGAACAACTGGAAACTGAAATTTAAAATACCATTTATAGCAACATCCGAAACATAAACTATTTAGAAAAAATTTTAGGGACTTGCCTGGTGGTCCAGTGGTTAAGACTCTGTGCTCTCCACGCAGGGGACACAGGTTCAATCCCTGGTCTGGGAAAACCCTACATGCTACATGGAGTGTGGCCAATTAAAAAAAAAAGTTAACAAAATACTTATGAGACCTGTACACTAAAACTATAAAATATTTCTGAGAGAAATTAAAGAAGATCTAAATAAATGGAACATAATGTATGTTCATAGATGGGAACAACCAATATTATTAAAATGCCCATGCTCCACAAGTTGATCAATAGCCTCAATGCAATTCCAATCAAAATTCTGAGAGTCTCTTTTGTGGATATTGACAAACTACAATTAATATAAAAATTCAAAGAACCTAACAATTTTGAAAAAGAAAAACAAAGTTCAAAGACTTATACTACTTGATTTCAAGACTTACCATAAAGCAAGAGTAATCAAGACAATTTTATATTAGCATAAGGGTAGATATATGGGGCAACAGGACAGAATAGAGAGTCCAAAGACCCATACACATGTGGTGAACTGATTTTCAAAAATGATGGGAAGAAAAGTCTTTTCAACAAATGAGTGGAAAGCAGCATATCCATACAGTAAAAAATAAACATCAATGTTTACCCTCATACCATACACAAAAGTTAACTCAAAATGGGTCATAGAACTAAGATAATAGCTAAACTCATAATATTTCTAAAACACATAGGGAGAAAAATGTTTATAATCTTATAGTAGGGAGAGATATCTTAGAACGTAAAAAAGCAGAAACCATAATAGAAATAATTAATAAGTGGGACTTCATCAATTAAAACATCTACTCTTTGAAAGACACAATTAAGGAAATTAAATGGCAAGCCACAGACTGGGAGAAATACTCATAATACATGTTTTGTCAAAGGACTTATATTCAGAATATACATTATTTATTTATTTTTTTTAATTTTATTTTATTTTTAAACTTTACATAATTGTATTAGTTTTGCCAAATATCAAAATGGATCCACCACAGGTATACATGTGTTCCCCATCCTGAACTCAAAAAGAAATCCTTGCAACTTAATAATAAAAATGCAACCCAGTTTTTAAAATGGGTGAATGATTTGAACACTTTCACCAAAGAAGATGTATGAATGATCAATTAGCACACGAAAAGAGGTTCAAAATCATTAGCTATCAGTGAAATGCAAATTAAATCCAAAATGAAATACCACTATACCCCCAGTTAGAATAGCTACAATTAAATATGATTTTCACTAAAAGGCACCAAGCTTAATCCAATTCTGGGGCAGAAAATATACAAGATGAGCTTGGAACAGATTGTTGTACCAGAAAGCAAAGAAGCTATCAAAGGCTAATAATGGGTACACATCTAAAAACAAAAACAAAAAACTCATGAGACAGATTGAGGAGGCTCCCATTGGCCAAAGGTGAGATGATTTGATGATTCAAAAACACTATTGTTCCAAGTGATTAAAATGAATGAAAAATATAAAATGAGAAAGGAAAAATATAAGCCTTCATGGCCATAATTAAAGGTTGTTGGGCACCAACTCATTATTTTTAAAACTGCTAACTAAAGCGAAAGAACTGAGATTTTATATTGTTTTTGCAGTATTAATAGTGCTTCCTGGAAATCTAATAGTTCTATTGGGTAAGAGTCATACTAGAATTAGAAAGTCAACATCTTGCAACTCCTAATGAAATGACTCAAACTATGGTTATCAATATATGATAAAATCATTAAGATAAATGGAAAACTACAATAAAGGAATCAAGTTGCCAACACTTGAACTCATTGATCAGTCTTAGCATCCACTAGAAGTGAAACAATCAGATATAACACGCTTTCAAATACAAGGCAATATGAAGTATACAGCATCACCCATGAAATAGTCTTAACAAAACAAAGTTAAACCCTTGAGCCTGAATCCAATCAATCCTAATGTCTATAGGAAACATGGAGAATAGAGGGAAAAGTTAAGGATGAATCTTTGGTTAAAACCAGAATTTAGTACGTTATGCAGAGCAACTGACCTGGCTTTGTAATCAAGTCAATAGCGTTCTTTATTAAGAGCGGTGGGCTATGGGACATCCCTGGTGTTTCAGTGGTTAAGAATCCACTTGCCAGTGTAGGGGACACAGAACGGATCGGTGGTCTGGGGAGATTCCACATGCTAGAAAGTAACCTGGAGAAGGCAGTGGCAACCCACTCCAGTACTCTTGCCTGGAAAATCCCATGGACGGAGGAGCCTGGTGGGCTGCAGTTCATGGGGTCTCTAGGAGTCGGACACGACTGAGGGACTTCATTTTCACTTTTCACTTTCATGTATTGGAGAAGGAAATGGTAACCCACTCCAGTGTTCTTGCCTGGAGAATCCCAGGGACGGGGGAGCCTGGTGGGCTGCCATCTCTGGGGTCACACAGTCGGACACAACTGAAGTGACTTAGCAGCAGCAGCAGCAGAGAATAACCTTGCTCCCACCTCACCCCACAGCAACTAGAGAAAGCCCAAGCGCAGCAACAAAGACCCAGCACAGCCAAAAACAAACAAGCAAACAAAGAATTGGTGGGCTATGATAGGTCAAAAGACACTGTGAGAAACTGAATGCAACCTAATTTTACTGAAAAATGTTGAATACTGTGACTGGTCATATATACTGTCAAGCAAATGCACTTTCAGGGGCAACTGTAGGGAGCATTGATAAAGAATTATGAAAACAGGACATCAAAATAATGTCCAGTGTTACGGTGTTAATGCAACAAGTAAACTGAGTTCACCAACAGTAGGATGGTGTATAACATCTGTAGCTTTAATTTTAGGTAAACAGAGCTGAAAATCCACCAAGGTTTGTAATCACGCATGAACTACCTGAGTGCATGAACTTTTTTTTCCTTAGTGCAGTGGGTGGGGGGATGGCAGATAAACTAGAAGTATGGGATTGGACTTCCCTGGTGGTCCAGTGGTTAAGAATCTGCCTGCCGTGCAGAGGACATGGGTTGGATCCCTGGTCTGGGAAGATTCCACATGCAAGGGGGCAACTAAGCCTGTGCACAACTACTGAAGCACTCATGTCTGTGCTCTGCAGCAAGAGGAGCTACAGCAATGAAAAGCCTAAGTACCACAACTAGAGAGCAGCCTCTGCTCATTGTCACCAGAGAGCGCAGCAACAAGACCCAGCACAGCCAAAACTAAATAGATAAACTTTTTTTTTTAATGTGAAAAATGGTTACAAACTTCAGCATGGAAAAACTAAACAACAACAAAAAAAGTATGGGATTAATAGATACAAACCAGCGTACTTAAAATAGATAAGCAACAAGGATTTAATGTATAACACAGGGACTACATTTAATATCTTCTAATAACCTATAGGGGAAAATAGTCTGAAAAATATATAACACATGTAACTAAATCACTTTGCTGTACATCTGAAACTAACACAATATTATAAATCAACTATAATTTTTAAAAGTAAGAATTCTTATACACAAAAAGTGAGGTGACAGATATGTTGATTAATTTGATGGGGAAAATTCTTTTTACAATGTATACATGCATCAAATTATCACATTGTACATTTTAAATATCTTACAACTTAGTGAATTACACCTCAGTAAAGCTAAAAAATTTAAATCTTTTAATTTTTAAAAAATAATAAACAGCTAATTCTATGTTTATGAATTTGAGTCTTCCTTTGGGTCTAAATTTCTTGTTTCCCCAAGAAAGTTTCAAAACACTTTTAAGAGACAACAAATGTGATAAGTAGACTTTTTTGTTGGAGAAGGACATGGCATCCCACTCCAGTACTCTTGCCTGGAAAATCCCATGGACGGAGGGGCCTGGTAGGCTACAGTCCATGAGGTCTCGAAGAGTCAGACACAACTGAGCAACTTCACTTTCACTTTTCACTTTCATGCATTGGAGAAGGAAATAGCAAACCACTCCAGTGTTCTTGCCTGGAGAATCCCAGGGACAGGGGAGCCTGGTGGGCTGCCGTCTATGGGGTCGCACAGAGTTGGACATGACTGAGGCGACTTAGCAGCAGCAGCAGTAGACTTTTTTGTACCCTAATTCAAGAAAACCAATAATATAGATTTTTTAGACCCTTGAAAAAACTTGAATCAAGATTTACTAGTAGAACTTTGAATGTGGGTATTGGGTGATATTGAAAGATTATTGTTACTTTTAGCTCAAGGGTTCCTCAAAGGCTTGGCTGAATCATTTTTATGCTGCAGACTGTGTAAGGTGCTTCCCGGGTCAGTTTTGCATCAGTCTGATGTTTCTGATCACTCTGTCTTCCTCAACTCCTTCCCTATTTCCTTTCACACTAGCATCTTCTCTAATAAAATACTTCATGTTTAAACTCATCTTGATGTTTGCATCTAAGAGGAGCCAGACTCATAGGCAATACTGTATGCTCACTTCTGTTTCAGATGCTTTTACCACTTCCACATTTCTTTCCACTTGTGTCTTTGTAACATCCCCTAACTCCTTCCTGGGGAAGGTTGAATTTAAGGGGATTTAAGATGTGAAACAGGGAGTAAATGTGCAAGCATCTCTCTTCCAACTGATGTATACATGAGATGCCCCAGCATCCATCACCTTGGTTTTTTGATTATAAACAGAATAGATTTGGGTTGGAACAAATTTAAGCCATGGAAATCAGTTTATTCAAGGACTTTGCATATGACAAAACCTTATGCCTGCTGTGTCTGTAAGAGTCAGGTGTCAGGCAGCCAAGAGCTTCATCCAACTTGAGCCCTAGATCTTCATATTCAAATAATCCACTTAATTTGGATTCAAACAGCCCCTCTAGCATAGGCGGGCATTTAAGCCTATGCTATTCTTTTTCCACACTGATCACACAACTTTTAAGTACCACAGAGTATATAACAAGTACAAGATTTTCTCTGAAGCACAACAAAATGCATGCATAGATATTTTTTCTGTCCCCATGCTTCAGGCTCCTCTCACTACACAGCAGTCACCTCAGCACAGCCTATCTTTCACATACGATTTCTTTCCTCATACCAATCTGGTTTTGGAGGTGACAGGAGACACAGCACACAGAAGATAGGATTAGCAGATGTACCTCTGCCTGAACAAAGTGGGAAAGAGTCATTTTCTCAGCAAGTGACTAGTGATGGCTCCAAAGGACATTGGAATGAGTTTCTACCTACCTGACATTCCACTTGTGAGCCACAGCAGTCAATTCTGGCTGATTTAAGCAGATAGAAAGTTTACTCAACAGATATCACTTTTCTCAGATAATTATTTGGAGGGCTGCCAGCAAATTTGGAAAATTCAGCAGTGGCCACAGGACTGGAAAAGGTCAGTTTTCATTCCAATCCCAAAGAAAGGCAATGCCAAAGAATGCTCAAGCTACCGCACAATTGCACGCATCTCACGCACTAGTAAAGTAATGCTCAAAATTTTCCAAGCCAGGCTTCACCAATATGTAAACCGTGAACTTCCAGATGTTCAAGCTGGTTTTAGAAAAGGCAGAGGAACCAGAGATCAAATTGCCAACATTCGCTGGATCATCAAAAATCCAAGAGAGTTCCAGAAAAACATTTATTTCTGCTTTATTGACTATGCCAAAGCCTTTGACTGTGTGAATCACAATAAACTGTGGAAAATTCTGAAAGAGATGGGAATACCAGACCACCTGACCTGCCTCTTGAGAAATCTGTATGCAGGTCAGGAAGCAACAGTTAGAACTGGACATGGAACAACAGACTGGTTCCAAATAGGAAAAAGGAGTATGCCAAGGCTGTATATTGTCACCTTGATTATTTAACTTGTATGCAGAGTACATCATGAGAAACCCTGGGCTGGAAGAAGCACAAGCTGGAATCAAAATTGCCAGGAGATACATCAATAACCTCAGATATGCAGATGACACCACCCTTATGGCAGAAAGTGAAGAGGAATTTAAAAACCTCTTGATGAAAGTGAAGGAGGAGAGTGAAAAGTTGGCTTAAAGCTCAACATTCAGAAAACTAAGATCATGGTATCTGGTCCCATCGCTTCATGGGAAATAGATGGGGAAACTGGAAAGAGTGTCAAACTTTATTTTTCTGGGCTCCAAAATCACTGCAGATGGTGACTGCAGCCATGAAATTAAAAGACACTTGCTCCTTGGAACAAAAGTTATGACCAACCTAGATAGCATATTGAAAAGCAGAGACATTACTTTGCCAACAAAGGTCCGTCTAGTCAAGGCTATGGTTTTTCCAGTGGTCATGTATGGATGTGAGAGTTGGACTGTAAAGAAAGCTGAGCGCTGAAGAATTGATGCTTTTGAACTGTGGTGTTGGAGAAGACTCTTGAGAGTCCCTTGGACTGCAAGGAGATCCAACCAGTCCGTCCTAAAGGACATCAGTCCTGGGTGTTCATTGGAAGGAGTGATGCTGAAGCTGAAACTCCAATACTTTGGCCACCTGATGTGAAGAGTTGACTCATTGGGAAAGACCCTGATGCTGGGAAGGATTGGGGGCAGGAGGAGAAGGGGATGACAGAGGATGAGATGGCTGGATGGCATCACCGACTCGATGAACATGAGTTTGGGTAAACTCTGGGAGTTGGTGATGGACAGGGAGGCCTGGCATGCTGCGATTCATGGGGTCTCAAAGAGTTGGACATGACTAAGCGACTGAACTGAACTGAACTGAGAGGACCATGCTTAAATCTGAGCAGCCAGCAGATGCTACAGAGAAATTTCATCATATTTGTTTCTTCTACCACTCTGCCTAAAATTAAAAGTCAAACAGGAACACTGCCAGACATGCCAGTGACATGTCTGTGTACTTGAGTTAACATGGACTGAGAAAGTACTAGTATCTGGCCTATTGTTGTGGAAGGTAATCTCTGCCTCCAACTAAGATTCATTGGAGAAGTTCTCCCAATCGTTTATCAAGGAGTTCTGTTGCTGGGTAGACCAAAAAAATGGGACAAACCCACCATCCAGAGCCTCCTTGCAAACATTCACAAGAATAATTGAATGAGTAGTCATAGCTATGGATAGCTATGAATAGGAACCTGGTTGTATGAAACATCTTCTTCAGTACCTTTATGCATTAATTGTTCCCCATTCACTTATATCCTTAAGTTCTCTATATCTGTTTGTTCATCCTTTGTCAAAATTAAAATTTTTTAACTCTCTGCAATCATTAAAACAATCCTTTCCACCTAACATCCCTATCCGAGTTCAAGCCCATGTAACCTCTCACCTAGAAAATACCCCTAGTCTGATGACTGATGCTTATCTTGTCTTCCCTAAACCCATCTGCCACATCTGTCAGACTGAACTACCCAAAGTGGAAATTTTCACCGTATTACTTCTTTGCCTAAAACTCTTCAGAGTTTATTGATTTAATAAACTTTTATTTATTTTTAATAAATAATTTTTATTAATTTTAAATCATCTTCTTCAGTAAGTCTGCAAAGCCTTCTGTGAACTGTGCCCCCTAGGTCCCCAGTTTCATCTCCTTCTTCTTCCTATGATAAACTTTAGTCTCAATAATATTGCTACCTGCACAGAGCTCCCTCTCTTCCAACATCTTGAGATTTATGGTATGGCTTGTGATTGTTCTCATCTTACAATGTCTTCCCAACTTTATTTGCTAGCCAACTTTTGCTCTTCTAAACCCATCCCACTCATTGAACAGCAGCTCAGGCCTCATCTACCATAGAAAAACTTCCCTAATTTCTAAGACGGATTTATTTCCCTTCACAATGCTATTAATGTACCATGTACACACATTTACCTTAGCACTTACCTTACTTGTTGGAATTTCTATTCATGTCATTGCCCAAACCAGTACACTCTTCCAAGGCAGCACAGAGCACAAAGCTTGGCATATACAGGTGCTTTAAAAATGTTTTCTGAAGTTATTATAGCAAATTCCATTGGAAGATATAAGTATTAATCAGTTGGTAGTTGATTAATATATATTGATAGAGGCTTTGTGAAATTATTAAGTCATTTGCCCCTCAAATATAAGTAATTGGAGAAATAGGGTGGTTTTTGGTAGCTTGTTTTCCAGTCAATTTAATTTTTCACTTAGCTAAGAATTGTAATTACAGTACTTTTTTCTTCTAAAATGATTGATATATGATGATTGATACATGTGGAAATCATATATGATTCAAGAACAGTTATTATAACATTAAAAATGCAAATCATGGGGACTTACCTGGTGGTCCAGTGTTAAGAATCTGCCTGCCAATGCAGGGGACACAGGTTCAATTTCTGGTCTGGGAAGATCCCATCTACTGCAGGACAACAGAGCCTGTGGGCCACAATTACTGAGCCCACATGCTGCAACTATTGAAGCCGGCACACCCTAGAACCCCTGCTCTGCAATAAGAGAAACCACCAAAATGAAAAGCCAGGACACTGCACCAGAGAGTATCCCCTGCTCGTCGCAACTAAAGCTGGTATGCAGCAGTGAAGACCCAGTGAAGCCAAAAAATAAATAAATTAAAAAAAATTTTAAATGCAAGTCATGACCTGTTAAGGATTGTTCTGCTAGCAATGTTAAAATTAAGAGTGCCTAAAGATTCAGATAAAATCTAAAATAGATACTGTAATGAATTAGGCAAACTAATATTCTCTTCTGGGTAACTGCTAGCAGAGCCTATTCAATTAAAGATTTTCCCCTCTGCTGCCATCTTTTGGCCGAACAACAGTAGAAAATATTAAGCAGAAATTAAAGAAAGAAATTTAATTTTAATCAACACATATTTTATGCCAGTCACTAGCTTAGGGAATTTCACACATTTCATTTTATACTCATAGCAACTTTCTGTAGGTATTACCATCCTCCTTTTGATAAGGGAGAAAACTGAGTATAGCAGACACTGTTGTCATCTTTCCTAAGCCTGATTTTGTTTATCATGTAGACAAATTCTTCATGAAAATCTGAGCCCCTTGCCAGATAGGAGAGAAATCTTAATTGGCCTGAGCATTCATGGAGCTTGACAAAAGGCTTATGTGAACAAGGGTACGGAATGAAATTCTAGCCAGGGCAATCCACCACTGGGAGGGTAGGGAGAACAGGTGTGAGAGGAAACATTTAGAAAGGTTTTTCTGAGCTCTTAAAAAACAGAGTCAAGTAGAGGTAAATGATTTTTTCTGCCTGTGAACATTATTATTCTTATGTGACCATGAAATTGTGGCAGCCATCTTGGAACCATGAGGGGAGCAGTCTAAGGAAACAAACCAATACGCTGAAAATGGCACAATGGAAAGATGGATGAAACCTGGTTTCTTGATAGCATTACTGAGTAGCTGCTCTAATTCTAGAAGTTTTTAAATATGAGATATTAACTGTAATTAAGTCATTTTTATTTTGCATTTTCTGTTACTTGCAACCAAAAGCATCTTAACAGATTTACTGAGGCTTAGTGAAATTAATTTGCAAATATAAAGACTTGAATCTAGTACATTAAGCTATGATCTACCTGTTTCTTTCTTTATACTTTTGTGTATAAAGCAGAAACTCTGACTGAGGAAAAGTTAAAGTTGTAAGCTCTTATCAAGCCAATGGAGGGTTTAAATTCCTAAAGAAGAAATGTGTAATCCTGGTTGGATCCTGAAACAAAAAGAAACAAAGGAAAAGCTCTAAAGAAGATTATTAAAACTATTGGGGAAATTAGAATATGAATATGTATGTTAGATAATAGGCTGGCTTACTATATAAATTCTAAACTTTCTGAGTGAGATCACTGTGTTTGGATCTGTAGGAGAGTGCCCTTACATTTAGCATCTAAAGTAAAAATTTTTATTTTAAAAAAAATAGAGAACGGATTCACAGCCTTTCTCACAGAAATGCTCTAAAGAAGGGAAATAGGAAAACAAACAACCCAATAAAAAGTGGAAAAAAGACCCAAACAGATATTTCTCCAAAGAAAATATATAGATGGCTAACAAACACATGAAAAGATGCTCAACATCACTCATTATTAGAGAAATGCAAATCAAAACCACAATGAGGTACCATCTCACACCGGTCAAAATGGCCATCATCAAAAAGGCTACAAACAATAAATGCTGGAGAGGGTGTGGGAAAAGGGAACACTTTGCACTGTTTGTGGGAGTGTAAATTGATACAGCCACTTTGGAAGATGGTATGGAGATTCCTTAAAAAACTAGGAATAAAACCACCATATGACCCAGCAATCCCACTCCTAGGCATACACCCCAAGGAAACCAAAATTGAAAAATACACATGTATCCCATTGTTCATTGAAGCATTATTTACATGAGCTAGAACATGGAAGCAACCTAGATGTCCACCGACAGATGAATGGATAAAGTTGTGGTACACATACAGAATGAAATATCACTCAGTCATAAAAAGCAATGTCTTTGAGTCAGTTCTAATGAGTTGGATGAACCTAGAACCTATTATACAGAGTGAAGTAAGTCAGAAAGAGGAAGATAAATATCATATTCTAATGTATATATATGGAATCTAGAAAGATAGTACTGAAGAACTTACTTGCAGGGCAGTAGTGGAGAAACAGACATAGAGAATAGACTTATGGACATGGGGAGAGGGGAGGAGAGGGTGAGATGTATGGAAAGAGTAACATGGAAACTTACATTACCATATGTAAAATAGACAGTCAACAGGAATTTGCTTTATGGCTCAGGAAACTCAAACAGGGGCTCTGTATCAACCTAGAGGGGTGGAATGGGGAGGGAAAAGGGAGGGAAGTTCTAAAGGGAGGGGATATATGTATACCCATAGCTGATTCATGTTGAGGTTTGATAGAAAACAACAAAATTCTGTAAAGCAAAAATCCTTCAATAAAAAAATAAATTAATTTTTTTAAAAAAAGAAGGGAAATAGGGGGAAATTCTTTCCTTTCCTTCCTAGACACTGGAAAATTTATCTTTTAAATTATCTGTACTAATAGACTAATTATATTTCTGTTCAGTTCAGTTCAGTCACTCAGTCATGTCCGACTCTTTGAGACCCCATAAATTGCAGCACGCCAGGCCTCCCTGTCCATCACCAACTCCGGGAGTTCACTCAACTCACGTCCATTGAGTCGGTGATGCCATCCAGCCATCTCATCCTCTGTCATCCCCTTCTCCTCCTGCCCCCAATCCTTCCCAGCATCAGGGTCTTTTACAATGAGTCAACTCTTTGCATGAGGTGGCCAAAGTACTGGAGTTTCAGCTTTAGCATCATTCCTTCCAAAGAACACCCAGGACTGATCTCCTTTAGAATGGACTGGTTGGATATCCTTGCAGTCCAAGGGACTCTCAAAGTCTTCTCCAACACCACAGTTCAAAAGCATCAATTCTTCGGTGCTCAGCTTTCTTCACAGTCCAACACTCACATCCATACATGACCATTGGAAAAACCATAGCCTTGACTAGATGGACCTTTGTTGGCAAAGTAATGTCTCTGCGTTTGAATATGCTATCTAGGTTGGTCATAACTTTTCTTCCAAGGAGTAAGTGTCTTTTAATTTCATGGCTGAAATCACCTTCTGCAGTGATTTTGGAGCCCCCCAAAATAAAGTCTGACACTGTTTCCATTGTTTCCCCATCTATTTCCCATGAAGTGATAGGACCAGATGCCATGATCTTTGTTTTCTGAATGTTGAGCTTTAAGCCAACTTTTCCCTCTCCTCTTTCACTTTCATCAAGAGGCTTTTTAGTCTCTCTTCACTTTCTGTCATAAGGGTGGTGTCATCTACATATCTGAAGTTATTGATATTTCTTCTGGCAATCTTGATTTCAGCTTGTGCTTCTTCCAACCCAGCATTTCTCATGATGTACTACTCTGCATAGAAGTTAAATAATCAGGGTGACAATATACAGCCTTGGCGTACTCCTTTTCCTATTTGGAACCAGTCTGTTGTTCCATGTCCAGTTCTAACTGTTCCTTCCTGACCTGCATATAGGTTTCTCAAGGGGCAGGTCAAGTGGTCTGGTATTCCCATCTCTTTCAGAATTTTCCACCGTTTGTTGTGATTCACACAGTCAAAGGCTTTGGCATAGTCAATAAAGCAGAAATAGATGTTTTTCTGGAACTCTCTTGCTTTTTTGATGATCCAGGGGATGTTGGCAATTTGATCTCTGGTTCCTCTACCTTTTCTAAAACCAGCTTGAATATCTGGAAGTTCACGGTTCATGTATTGCTGAAGCCTGGCCTGGAGAATTTTGAGCATTACTTTACTAGTGTGTGAGATGACTGCAATTGTGCGGTAGTTTGAGCGTTCTTCCCTGGTGGCTCAGATGGTAAAGTGTCTGCCTGCAATGTGGGAGACCCAGGTTTGATCCCTGGGTTGGGAAGATGTCCTGGAGAAGGAAATGGCAACCCACTCGAGTATTCTTGCCTGGAGAATCCCATGGATGGAGGAGCCTGGTAGGCTACAGTCCACGGAGTCGCAAAGAGTCGGACATGACTGACTGAGTGCTTTGCTTGGCTTTGCTTTGAGCATTCTTTGGCATTGCCTTTCTTTGGGATTGGAATGAAAACTGACTTTTTCCAATCCTGTGGCCACTGCTGAGTTTTCCAAATTTGCTGGCATATTGAGTGCAGCACTTTCACAGCATCATCTTTCAGGATTTGAAATAGCTCAACTGGAATTCCATCACCTCCACTAGCTTTGTTTGTAGTGATGCTTTCTAAGGCCCACTTGACTTCACATTCCAGGATGTCTGGCTCTAGGTGAGTGATCACACCATCGTGATTATCTTGGTCATGAAGATCTTTTTTGTACAGTTCTATGTATTCTTGCCACCTCTTCTTAATATCTTCTGCTTCTGTTAGATCCATATCATTTTTGTCCTTTATCAAGCCCATCTTTGCATGACATGTTCCCTTGGTATCTCTAATTTTCTTGAAGAGAACTCTAGTCCTTCCCATTCTGTTGTTTTCTGCTATTTCTTTGCACTGATTGCTGAGGAAGGCTTTCTGATTTCTTCTTGCTATTCTTTGGAACTCTGCATTCAGATGCTTATATCTTTCCTTTTCTCCTTTGCTTTTCGCTGGTCTTCTTTTCAGCACTATTTGTAAGGCCTCCCCAGACAGCCATTTTGCTTTTTTGCATTCCTTTCCATGGGGATGGTCCTGATTCCTGTCTCCTATACAATGTCATGAACCTCCGTCCATAGTTCGTCAGGCACTCTATCTATCAGATCTAGGCCCTTAAATCTATTTCTCACTTCCACTGTAGAATCATAAAGGATTTGATTTAGGTCATACCTGAATGGTCTAGTGGTTTTCCCTACTTTCTTCAATTTAAGCCTGAATTTGGCAATAAGGAGTTCATGATCTGAGCCAGTCAGCTCCTGGTCTTGTTTTTGCTGACTGTATAGAGCTTCTCCATCTTTGGCTGCAAAGAATATAATCAATCTGATTTTGGTGTTGACCATCTGGTGATGTCCATGTGTAGAGACTTCTCTTGCGTTGTTGGGAGAGGGTGTTTGCTATGACCAGTGCATTCTCTTGGCAAAACTCTACTAGCCTTTGCCCTGCCTCATTCCCTATTCCAAGGCCAAATTTGTCTGTTACTCCAGGTGTTTCTTGACTTCCTACTTTTGCATTCCAGTCCCCTATAATGAAAAGGACATCTTTTTTGGGTGTTAGTTCTAAAAGCTCTTGTAGGTCTTCATAGAACCGTTCAACTTCAGCTTCTTCAGCATTACTGGTTGGGGCATAGACTTGGATTACTGTGATATTGAATGGTTTGCCTTGGAAACGAACAGAGATCATTCTGTCGTTTTTGAGATTGCATCCAAGTACTGCATTTTGGACTCTTTTGTTGACCATGATGGCTACTCCATTTCTTCTAAGGGATTCCTGCCTGCAGAGTAGATATAATGGTCATCTGTGTTAAATACACCCATTCCAGTCCATTTTAGTTCGCTGATTCCTAGAGTGTAGACGTTCACTCTTGGCATCTCTTGTTTGACCACTCCCAATTTGCCTTGATTCATGGACCTAACATTCCAGATTCCTGTGCAATATTGTTCTTCACAGCATCAGACCTTGCTTCTGTCACCAGTCACATCCACAACTGGGTATTGTTTTTGCTTTGTCTCCATCCCTTCATTCTTTCTGGAGTTATTTCTGCCCTGATCTCCAGTAGCATATTGGGCACATACCGACCTGGGGAGTTCCTCTTTCAGTATCCTATCATTTTGCCTTTTCATACTGTTCATGGGGTTCTCAAGGCAAGAATATTGAAGTGGTTTGCCATTCCCTTCTCCAGTGGACCACAATCTGTCAGACCTCTCCACCATGACCCGTCTGTCTTGGGTGGCCCCACACGACATGGCTTAGTTTCATTGAGTTAGACCAGGCTGTGGTCCTAGTGTGATTAGATTGACTAGTTCTGTGATTATGGTTTCAGTGTGTCTGCCCTCTGATGCCTTCTCACAACACTTATCGTCTTACTTGGGTTTCTCTTACCTTGGACGTGGGGTACGTCTTCACGGCTGCTCCTGCAAAGCGCAGCCACTGCTCCTTACCTTGGACGAGGGGTATCTCCTCACCACCGCCCCTCTTGACCTTGAATGTGGAGTGGCTCCTCTCGGCCCTCCTGTGCCCCTGCAGCCAGCCACCGATCCTTATCTTTACTATAGACTAATAGGTGAATGGAAAGAGAGAGAGAATTAGTTAGAGCAAATGTAAAAATGTAATGATTGAATTGAAGTAAGTGGTGTAAGAGTGCTCACTGCAGTACTCTTGCCACTTCTCTAAAATTTTGGAATTTTCAAGATAAAACGTTGAGAAACATCAAAGTATAACTTTCAAATACTTACAAACATGAATTAAAGAAATATAAGGTGAGAAACTACCAAAGGTGAATCTAGGTTAAAAGTTTATTTAACTAATTAATGAGGGGGACCAGCTGGATGGAAAAACTGGTTCAAAGGAGAATTTGAAGAACTGTGTATATATGTATACACAAACACACACACAACCACTAAGGGGGGAAAATGTGAACATGTGATTGCTAAATTAAATAGAAAACTGTTTAATTAAAATGAAAATTGTAACTTTTTGAGTTATCTTTTCTATGGGACAGAAATCATTTAAATCTGTACTAGAAAATACATTGGGGCTTCCCTGATAGCTCAGTTGGTACAGAATAGCTCAGTTGGTAAAAAATCCAAAAACTTTTCTTTTGTTTCTTTACCAACTGAGCTTCCGTGATAGCTCAGTTGGTAAAGACAATATATTGGGGGCCACACGGAGGCCCAGTGAGGAAAAAGAAGATATCACTTGGAAATTTTCCATCCACTTAACATTTAACTTCACAGGGTCTGAATCCTAACTCTGTGTTCCCCTACAGCAGGAGCTCCAAGTGTGGTCTTTGAGACCCCGGGATGGTAGGGGCCACAGAATCCTTTAAAGAGGTCTGTGGAGTCAAACTGTTTTTGTAATACTACTAAGACATTATTTGCCTTTTTCTCTCTCTTTCTTTCACAAGGTTATGGAGTTTACATGTGATATTGCTGCAGATTGTATATAGAAGCAGATATGAAAACCCACCTGCCTTCTATTAAGGCAGATATTAATGAGATTCGAAAACATGTAAAATGATGCCATTCTACTCAGTAATTATTTTATTTTGGGGAAATATAAGTTATCTTTAAACAATATGTTATTTTTGCTGATCTGGAATGAATTTGTTATTGTTGTGTTTAAATAATACATTAAATATTGATTGACATAGCCCATCTAACCAAGTTTTTGAGATTCCCAATAATTTTTAGAATTTATGGGAGGTGTAAAGCCAACACATTTGAAAACCAGTGTCCCAGAAAATTAGGCAATATTTGGCAGAACTTATTTTAGTATAACTTTGAAAGCATACAGTCATAATTTTGCTCTATCTTCAAGTTGTAGATAAGTTTTCTTAGAAAAAAGTTGATAAAATAAAAGAAAAAAGTTGAATTTATTACTTTAAAAAATAAAAAAATGATATCTGGACATGTATGCATGCATGCTCAGTCACTCAGTCATGCCCAACTCTTTGTGACCCCATGGATTGTAGCCCACCAGGTTCCTCTGTCCATGGAATTTTCCAAGCAAGAATACTGGAGTGGGTTGCCATTTCCTACTCCAGGGAATCTCCCCAACCCAGGGATCAAACCTACATCTCCTGCATCTCCTACATTGGAAGGCAGATTCTTTACCAACTCTGCCACCCTTGAAATCTTGAAAAAGAAGACCAAAGCTAGAGGAATCACATTTCTTGATTTCAAACTGTATTACAAAACTTTAGTAATTAAGACAATATGGTGTTGGAATAAAAATACATACTTAGGTTGGTAGAACAGAATAGAGAGCCCAGAAATAAACTCACACATATAAGGTCCCTTAATTTATGAGAACGGAGCCAATAATACACAGCAGAGAAACTACAGTTTCTTCAGTAAATTGTGTTGGGGAAAAGTGGACAGCCGCTTTGCAGCCACTTACAAAGAAACCTGGACCACTAACTTACACCATACATAAAAATCAACTCAAAATGGATTAAAGACTTGAACACAGAACCATAAAAACTGAAGAACTCCTAGAAACCATAAAAACTCCTAGAAGGAAACATAGAGGATAAGGTCTTTGACATCTTGGTAATGGTTTTTTGCGTGTTCCTTTTTTTTTTTTGGATTTGACAGAAAAAGTAAAAATAGGCAAATGGGTTACACCAAACTTAAAACCTTCTGTATAGTAAAGGAAATGAAAAGCTACTGAATGGAAGAAAATATTTGTAAATCATCTATCTGATAAGGGGCTAATGTCTAAAATGCAAAAAGAACTGATACAACTTAATAGAAAAAAATCTGACTAAAAAATGAGCAGAGACTGTGGAGAAATGTGTGAAGATTCCTTAAAAAACTAAAAACAGAATTACCATATGACCCAGCAATCCCTACCCTGGGCATTTACCTGAAAAAAAAAAATGAAATTCCAAAAGATGCATGTACCCCAATGTTTATTGCAGCATTATTTACAATAAACAGGATACGGAAGCAACCTAAATGTCCATCAACAGAGGAATGGATAAAGAAGATGTGGGACATATATGCAGTGGAATATTACTCAACAACAAAAAGGAATGAAATGATGCCATTTGCAGAGATGTGGATGAAGCTAGAGACTGTCATAAAGAGTGAAGTAAGTCAGAAAGAGAAAAACAAATATTGTATATTAACACATATATGTTGAATATGGGAAAAAAATGGTACAGATGACCATATTTGCCAAGCCAAATAGAGACACTGATGTAGAGAACAAATGCATGGACACCAAAGTGGTGGGGAGGGGAGGTGGGATGAACTGGGATTTGGGATTGACATATATACACTGCTATAAAATAGATAACTAATGAGAACCTACTGTATAGAACAGGGAGATCTACTCAATGCTTTGTGGTAACCTTAATGGGAAAAAATCCAGAAAGAAGGGATACATGCATATTTATGGCTGATTCACTTTGTTGTATAGCAGAAACTAACACAACATTGTAAAACAACTATATTCCAATAAAAAAAAATTTTTTTAATGTGGGCAGAGAATCTGACTAGACATTTCACTAGACAAGACATACAAATGGCCAAAGATTACATGAAAAAGTGCTCAACATCACTAATCTTCAGGGAAATGCAAATTAAAACCATAATGAGCTATCACCTCATACCTGTTAAGATGGCTTTTATCAAAAAGACAATAGAAAATGACCTTGGCAAGGATGAGGAGAAAAGGGAACCTTGTAAATGCAAATTGGTGCAGCCTCTATGGAAAACAGTATGCAGACTGCTTGAAAAATTAAAAGTAGAGCTACCATATACTCTGGCAATTGAGGGTTCAGGATGGGGAGCACATGTATACCTGTGATGGATTCATTTTGATATTTGGCAAAACTAATACAATTATGTAAAGTTTAAAAATAAAATAAAATTAAAAAAAGAAATTTTACTTCACAGTATTTATCTGATAGAAATGAAACCACTATCTGGAAAAGATATGTGTACATCTGTGTTTATTGCACCATTATTTACAATGGCTAAGACTTGGAAATAACCTAAGTGGCCATTGATGAGTGAATGAATAAAGATTCTGAGATATATATATCTATATAGATATATATAGATATACACACACACACATATAATGGAACACTACTCAGCCAATGAAGAGATGAGATCTTGCCATTTGCAACAACATAAATGGATAATCATCAGGTAGGATAGATTTTGGAGCCAAGTTATTCAGATTCAACTTTCAGCTCTACCACTTAATAATTTTATGAAATTGGATCTGTCTAAGACCATAAGTGTAACTCATCTCATAGGCTCATCATGAATATTAAATGAGTGAATACTTGTAAAGCACTAAAACAATACCTAGAACATAATTAGAGCTCTGTATGTTTACAGTATTATTTCACAAGAAAATTCATGCATTTGTATTCATCTCACTATCTACCAATTTTTTCAAATTCTGCTTTCTCTGAAAGATGTAGCAAAATAGTTCTAAAAGAATTTCACATGAAAATAGGGTTTCATAGTCACATAAATTTGAGCTATATTGGAAAAAGAAAAAAAAATGAGAGTGACCAGATTAAAATTGAGACATCACACATGGATTTCTGTGGCTTATAGTCATGACTTACAGGGTCATTCTACTGTAAACCTCCTAACATTTCCTGCAATTTTCAGATGATAGAATAACTAATCATAATATGTTACTACTAATATGTTAACCACTAATATGTTAGTTTGTATTGTTTCAATTCAATTTCTATACATATCAAATTTATAGTTTTGTTGCTACTGAGAAAATTCTTCAAAGTCAGTGAATTGATATACATCACTTTTTAATGGCTACTGTGACACAGTCATACCTCATTTTATTGTGCTTATTTTATTGCACTTTACAGATATTACATTTTGTTGAAATTGAAGGTTTGTGGCAACCCAGCAACCAGCAAATCTGTTGGTGCCATTTTTTCCAATAGCATTTGCTTGCTTTGTGTCTCTGTGTCACATTTTGGTAAGTCTCATGATATTTCAAATTTTTCATTATTATTTTATTATGGTGATCTGTGATCAGTGATCTTTAATGTTACTATTGTGATTATTTTGGACTATGAACTTCATTTATGTAAGATGATCAATTTAATTGATAAATATGTATATTCTGACTGCTTCATGGACCAGCCATCTCTCTTTGCCTTCTCAGGCCTCTTGATTCCTTGAACCACAGCAATATCAAAATTAGACCAATTAATAACCCTGCAATGACCTCTTAAGTGTTCAAGTAAAAGGAATGATTAAGCTCAGTGGGGAAGGCATCTCAAAAACTGATATAGGCTGAAAGCCAGGGCTCTTTGCCAAACAATTAGCCAAGTTATGAATGCAAAGGGAAGGTTCTTGAAAGAAATTAAAAGTGCTACTTCAGTAAACACACCAATGATAAGAAAGCAAAACAACCTTCTTGCTGATACGGAGAAAGTTGTAACAGTCTGGATGGAAGATTAAATCAGCCACAGCATTCCTTAAGCCAAAGACTGATTTAGAACAAGGCCCTAACTATCTTCAATTCTGCAAGGCTAAGAGAGGTGAGGGAGCTACAGATGAAACATTTGAAGCTAACAGAGGCTGGTTCATGAGGCTTAGGGAGAGAAGCCATTTCTAAACATAAAAGTGCAAGGTGAAACAGCAAGTGCAGATGTAGCCGCTGCAGCAAGTTATCCAGATGACATACCTAACATCATTAGTGAAAGTGGCTACACTACACACAGGTTTTCACTGTAGATGAAACAGCCTTCTCTTGGGAGAAGATGCTATCTAAGACTGTCATGACTACAGAGAAGTCAATGTCTGGCTTCAAGCTTCAAAAGACAGACTGACTGTCTTGTTAGGGGTTAATGCAGCGGGTGATTTTAAGTTGAAGCCAATGCTCACTTACCATTCCAAAAATCCTATGGCCTTTAGAATTATGCTAAATCGACTCTGTATGTACTCTGTAAAGAGAACAACAAAGCCTGAATGACAGCACATCTGTTTACAACATGGTTTAAAACAGTGGGTTTTTCCAGCCCACTGTTGAAAGCTACTGCTCAGAAAAAAAAAGACTCCTTTCAAAATATAACTGCTCAAAGACTTCCTGGGTGGTCCAGTGGTTAAGAATTTGCCTTCCAATGCAGGTGATTCAGGTTTGATCCCAGGTCAGGCAGTTAATATCCCATATACCTTTCAGCCAAAACAGAAACATAAAACAGAAGCAATATTGTAACAAATTCAATAAAGACTTTGAATATGGTCCACATTAAAAAATATTTAAAAAACATATATAACTGCTCCTTGACATGCACCTGGACACACAAAAGCTCTGAGGGAGATGTACAACCAGATTAATGTAGTTTTCATGTCTGTTTATACAGCATCAATTATGCAGCCCATGGATCAAGAAGTAATTTCAAATTTCAAGTCTTAGTATTTAAGAAATACATTTTCCAAGACTGTAGCTGACTTAATTAGTGATTCCTCTAATAGATTTGAGCAAAATAAACTAAAAACTTGGAAAGGATTCACCATTCTAGATGTTATTAAGAACCTTTGTGAGGGCTTCCCTGGTGGCTAACTGGTAAACAACCTGACTGCCAATGAAGGAGAGGTTTGACCCTGATCCCAGAAGATCCCACATGTCACAAAGCAACTAAGCCCATGCGCCACAACTACTGAGCCTGTGATCTAGAGCCCAAGAGTCACAACTAGCGAAGCCCGCACTCCCTAGAGCCCATGCTCTGCAACAAGAGAAACCACCTCAATGGGAAGCCTGTGAGCCACAACTAGAGAGTAGCCCCTATTCTCCAAAGTAGAGAAAAGCCTGCGTAGAAGACCCAGCACAGTCTACATAAATAAATACAATTATATATATGCATATATAAAACATTTGTGATTCATGGGAAGAGGTCAAAATAGCATGAACAGGAGTTTGGAAGAAGTTTATTCAAACCTTCATGGATGACTTTGAAGAGTTCATGACTTTAGTGGAGGAAGTCACTGCAAATGTGGTGAAAATAGCAAGAGAACTGGAATTAAAAGTGGAACCTCAAGATATGGATGAATGGCTGCAATCTCATGATAAAACTCAAATGGATGAGGAGTTATTTCTTATGAATGAGCAAAAAAATGTGGTTTTTTTGAGATTGAATCTCTCCTGGTGAAGATTGTTGAAATGACAGCAAGGGATTTAGAAAATTATACAAACTGAGTTGATAAAGCAGTGGCAAGATTTGAGAGGATTGATTCAAATTTTGAAAGAAACTCTCCCTTGAGTAAAATGCTATCTATTGGCAGCAGCGTTGACTGCTGCAGATAAATTGTTCATGAAAGTTAAGAGTCAATTGATATGGCAAACTTCATTGTCTTATCTTAAAAAATTGCCACAGCCCACCCCAATCTTCATCATCCACCACCCTGATCAGTCAGCAGCCATAAATTACAAGCAAGACTCTCCACAAACTAAAAGATTATAACACTGAAAGCTCAGGTGATGGGTAGCATTTCTTAGCAAATAAAGTTTTTGTTTTTTTAATGTAGCCAATGAACATTTAATTCTTTTTTTGGAGGAGGGGCACACCACATCTCAGTTCCCTGACCAAGGAGTAAACCCAGTCCACAGCAGTTTAAAGCACTCAATCCTAACCACTAGACCACCAGAGAACTCCCAGCAATGAAGTATTTTTAAATTAAGGTATGTACATTGGTTTTTTAGATGTAGTGCTATTGTGCACTTAATAGACTACATTACAGTGTAAACATTATTTTTACACACACTGAGAAACCAAAAAATTCTTGTGACTTGCTTTATTGCATTATTTGCTTTATTACAGTGGTCTGGAACAGTACTGAAACAGAGCATATGGTCCTTGCCCCCCATGTCCTCAGTCTGCCTTTTGTCTGCAGAAAAATTTTAGCTAAAGAAAAAGTTCAATCAGAGAAGTGAGAAAATGCAGAAAAGAAAAGAAAGGAAAATAGTCAAAGGAAATTCAACAATAATAATATAGTTATTAAGCAAAGTCCAGGACTTTTAGTTCTTCCTCAAGGGCTATAGAAAATATTCTGAGCTATATCCTGTGAGCTGTCTTATAAATATGGAAACCCTTATCAGGTGAAAGAAATTAACTGATAATCAGACCGTAGCCATGACATAAGCTGCTACAATTCCAAGAACTGGCCTCAAAGAAATAAGAACAAACCGATTCTGGAATCGAAATTAATTGTACTTAAAACAGTTGCAAATCAGTGGACTGATCAGACCACTGCATGACTGTCAGAGCTGACTGCTGTTTCTTCATGTAGCCCCATCCCTCCATCTACGAAAGCTCTTGCCCATTGATTGTTGGTGGGAGTGAGAGGTAAGAGGGGGTCAGCCTTTGATTTGCCCTCCCCAACCCCCAGGTTGCCCTCCTCCAAAATAAAGCATTTCCTTTCCACCAGCCTTGTTTCTTTAGTGACTTTTGAGCAGCAAGTAGCTGAACCCTCACTTTTGGTTACTATACTTGAAATACCTCCAAATATCTCCTGAATTTCATTTTAGTGATGTGCCATAGGTTTGTTTTTTCTTTTTAAAATCAACTCTCCTGTACACAGACATTTAGATTGCCTTCACTTTTTCTACAATACATTGACACAATCAACATGTATGAGCGTATGGATACAATATGCCTATATGTGCATCCCCACATATAGATACAGATGGAAATCTCTGCATTTATTCCATCATTTTTTGTAGGGAAATGTTTTTGACCCTAGCTTTCTATGCCAGGCAAACTGATCAAGGAAAATTTAAAATGCAGGAGAAAGGTATCAAATGTTACCTTTGGCTTTCATTTCTGTGGAAGCACCAAAACTCCAGCCTTTCCTGGGGACTGTGTGTGTGTTATACGTGTTAGTCACTCAGTCATGTTCAACTCTTTGCGATCACAAGGACTGTAGCCCGCTAGGCTTCTCTGTCCATGGAATTCTTCAGGCAAAAATACTGGAGTGGATTGCCAGTCCCCTCTCCAGAGGAACTTCCTGGGGGGCTAGGCAAAGAAAAAAATATACCTTTGATCCGACCACTCACCCTCACCCTAAGCCAGCCTTCCAGGCAGGAGAATAATGCTCCCTACCTAAATCCTGAGGGACTTCCCTGGCGGTTCAGATGGTAAAGAATCTGGCTGCAATGCAATAGACCTGGTTTTGATCCCTGGGTCCGCAAGATCCCCTGAAGAAGGGAATGGCAACCCAGGGTGGTTTAGCCTGTAGTAGATCTTTTTGATTTCAGTGATATTCCGCAGGAACTGTACTGCCCTCTAGAGGGCAATGTGGAAATTTTAGGAAGTCTTTTGGATAGTCCCAATCCCTGAGGGCTCAGTTGGTAAAGAATCCTCCTGCAATGCAGGAGACCCCGATTTGATCCCTGGGTCAGGAGGATCCGCTGGAGAAGGGATAGACTACCCACTCCAGTATTCTTGGGCTTCCCTTGTGGCTCAGCTGGTAAAGAATCCGATTGCAATGCGGGAGACCTGGGTTCAATCCCTGGGTTGGGAAGATTACCTGGAGAAGGGAAAGGCTACCCACTCCAGTATTCTGGCCTGGAGAATTCCATGGACTGTGTAATTCATGGGGTTACAAAGAGTTGGACACGACTGAGTGACTTTCACTTTGTTACCTTCAGTTCAGTTCAGTCACTCAGTCGTGTCCAACTCTTTGCAACCCCAAGGACTGCAGCACACCAGGCCTCCCGGTCCATCACCAACTCCTGGAGTTTACTTAAACTCATGTTTTTTGAGTCTGTGATGCCATCCAACTATCTCATCCTCTATTGTCCCCTTCTCTGCCCACCTTCAATCTTTCCCAGCATTAGGGTCTTTTCAAATGAGTCAGCTCTTTGAATCAGGTGGCCAAAATATTAGAGTTTCAGCTTCAACACCAGTCCTTCCAAAGAATATTCAGGCCTGATTTCCTTTAGGATGGACTGGTTGGATCTCCTTGCAGTCCAAGGGACTCTCAAGAGTCTTCTCCAACACCACAGTTCAAAAGCATCAATTCTTCAGCACTCAGCTTTCTTTATAGTTCAACTCTCACATCCACACATGACTACTAGAAAAACCATAACCTTGTAGACGGACCTTTGTTGGCAAAGTAATGTCTCTGTTTTTTAATATGCTGTCTAGGTTGGTCATAACTTTCCTTCCAAGGAGTAAGTGTCTTTTAATTTCATGGCTGCAGTCACCATCTGCAGTGATTTTGGAGCCCCCCAAAATACAGTCAGCATGAGTAGGTATGTAGTGAAGTGGGTGTTCCAATATATTTACTACTGAAAGGAGACACATGTGAAGACATTTTACAGTCCTGAGAAAAACAGCCTAGCTTCACACTGCCTGATACATCTCCATTCCAAAATACCACTTTGATTTGACTTTTGGTCTTAATGACCCAGATAACCATGATGGTGTGGTCACTCACTTGGAGCTAGACATCCTGGAGTGTGAAGTCAAGTGGGCCTTAGAAAGCATTACTATGAAAAAAGCTAGTGTAGGTGATGGAATTCCTGAAAAGCTATTTAAAATCTTAGCAGATGATGCTGTTCAAGTGCTATATTCAGTATTCCAGCAAACTTGGAAAACTCAGCAGTGGCCACAGGACTGGAAAAGTTCAGTTTTTCATTTCAATCCCAAAGAAGTGCAATGCCAAATAATCTTCCAACTACCACACAACTGCACTCATTTCACATCTAGCAAGGTAATGCTCAAAATCCATCAAGCTAGACTTCAACAGCATGTGAACTGAGGACTTCCAGATGCACAAGCTGGATTTAGAAAAGGTAGAGGAACAAAGATCAAATTGCAAACATCCTGTTGGATCACAGAAAAAGCAAGGGAATTTAAGAAAAACATATACTTCTGCTTCATTGACCAGGCTAAATCCATTGACTGTGGATCACAGCAAACTGGACAATTCTTAAAGAGATGGAAATACCATACCACCTTACTTGCTTCCTCAGAAACCTGTATGCAGGTCAAGAAGTAACAGTTAGAACTGGACATGGACCAATGTACTGGTTCAAAATTGGGAAAGGAGTATGTCAAGGCTGTATATTGTCACCCTGCTTATTTAACTTATATGCCGAGTACATCATGTGAAATCCTGGACTACATGAAATACAAGCGGAAATCAAGATTGCCAGGAGAAATAGCAGTAACCTCAAATATGCAGGTAACACCACCCTAATGGCAGAAAGTGAAGAAGAATAAAGAGCCTCTTGATGAAGGTGAAAGAGGAGAGTGAAAAAGCTGGTTTCAAACTCAACATTCAAAAAACGAAGATCATAGCATCCAGTCCCATCATTTCATGGCAAAGAGATGGGGAAGCAATGGAAACAGTGACAGACTTTATTTTCTTGGGCTCCAAAATCACTGCAGATGGTGACTACAGCCATGAAATTAAAAGACACTTGCTCCTTGGAAGAAAAGCTATGATAAACCTGGACAGTGTACTAAAAAGCAGAGACATCACTTTGCCAACAAAATTCCGTAAAGTCAAAGCTATGATTTTTCCAGTAGTCATGTACAGATGTGAGAGTCAGACCATAAAGAAGGCTGAGCACTGAAGAATTGATGCTTTCAAACTGTGGTGCTAGAGAAGACTCTTGAGATTCCCTTGGACTGCAAGGAGATCCAACCAGTCAATCCTAAAGGAAATCAGTCCTGAATATTCATTGGAAGGACTGATGTTGAAGCTGAAACGCCAATACTGTGGCCACCTATGTGAAGAGCAGACTCATTGGAAAAGATCCTGATGCTGGGAAAGATTGAAGGCAAGAGGAGAAGAAGGTGACAGAGGATGAGATGGTTGGATGGTATCATCGATTCAATGGATGTGAGTTTGAGCAAACTCTGGGAGATAGTGAAGGACAGGAAGCCTGGGATGCTGCAGCCCATGGGATCACAGAGTTGGACGTGACTGGGTGATTAAACAACAACAATCAAAAGGTATATTGACGTGTTTTTTTTCAAAACCAAAGGGATCCCAATAGCAATTCAGATTTCTCCTCTAGCATATATTGACTGTGTCTCATTTCCCTTTTTCCCCCTGTCTCCAGTCTTCACACATTTAGGGTGTCTTTCTCAGACTGACTCAGAGTTTGCCCCTAGAGAAAACCTTTTTACCATAACACACATGACTTCCTTACTATACTGTGGAAGTAACAGAGAGAGGTCTATTTTTTGCAGTATCTATCTGGCTCATAGTATGTGTTCCATAAACATTCATTTGCTGAACAAAAACTTAGGGAACTGGGAGTTTCCATATTGGCAAACATGGAGATTAGGTGAGACATGTGCACTCAGAGAATGTGGAGGCTCTGCATCGCTTCTCACATACCTTGCTTTATGCATTTCTTCCGTCTCTCTGGTGCTGAAGTATATCCTCTTACAATGAACTGGTGATCTGGAAAACTAAAGAATACATGGGCAAAATTAAATGTTTGATTAAGACTGAATGAAGAAGGCTACATAAGATCAGGGGGGAAAAGGAGCTGGGGGAACTAAGTACATAAATTAAGATAAAGTTAATGCTATTGCTGAAATTGTTTTGATTATACAAAGAAAAGTGACACTGTAACAAATGTAAAGCAATAACCTGAAAGAGCGCTTTGTGGAAATGACATCAATTATAAAGAAAATGTGCAAAGTGATTGAAGTGACTTACAGGAAAATGAGAGAAATGGAAAATAGACAACATAATACAAAACAATGATGGGTGTGTAAATTCAAGAAAACATACCAAAGGAAATGTTATTGAATTAGATGTGTGGATGGGAGTCTCACTGTACCCCATGAAATTGAAATAATACAATATATATCATGGTGTGATCAATTAAACTTCAAAGTAAAAAATGCAAAATTTTATACTTTGAGCAATGTTGCAGTTCATTTAAAAGGATGAAAGTAAATGCCCTTTGAATTACTTATACTTAATAAAACAATATAGAGAAAACTGATATCTAAAACACTTTGAGGGAAAAAATACTAAAAAAAAATAAAACATGGGGAATTTGAACCAAAAGACCTATTTGACGATAATGGAAATGGATAAGTTAACTAAAGAATTCTCAAGCAGCTGTCAAGAAAATTACCCAAAACTTAGAAATAAGGCAAAAATGATGAGTAGAAACCCTTTCAGTACCATATGGAGGCAAAATCTGCCCAAGGATTGTCCAGGCCAAGGGCTAACATACTTTATCTGTAAAGGTCCAGATAATAAATATTAAGGGTCTGGTTGCTTTAGGACCCTGAGTACTCAGTGCTTCCAATATAGCACAAAAGCAGTCATAGGTAATAAGTTAAGAAATGACTGAGATCCAATAAAAATTTATTTACAAAATACATGGCCTGAATTTGGCCAGAAGGTTATGGTAACATAAATTTATCCCATTATTTACTATTGATTAAAGGTCCTAGAATTAGTGAAGTTACTTGTTAGCTTGGAGATTTTTGTCTGGTAGAGCTGCAAGTAACTCTGCAGGTAGAATGCTGCTAAGTCGCTTCAGTCGTGTCTGACTCTGTGCGACCCCATGGACTGCAGCTTACCAGGCTTCTCCGTCCATGGGATTCTCCAGGCAAGAACACTGGAGTGGGTTGCCATTTCCTTCTCCAATGCATGAAAGTGGAAATTGAAAGTGAAGTTGCTCAGTTGTGTCTGACTCTGTGCGACCCCATGGACTGCAGCCTACCAGATTCCTCCATCCATGGGATTTTCCGGGCAAGAGTACTGGAGTGGGGTGCCATTGCCTTCTCCCGTAGGTAGAATAGGTAACTCAAAGATTTGTGGCCAGTTGAGCATTAATCAGTTTTATACTCTATAAATCTTATCATATAAATTCCTTTGCTTCTAAGATGTTCTTTGAATTGATCATAGCATTTTTATTGGTTGCTTTATTAATTAATGAGTTAATTAAATCTTTGACATGAGTTCATTTTATATTTGCCAGAGTGTCATGATTTTACCTTTTCAAAAATTATGCTTAACCTAGAGTTTATACTTATATCTCCTAAGTGTGCATAGACTCTAGTTACTGATCTTCTCCACTGTAATGGGGACAGGACTAGTGATGGAATATATTGCATTTCACAAATTTTGAAAAGGCTGTGTTAACACTATGAAATATAGACATAAATTCAGCTTATTTCAAATCTTGGTGGGCAAGTGGCTGTAATAACCCAAACATGTATCTCATGAAACCTCTTCAATTAGGTTTCACCATAACAATTAGGGTGAGGCTCAGATTAACAATACTGAAAAAAAAAAAGTTCATAACATGGGAGTTGTGAGTTAAGTTTTATTTGGGCCAAAATGAGAACTGCAGCCTGGGAGATAGCATTTCAGATAGCCCTGAGAAAGTGCTCCAAGGAGGTGAGGGGAGGAGCCAGGTTATATAGAAGTTTTGCAACAAAAGGCAGGTAGTCTTAACTTCAAAAGATATTGTTAACTGAAGAAAACTAGATGACTCAAGTTAAGGAATTTAGCAATTTTCTGTGCAAGGGAAGATACAAGAGTCTGAGTTCACTGAAATCATTCCTTTGATACACACCTCAGCTATCTGGGGCCAGTATCCTGTGTTTTCACATCCTGAACTTCCTCAGGGTGCACCATAGGGAGTGGCTGCAGTCTGATGGATGCTAGATGGCAGGTATTTTTTCCTTCCTGGGTTCCCTCCAGGCTTACCAGCTCACCATCCATGGTGGCTGCAATTGCTGATTATTATGACATCCTTGTGTACTGATATGGCAGGGAATATTCCATTTTTCAACAATGTTAAAGTAAGTCCATATTTCAAACAGTATTGACAATTTTGAATGTTTTGATCAGCTTCTTGTAAAATATGCTAGATTTTTTTTTTTTTTTTTTGGTCAAGCAGCTGTCTAAGAGCTTCTACTCTTGTAGGAATATTTGTCAGTGATATCACAGATTCCTGTTTATTGGTATATGCACTATTCAAGTTGTTTTTATAAACCAGTGGATCCTCTGCAAGTGTCTCTTAAAGCTACTTGTCCATTGTGTAAGACTAGATTTAGTTGAAACTAAGGTAATATTAGGGGCTTCCCTGGGAGCAGATTGTGGCTCAGATCATCAGTTCCTTATAACAAAATTCAAGCTTAAACTAAAGAAAACTGGGGAAACCCTAGGCCAGCCAGGCATGACTTAAATAAAATCACATATGAATTAACAGTAGAGGTAATGAATAGATTCAAGGGACTAGATCTGATAACAGTGTACCTGAAGAACTATGGACAGAGGTCCATAATATTGTACAAGAGGCAGTGAACAAAACAATCCCAAAGAAAAAGAAACGCAGGAAGGCAAAGTGGTTATCTGAGGAGGCTTTACAGATAATTAAAGAAAGAAGAGAAGCAAAAACAAGGGAGAAAGGGAAAGGTACATCCAATTAAGCTCAGAGTTCCAAAGAATAGTTAGAAGAGACAAGAAGGCCTTCTTCAATGAATAGTGTTTAATAATAGAAGGAAACAACAAAAAGGGAAAGACTAGAGATCACTTTGGGAAATTTGAAAACATCAAGGGAACATTCTACCCCAAAATGGGCACAATAAAGGATGAAAATGATAGAGACCTAGTAGATGCTGAAGAGATCAAGAAAAGAGATGGAAAGAATACACAAAAGAACTGCATAAAAAAAGATCTTAATGAACCAGATTACTATGAAGGTGTGATTAGTCACCCAGAGCCAGACATTCTGGAATGCAAAGTCAAATGGGCCTTAAGAAACACTGCTGTTAATAAAGCTAGTGGATGAGATGAAATTCCAGCAGAACTATTCAAATCCCTAAAGGAAGATGACATCAAGGTTTTGCACTCATTATGTCAGCAAATCTGGAGGACTCAGCAGTGGCCACAAGCCTGGAAAAGGTCAATCCTCATCCCAATTCCCAAGAAGGGTAGTACCAAAGAATGTACTAACCATCGGACAATTGCACTCATCTCCCATGTTAGTAAGGTCATACTTAAAATCTTGCATGCTAGGCTTCAGCATTATGTGAACCAAGAACTTCCAGATGTCCAAGCTGGGTTTAGACAAGGAAGAGGAACTAGAGATCAAATTAACAATATTCACTGGATTATAGAAAAAGCAAGGGAATTTCAGAACATCTATCTCTGTTTCATTAACTACGCTAAAACCTTTGTGTAGATCATGACAAACTGTGGAAAGCTCTTAGAGAGATGGGAATACCAGATCATCTTACCTGTCTCCTGAGAAACCTGTATGTGGATCGAGAAGCAACAGTAAAACCCTGTATGGAACCAAAGATTGATTCAAGATAGAGAAAAGAGTATGATGGCTGTCTGTTGTCACCCTGTTTATTTAATCTATAAGCTGAGCATATTGTGAGATATGCCAGACTGGATAAGTTACAAGGTGGAATTAAGATAGGTGGGAGAAACATTAATAACCTCAGAGCAGATGATACCTACCACTCTTACTGGCAGGAAGTAGAGAGGAACTAAAGAGCCTCTAGATGAGGGTGAAGAAGGAGCATGAAAGAGCTGGCTTGAGACTAAATATTTGGATGAAGAGTCAGACACAACTGAGCAAATGAACTGACTGAAGACTAAATATTTAAAAAACTAAGATCATGGCATCCAGCCCCATTACTGCATGGCAAATAGAATGGGAAAATGTGGAAGTAGTGACAGATTTCCCCTTCTTGGGCTCAAAATCACTGCAGACAGTGACTGCAGCTATGAAATCAGAAGACAACTGCTTCTTGGCAGGAAAGCAATGACAAACCTAGACAGTGTGTTGAAAAGCAGAGATGTTATTCATCTGACAAAGGTCCATATAGTCAAGGCTATGGTTTTCCCAGTGGTCACGTAGGGTTGTGAGAGCTGGTCTGTAAAGAAGGCAGAAAGCCAAAGAATCAATGCCTTCGAACTGTGGAGCTGGAGAAGTCCCTGAAAGTCCCTTGGACTACAAGAAGATCAAACCAGTTAATCTTAAGGGAGATCAACCCTGAATATTCTGATGGAAGGACTGATGCTGAAGCTGAAGCTCCAATATTTTGGTCATTTGATGCAAACAGATGACTCATTGGAAGAGTCCCTGGTGCTGGGAAAGGTCAAGGGCAAAAGGAAAAGAGGGTATCAGAGTATGAGATGGTTGGACAGCATCACCAGAGTAATGAACATGAACTTGGGCAAACTCTGGGAGATGGTGAGGGACAGAGAGGCCTGGCGTGCAGCAGTCCATGGGGTTGCAACAAGTTGGACATGACTGGGCAACTGAACAACAACAAGGTAATATTATCTGCCCGTAATCAGGCACTTACAGTCTGCAAAGTTACTACACTTAGAAGGAGTTCAGAAAGGAAAGTTACCACAGTGTGAAGCTTCATCTCCTCCCTGAGAATGTGACTTGTGACACCTTCACAGATTCAGAATGAGGAACCCAGCATGAACGGTATGTTAAATATCAGTACTAAATTTTAAATTCTTCTTGCTTTTTTGATACAAGTAAAATAGAAACTGGTATTTTCTTACTGCATCCCAGTGGTTTTTCTTGCATGCTCCTGGGGTACACACAACCTGAGGCTTGGCAGTCACTAAGTGGATATCACCACTTGGTGGCAGTGGCATCCTGGAACTGTGGAATTCATTTTTGCAAGGATAAATAAGCCTCTTCTTAAAAGAGAACTGTAAATAGTTAAAGGCAGGCAATGACAAGATGCAGTCAGCCATACATGGGTCCTTCCTTCTGACAATTGACACTGTTGAATTTTATCCTGTGCTTCTGGAAGGCAGCAGTGATAAAGAACACCTCCTGCAACATTCTGTTTTCCAAAATCCATCCCCACTCCTAACCCCCACGTTCTTTTGTGTTCTAGGAAAGGGCTTATTCAAAGAATCACTCTTTCCCATTTGACTCATAAAAATCCACTGTGTACCTTCCCCATTTGACTCAAAAATCTCATGACTCCCATAATTGTCTCATAATCCTCTGTGTGCCTGTGATGAGGCCAAACACTGATATTTCTTTCTCCTTTTGCCTGAACTTGCCAACAAGACCATACAGAGATCCTCCAATTTCCCATTCTTTGTTATAATTGATTAGCTATTTATTTGTTCCCCTGAAACTAGCTAGCCTCAGTTGGCTGCCGACAGATTTCTCCTGCCTACAGAGCAACTTCAAGTGTAATACCCTCCACTATGACCTCTTTATGTCCTCTCCCTATGTAAGTTGTCAACTGTAAGTTGGCACTTGCCATGGGCACTTGCCATCTACCTCTACAGGATTAAATCATGTGCTGCTTGCAGCTGCTGACCTTCAACATCTCCTGAAAGGAGTTCAGTGTGGAGAACATAAATGTTCTCTGTGCTCAGGGAAAAACTGGCAGGACAGGTTTTCAAATGGATATTTTCAGGAGCTAATTTTTATGAGCCCAATTCTTGTATTTCCTCATATTCTCAAAAAGTACTAAAAATCCTTTATGTTAACTACTGTTTTTCATGAGTAGCAAAATCTTCAAAGACTAGCAGAAACTTTCTGGAAAAATATGTGCATGACTGTATGAATTCCCCCTTCATGAGAATCACATATATAACTGACCTTTCCTCACTGCCTTTTTGGAGCAGTTTCTCAGAACTAACTGGGGTGCTGCCTCCTGGGCTGCAGTCCTCATTTTGCTCCAAATAAAACTTAACTTTCAACTCTCATGTTGTGCATCTTTTTTAAGGCAAAGCCATCCCATAGAGGCACTTTGATGTTGGATCCGGGTGTTCTCCTTACCACAACTGAATAAAGTCAGTCTGAATAAAGTCAACCTCCTTACTTGCTGGGTTTTGTCTTTGACATATTCCTTTATTCCTCCTTAAAGAAGCATCACCTTCACCAGACCTAACCTGTTGTCCAGGCAGACAGAGTACTACCTACCCTGCACAGTATCTTCCAGGTAAACCTTCTCCCCAGAGAGACAGATGCTTCTCTATTTTTAATATGCAAACTTTGTAGACATATGTATTTCTCAATATAGCATTCCAGCCAACAGACAAATCTGTTTGCATCTTAAACATGTTACCAAGCCCAAACTTGCTCTGCTTGTCGCAAGACAGGTCAATGAATCTGAGAGACGAGGTGTTGAGTCAAGGAAAGTGACTGTATTCATAAATCCAACGGACTGAGAATATGGCACAGTAATGTCTCAAAGTAACTGTCTTGTCGGGGTCTGGAAGCTGGGTTCTTTTGTAGAGCCAGAGAAAGAGGCAATGAGGAACTAAAGTCAAAAGGCAGTATAGAGCGGGAGAGGCAGATCCGATCAGTCGCTCAGTCGTGTCCGACTCTTTGCGACCCCATGAATCACAGCACGCCAGGCCTCCCTATCCATCACCAACTCCCGGAGTTCACTCAGACTCACGTCCATCGAGTCAGTGATGCCATCCAGCCATCTATCCTCTGTCGTCCCCTTCTCCTCCTGCCCCCAATCCCTCCCAGCATCAGAGTCTTTTCCAATGAGTCAACTCTTCGCATGAGGTGGCCAAAGTACTGGAGTTTCAGCTTTAGCATCATTCCTTCCAAAGAAATCCCAGGGCTGATCTCCTTCAGAATGGACTGGTTGGATCTCTTTGCAGTCCAAGAGTCTCTCCAACTCTCAAGAGTCTCTCCAACTCTCAAGAGTCTTCTCCAACACCACAGTTCAAAAGCATCAATTGTTCAGCGCTCAGCCTTCTTCACAGTCCAACTCTCACATCCATACATGACCACAGGAAAAACCATAGCCTTGACTAGACAGACCTTTGTTGGCAAAGTAATGTCTCTGCTTTTGAATATGCTATCTAGGTTGGTCATAACTTTCCTTCCAAAGAGTAATTGTCTTTTAATTTCATGGCTGCAGTCACCATCTGCAGTGATTTTGGAGCCCAGAAAAATAAAGTCTGACACTGTTTCCACTGTTTCCCCATCTATTTCCCATGAAGTGATGGGACCAGATGCCATGATCTTCATTTTCTGAATGTTGAGCTTTAAGCTAACTTTTTCACTCTCCTCTTTCACTTTCACCAAGAGGCTTTTTAGTTCCTCTTCACTTTCTGCCATAAGGGTGGTGTCATCTGCATATCTGAGGTTATTGATATTTCTCCCGGCAATCTTGATTCCAGCTTGTGTTTCTTCCAGTCCAGGGTTTCTCATGATGTACTCTGCATATAAGTTAAATAAACAGGGTGACAATATACAGCCTTGACGAACTCCTTTTCCTATTTGGAACCAGTCTGTTGTTCCATGTCCAGTTCTAACTGTTGCTTCCTGACCTGCATACAAATTTCTCAAGAGGCAGGTCAGGTGGTCTGGTATTCCCATCTCTTTCAGAATTTTCCACAGTTTATAGTGATCCACACAGTCAAAGGCTTTGGCATAGTCAATAAAGCAGAAATAGAGGGAGAGGCAGTGGGGAAGTAAAGTGAAAAGGAACTCATTCTTTCAAAACATCTCTGGAAAGGGCCAGCCTTTGGAGGGGGTGTGTTAGTCTCTTCTTTCTTACAGTCATTCACAAGAAGGCAGGGTCAGATTATCTCCCTGTGAGCTAAACAAAGGCACTTTGGTATAACAGTCAGGCAGAAGGGCAAGGTCCCTTGAGGCAGACCATTATGTATGATTGTAATAACAAAAGCAACAAAAAACAAGAGTTAAAGTCAAAAGAAGCAGATCTAACATGCAGTCCAAATAGACTCTCCCCTGTACAAACATAATACAATATTTTAACAAAATATTAAATGCAGGGGAAGCCTTTTATTCTAAGTACTATTGATGTTTCTACAGTGTGAGTTTTCAGTTGCCTTGTGCCCCCTGAAAAAAGTGTGTTGAAGTCTCATCCTTGGTACTTGTGAATGTGACCTTATTTGGAAATAGGGTCATTGCAGATATAATTAAGATGTAAGTTAAGATGAGGTTATAGGAAAGTAGTGTGGGCCCTTGATCCAGTATGACTAGTATTCTTATAAAAAGAGAAAAGACAGAGAGAGAGAAATGCATAGGGAGAATGCCACAAGACCATGAAGGCAGTGACTGGAATGATGCAGCTACGAGTCAAGGAGCACCAAGGAGCATGGAACAGAATTTCCAGGAACCTTCAGAAAGGGCATGGTCCTGTCAGCTCCTTTGCTTTTGGGCTCAGGCCTCCAAATTTGTAAGAGAATGAATTTGTTTGTTTGTTTTTAAGCCATCCAGTTTATTGTGCTTTCTTATGATAGCCCCAGGAAACTAATACAGAGCCTCCATAAAAATTTTTTGAAAACTGAGAAATTGAGTGTTTCTCAAAAGGATGATATACAGGACAATTGACAGAGTTAAAAAAAAAAAAATTACACTGGACAAAGTTAAACAGGTGATGGCAGATTATAAGGAAGAGTGCTCATCTTCTCCTGCAAGAGTACCAAAATTGCAACTAGCTGTTGAATAACCATCAATAGGAAGATTCTGGAACCCACCAAAAAAAGATACCCCACATCCAAAGACAAAGAAGAAGCCACATTGAGATGGTAGGAGGGGCACAATCACGATAAAATCAAGTCTCATACCCGTTGGTGGGTAACCCACAGACTGGAGAACAATAGTACAAAAGAAATTCACCCACTGTTGTAAAGGTTCTAAACCCCATGTCAGGCTTCCCAGCTGGGGATCTGACAAAGGAACTGGGAATCCTTGGAAATCTGACCTTGAAAGCCACTGGGATTTGATTACAAGACTTCCACAGGACTGGGGAAAACAGAGACTCCAGTCTTGGAGGGCACAAACAAAATCTTGTATGCACCAAGACTCAGAGGAAAAGAGCAGAGACCTCACAGGAGACTGAACTAAAACTACCTGCTAGTGTTGGACGGATCAGCAGGGCCTCACCTCAGGGATGGGGCACTGGCAGCAGCAATCCGGGAAGGTCTGTCTTAGCATGCTCCCTCTTGGACGTTGCCATTAACCCTACTAGAGACCATAGACCCCAGGGCTTGGTCACCTCAGGCCAAACAACTACCAGGGAGGGAGTGCAACCCCATCCATCAGCAGATAATTGGATTAAAGCTTTACTGAATGAAGCTTTGCCCACCAGAGCAAGACCCAGTTTTTCTCACTGCCAGTCTCTCCCAACAGGAAGCTTATACAAACCTCTTAGCCTCCTGCATCAGAGGGTGGACAGAAGAAGCAAGAAGAACCACAGTCCCACAGGAGCTAAAAAAAACACAAAAAACAAAAAACACATTACAAAAAGTTAATCAGGATGAAAAAGCAGAAAGTTATGTCACAGATGAAGATAAAACCCCAGAAAAACAACTAAATGAACTGTAGATAAGCAGTCAGTTCAGTTAGTTCAGTCACTCAGTTGTGTCTGACTCTTTGCAATCCCATGGACTGCAGCACGCCAGGCTTCTCTGTCCATCACTAACTCCCAGAGCTTGCTCAAACTCATGTCCATCTAGTCAGTGATGCAATCCAACCATCTCATCTTCTATGATCCCCTTCTCTTTCTGCCTTCAGTCTTTCCCATCATCAGGGTCTTTTCCAATGAGTCAGTTATTTGCATCAGGTGGCCAAAGTATTGGAGCTTCAGCTTCAGCTTCAGCATCAGTCCTTCCAATGAATATTCAGGCCTGATTTCCTTTAGGATGGACTGGTTGGATCTCCTGGCAGTCCAAGGGACTCTCAAGAGTTGTCTCCAACACCACAGTTCAAAAGCATCAATTCTTTGGCGCTCAGCTTTCTTTATAGTCCAACTCTCACATCCATACATGACTACTGGAAAAACCAGTAGGTTTTTTTGGGAGATAGATAACCTTCCAGAAAAAGATTTCAGAATAATGATAGTGAAGATGATTCAGGATCTCAGGAAAACAATAGAGAAGTTGAAAGAATTGTTTACCAAAGACTTAGAAAAACTAAAGAACAAACAGAGATGATTAATACACTAGAAGGAATCAATAGCAGAATAACAGGAGGACAGACTGGAGGAAATCACTGCTGCAGAACAGAATATAGAAGAAAGAATGAAAAGAAATGAAGATAGTCTTAAGAGACCTCTGGGACAACATTAAACACACCAGCATTCACATTATAGGGGTCTCAGAAGGAGAAGAAAGAGAGAAAGGACCTGAAAAAGTATTTGAAGAGATAATAGTTGAAAACTTCCCTAACATGGGAAAGGAAATAGTCAACCTAATGCAGGAAGCACAGAGAGTCCCCGGCAGGATAAACACAAGGAGGAACACACTAAGACACATTGCAATCAAACAGACAAAAATTAAAGATTAAAGACACAGATAGAATATTAAAAGTGACAAGGGAAAAACAACAAATAACATATAAGGAAACTCCCATCAGGTTATCAATGGTTTTCTCAACAGTTACTCTACAAGCCAGAGAGGAATGGCATGATATATTTAAAGTGATGAAAAGGAAGAACCTACAACCAAGAATACTCTACCCAGCAAGACTCTCCTTCAGATTTGATGGAGAAATCAAAAGCTTTACAGACATGCAAAAGTTAAGAGAATTCAACACCACCAAACCAGCTTTACAACAAATGCCAAAGGAAATTTAGGAAACACAAGGTAAAGATCTAAAGAAGACAAACCCCCAAAAATGTTAATAGGATCATCAAATCAGATCAGATCAGATCAGTCACTCAGTCATGTCTGACTCTTTGCAACCCCATGAATTGCACCACGCCAGGCCTCCCAACTCCTGGAGTTCACTCAGACTCATGTCCATCGAGTCAGTGATGCCATCCAGCCATCTCATCCTCTGTTGTCCCCTTCTCCTCCTGCCCCCAATCCCTCCCAGCATTAAGGTCTTTTCCAATGAGTCAACTCTTCCCATGAGGTGGCCAAAGTACTGGAGTTTCAGCTTTAGTATCATTCCTTCCAAAGAAATCCCAGGGCTGATCTCCTTTAGAATGGACTGGTTGGATCTGCTTACAGTCCAAGGGACTCTCAAAAGTCTTCTCCAACACCACAGTTCAAAAGCATCAATTCTTTGGCACTCAGCCTTCTTCACAGTCCAACTCTCACATCCATACATGACCACAGGAAAAACCATAGCCTTGACTAGATGGACCTTTGTTGGCAAAGTAATGTCTCTGCTTTTCAATATGCTATCTAGGTTGGTCATAACTTTCCTTCCAAGGAGTAAGCGTCGTTTAATTTCATGGCTACAATCAGCATCTGCAGTGATTTTGGAGGCCAGAAAAATAAAATCTGACACTGTTTTCACTGTTTCCCCGTTTATTTCCCATGAAATGATGGGACTGGATGCCATGATCTTCATTTTCTGAATGTTGAGCTTTAAGCCAACTTTTTCATTCTCCACTTTCACTTTCATCAAGATGCTTTTTAGTTCCTCTTCACTTTCTGCCATAAGGGTGGTGTCATCTGCATATCTGAGGTTATTGATATTTCTCCTGGCAATCTTGATTTCAGTTTGTGCTTCTTCCAGTCCAGGGTTTCTCATGAGGTACTCTGCATATAAGTTAAATAAACAGGGTGACAATATATAGCCTTGACGTACTCCTTTTCCTATTTGGAACCAGTCTGTTGTTCCATGTCCAGTTCTAACTGATGCTTCCTGACCTGCATACAATTTCTCAAGAGGCAGACCAGGTGGTCTGAAATTCCCATCTCTTTCAGAATTTTCCAGTTTCTTGTCATCCACACAGTCAAAGGCTTTGGCATAGTCAAGAAAGCAGAAATAGATGTTTTTCTGGAACTCTCTTGCTTTTTCCATGATCCAGCAGATGTTGGCAATTTGATCTCTGGTTCCTCTGCCTTTTCTAAAACCAGCTTGAACATCAGAAGGTTCACGGTTCACGTATTGCTGAAGCCTGGCTTGGAGAATTTTGAGCATTACTTTACTAGCGTGTGAGATGAGTGCAATTGTGCAGTAGTTTGAACATTTGTTGGCATTGTCTTTCTTTGGGATTGGAATGAAAACTGACCTTTTCCAGTCCTGTGGCCACTGCTGAGTTTTCCAAATTTGCTGGCATATCGAGTGCAGCACTTTCACAGCATCATCTTTCAGGATTTGGAATAGCTCAACTGGAATTCCATGACTTCCACTAGCTTTGTTCGTAGTGATGCTTTCTAAGGCCCACTTGACTTCACATTCCAGGATGTCTGGCTCTAGGTCAGTGATCATACCATCGTGATTATCTGGGTCGTGAAGCTCTTTTTTGTACAGTTCTTCTGTGTATTCTTGCCATCTCTTCTTAATATCTTCTGCTTCTGTTAGATCCATACCATTTCTGTCCTTTATCGAGCCCATCTTTGCATGAAATGTTCCTTTGGTATCCCTGATTTTCTTGAAGAGATCTCTAGTCTTTCCTATTCTGTTGTTTTCCTCTATTTCTTTGCATTGATCGCTGAAGAAGGCTTTCTTATCTCTTCTTGCTATTCTTTGGAACTCTGCATTCAGATGTTTATATCTTTCCTTTTCTCCTTTGCTTTTCACTTCTCTTCTTTTCACAGCTATTTGTAAGGCCTCCCCAGACAGCCATTTTGCTTTTTTGCATTTCTTTTCCATGGGGATGGTCTTGATCCCTGTCTCCTGTACAATGTCACGAACCTCCGTGTATAGTTCATCAGGCACTCTATCTATCAGATCTAGGCCCTTAAATCTATTTCTCACTTCCACTGTATAATCATAAGGGATTTGATTTAGGTCATACCTGAATGGTCTAGTGGTTTTCCCTACTTTCTTCAATTTAAGTCTGAATTTGGCAATAAGGAGTTCATGGTCTGAGCCACAGTCAGCTCCTGGTCTTGTTTTGGTTGACTGTATAGAGCTTCTCCATCTTTGGCTGCAAAGAATATAATCAATCTGATTTTGGTGTTGACCATCTGGTGATGTCCATGTATAGAGTCTTCTCTTGTGTTGTTGGAAGAGGGTGTTTGTTATGACCAGTGCATTTCCTTGGCAAAACTATTAGTCTTTGCCCTGCTTCATTCTGTATTCCAAGGCCAAATTTGCCTGTTACTCCAGGTGTTTCTTGACTTCCTACTTTTGCATTCCAGTCCCCTATAATGAAAAGGACATCTTTTTTGGGTGTTAGTTCTAAAAGGTCTTGTAGGTCTTCCTAGAACCGTTCAACTTCAGCTTCTTCAGCGTTACTGGTTGGGGCATAGACTTGGATTACTGTGATATTGAATGGTTTGCCTTGGAAATGAACAGAGATCATTCTGTTGTTTTTAAGATTGCATCCAAGTACTGCATTTTGGACTCTTTTGTTGACCATGATGGCTACTCCATTTCTTCTGAGGGATTCCTGCCCACAGTAGTAGATATCATGGTCATCTGAGTTAAATTCACCCATTCCAGTCCATTTGAGTTCGCTGATTCCTAGAATGTCGACATTCACTCTTGCCATCTCTTGTTTGACCACTCCCAATTTGCCTTGATTCATGGACCTGACATTCCAGGTTGCTATGCAATATTGCTCTTTACAGCATCGGACCTTGCTTCTGTCACCAGTCACATCCACAGCTGGGTATTCTTTTTGCTTTGGCTCCATCCCTTCATTCTTTCTGGAGTTATTTCTCCACTGATCTCCAGTAGCATATTGGGCACCTACTGACCTGGGGCGTTCCTCTTTCAATATCCTATCATTTTGTCTTTTCATACTGTTCATGAGGTTCTCAAGGCAAAAATACTGAAGTGGTTTGCCATTCCCTTCTCCAGTGGACCACATTCTATCAGATCTCTCCACCATGACCCGCCCATCTTGGGTTGCCCCACGGTCATGGCTTAGTTTCACTGAGTTAGACAAGGCTGTGGTCCTAGTGTGATTAGATTGACTAGTTTTCTGTGAGTATGGTTTCAGTGTGTCTGCCCTCTGATGCCCTCTTGCAACACCTACCATCTTACTTGGGTTTCTCTTACCTTGGGCATGGGGTATCTCTTCACGGCTGCTCCAGCAAAGCGCAGCCAATGCTCCTTACCTTGGACGAGGGGTATCTCCTCACCGCCGCCCTTCCTGACCTTCAGCATGGGATAGCTTCTCTAGGCCCTCCTGTGCCCATGCAGCCACGGTGTGGGGTTGGTCCTCCCGGCCACCGCCCCTGGCCTCATACATATTGATAATTACTTTAAATCTAAATAGATTAAATGCACCAAGCAAAAGACATAGACTGGCTGAGTAGATGAAAACATGTGCACATATGCACTCTCATTTACAACATCACTCTGTTTGATTCCCCCTGCCCTCAATTGTGTGTAATTATTTTTTATTTTTAGGTTACTCATGTTCCCATTGTGGCTTGCAATTGTAATTATCTTATTTTTCATCTGTCAATATATTGATTGGGAAAACCGATAAACATCTTTTACTAACTTAATACCATTGTATCATGTTTGGTCAACAGAAAAATAATAGAACTCTGTATCACCAAAACTATAATTTGATAGAAAAACCTGTAATCATTCTTTAAAATCCAGATGCATATCAGAATTATCTTGGAATTTTTTGAAAAATACAAATGCCCAGGTATTGCATTTTTTTCTCTAGAGCTCCAGATGTGTTCCTAATGAGCAGCCATGTTTAAAAACAACTGGATGATGTGATGATCTTTTACTTTTATCTAGTTTGTTTCAGTTTTTCTATTTCATAATTTTTTTTAATGATGTTCTTTCTCAGGCTTTTATCAGATGTGGTAGAAAAGCTTTTGTATATATATAAATGTATAATATATATATATTTTTAGAAAGTTTATGAATTTTTGCTTAAGAAATTTTGACATTTTGATTCCAATTGTTTGATTTAGTAAGAATGCTAAATTTCTAGTTTAAAAAAAGATCTACTGCTGCTGCTGCTGCTAAGTCACTTCAATCGTGTCTGACTCTGTGTGACCCCATAGACAACAGCCCACTAGGCTCCCCCATCCCTGGGATTCTCCAGGCAAGAACGCTGGAGTGGGTTGCCATTTCCTTCTCCAATGCATGAAAGTGAAAAGTGAAAGTGAAGTCACTCAGTCGTGTCCGACTCTTAGAGACCCCATGGATTGCAGCCCACCAGGCTCCTCTGTCCATGGGATTTTCCTGGCAAGAGTACTGGAGTGGGGTGCCATTGCCTCCTCCGAGAGATATGCAATGAGCAACAAATTTTACTCTATAGCACAGGAAACTATAGTCAATATCTTGCAATGGAAAATAATTCAGAAAAATTATATGTGTATAAGTAAAACTGAATCACCTTTCTGTGCACCTGAAACATTGTAAGTCAACTATACTTCAATAAAATATGTATATTATTAAGGAGGAAAAAAGAACAACAACAACAAAAAGTTAATCGGATGAGTAAGACTTTATTCAATGCTCCTGCAGCTGGAGGGAGAGGCCAGGACTAAGTGTGAACTCAACTCCGTGACAACAGTGAGGTAGGGCTTTTTAAGGGCTGGGGTGAGCTAGTAGAAAAGTACTGGAGGACATTATGGGGAAGTCACAAGCCATCTGTGTTTGCTAATAGGCTTTCCATGCCCTAGGGGCAACCCAAGACGGGTGGGTCATGGTGGAGAGATCTGACAGAATGTGGTCCACTGGAGAAGGGAATGGCAAACCACTTCAGTATTCTTGCATTGAGAACCCCATGAACAGTATGAAAAGGCAAAATGATAGGATACTGAAAGAGAAACTCCCCAGGTCAGTAGGTGCCCAATATGCTACTGGAGATCAGTGGAGAAATAGCTTCAGAAAAAATGAAGGGTTGGAGCCAAAGCAAAAAGAATACCCAGCTGTGGATGTGACTGGTGACAGAAGCAAGGTCCGATGCTGTAAAGAGCAATATTGCATAGCAACCTGGAATGTCAGGTCCATGAATCAAGGCAAATTGGGAGTGGTCAAACAAGAGATGGCAAGAGTGAATGTCGACATTCTAGGAATCAGCGAACTCAAATGGACTGGAATGGGTGAATTTAACTCAGATGACCATGATATCTACTACTGTGGGCAGGAATCCCTCAGAAGAAATGGAGTAGCCATCATGGTCAACAAAAGAGTCCAAAATGCAGTACTTGGATGCAATCTCAAAAATGACAGAATGATCTCTGTTCGTTTCCAAGGCAAACCATTCAATATCACAGTAATCCAAGTCTATGCCCCAACCAGTAACGCTGAAGAAGCTGAAGTTGAACGGTTCTAGGAAGACCTACAAGACCTTTTAGAACTAACACCCAAAAAAGATGTCCTTTTCATTATAGGGGACTGGAATGCAAAAGTAGGAAGTCAAGAAACACCTGGAGTAACAGGCAAATTTGGCCTTGGAATATGGAATGAAGCAGGGCAAAGGCTAATAGAGTTTTGCCAAAAAATATGCACTGGTCATAACAAACACCCTCTTCCAACAACACAAGAGAAGACTCTATACATGGACATCACCAGATGGTCAACACCAAAATCAGATTGATTATATTCTTTGCAGCCAAAGATGGAGAAGCTCTATACAGTCAACCAAAACAAGACCAGGAGCTGACTGTGGCTCAGACCATGAACTCCTTATTGCCAAATTCAGACTTAAATTGAAGAAAGTAGGGAAAACCACTAGACCATTCAGGTATGACCTAAATCAAATCCCTTATGATTATACAGTGGAAGTGAGAAATAGATTTAAGGGCCTAGATCTGATAGATAGAGTGCCTGATGAACTATACACGGAGGTTCGTGACATTGTACAGGAGACAGGGATCAAGACCATCCCCATGGAAAAGAAATGCAAAAAAGCAAAATGGCTGTCTGGGGAGGCCTTACAAATAGCTGTGAAAAGAAGAGAAGTGAAAAGCAAAGGAGAAAAGGAAAGATATAAACATCTGAATGCAGAGTTCCAAAGAATAGCAAGGAGAGATAAGAAAGCCTTCTTCAGCGATCAATGCAAAGAAATAGAGGAAAACAACAGAATGGGAAAGACTAGAGATCTCTTCAAGAAAATCAGAGATACCAAAGGAACATTTCATGCAAAGATGGGCTCGATAAAGGACAGAAATGGTATGGATCTAACAGAAGCAGAAGATATTAAGAAGAGATGGCAAGAATACACAGAAGAACTGTACAAAAAAGAGCTTCATGACCCAGATAATCACGATGGTGTGATCACTGACCTAGAGCCAGACATCCTGGAATGTGAAGTCAAGTGGGCCTTAGAAAGCATCACTACGAACAAAGCTAGTGGAAGTGATGGAATTCCAGTTGAGCTATTCCAAATCCTGAAAGACGATACTGTGAAAGTGCTGCACTAATATGCCAGCAAATTTGGAAAACTCAGCAGTGGCCACAGGACTGGAAAAGGTCAGTTTTCATTCCAATCCCAAAGAAAGGCAATGCCAAAAGAATGTTCAAACTACCGCACAATTGTACTCATCTCACACGCTAGTAAAGTAATGCTCAAAATTCTCCAAGCCAGGCTTCAGCAATATGTGAACCATGAACTTCCTGATGTTCAAGCTGGTTTTAGAAAAGGCAGAGGAACCAGAGATCAAATTGCCAACATCCGCTGGATCATGGAAAAAGCAAGAGAGTTCCAGAAAAACATCTATTTCTGCTTACTTGACTATGCCAAAGCCTTTGACTGTGTGGATGACAAGAAACTGTGGAAAATTCTGAAAGAGATGGGAATACCAGACCACCTGACCTGCCTCTTGAGAAATCTGTATGCAAGTCAGGAAGCAACAGTTAGAACTGGACATGGAACAACAGCCTGGTTCCAAATAGGAAAAGGAGTACATCAAGGCTGTATATTGTCACCCTGCTTGTTTAACTTATATGCAGAGTACCTCATCAGAAACCCTGGACTGGAAGAAACACAAGCTGGAATCAAGATTGCCGGGAGAAATATCAATAACCTCAGATATGCAGATGACACCATCCTTATGGCAGAAAGTGAAGAGGAACTAAAAAACCTCTTGATGAAAGTGAAAGTGGAGAGTGAAAAAGTTGGCTTAAAGTTCAACATTCAGAAAATGAAGATCATGGCATCTGGTCCCATCACTTCATGGGAAATAGATGGGGAAACAGTGGAAACAGTGTCAGACTTTATTTTTGGGGGCTCCAAAATCACTGCAGATGGTGATTTCAGCCATGAAATTAAAAGATGCTTACTCCTGGGAAGGAAAGTTATGACCAATCTACATAGCATATTCAAAAGCAGAGACATTACTTTGCCAACAAAGGTCTGTCTAGTCAAGGCTATGGTTTTTCCTGTGGTCATGTATGGATGTGAGAGTTGGACTGTGAAGAAGGCTGAGTGCCGAAGAATTGATGCTTTTGAACTGTGGTGTTGGAGAAGACTCTTAACAATCCCTTGGACTGCAAGAAGATCCAACCAGTCCATTCTGAAGGAGATCAGCCCTGGGATTTCTTTGGAAGGAATGATGCTAAAGCTGAAACTCCAGTACTTTGGCCACTTCATGCAAAGAGTTGACTCATTGGAAAAGACTCTGATGCTTGGAGGGATTGGGGGCAGGTGTAGAAGATGACGACAGCGGATGAGATGGCTGGATGGCATATCTGACTCGATGGTCGTGAGTCTGGGTGAACTCCGGCAGTTGGTGATGGACAGGGAGGCCTGGCATGCTGTGATTCATGGGGTCGCAAAGAGTCGGACACGACTGAGCGACTGAACTGAACTGAAATGAAAAATAAAATTTTCATATTTATGGCAAGAGACAGTTGTGGAATCTTGAACAAGGAAATGTGGAGTTGGTGCCTACCGTCCTTCAGTAGCTGGAAAATTGGGGCAAAGCAATCTCCTTTGCTGATTACATTTCAAAAGGAGGGTTCCCAGATTCTTGAGAAAGACTTTCCTGGGTTGTAAAACTAAGAGGCTATTAAAAAGATTTAACATATCAAAAGGGCAGAGGAAAAAAAAATTACAAGTCTTCCAAAGTAAAAGGAGCCAAAGGGCCTCAACTCAAAAAAAAAAAAAAAAGCCAGTTTAAGTTTAGTTAGGCTGAAAGTGAAAATGTTAGTGGCTCAGTCTGACTCTTTGCAACCCCATGGACTGTAGCTTTCCAGGCTCCTCTGTCCATGGAATTCTCCAGACAAGAATACTGGAGTGGGTTTCCATCCCCTTCTCCAGGGATCTTCGTGACCCAGGGATCAAACCTGGCTCTCCAGCATTGCAGGTAGATTTGTTACCGTCTGAGCCACCAGGGAAGCCCAAGGGGAACATTAAAGCCATCTTGGTAGTGACCTTCTCCTGCACAAAGGCTGCTGCTTGTTATCAACCATATTAATAACTTGTTGATTAAGAAACAAAGTTTTAAGCACTTGACACTTAACAAGATGGTTTGGATTTTTAAGTTATATTTAGGTGTATTAGCACACTTTAGCTAACTGTTTAAGAAATTGCTTAAGGAATTGGAGTTGACATACTAATTTTTTTTTCCTGTTTGAATAATTGTAAAAAGGCTCCAGATAAGCATTTTCATGCAGAACTAAATTTTTAGTAACAGATTCCTGATATGCAGCAGGAGGTGACTACATTTCTAAATTGGTTAACTATTTTAAAGAATTTTTAAAATCATAGATCCAATTTTTTTTTTTTGGTCCTGCCACATCTTATGGGATCTTAGTTCCCTGACCAGGGACTAAACCCAGCCCCTCAGCAGCAAGAGCATGGAGTCCTAACCACTGGTCGGCCAGGGAATATCCCCAAATTTCCTTTAAGGATCTACCTATTTGACAGGGTGATTTAGAGCAGACCCACCACATTCTGAATCCTGAAACAAGGCCATGTTTAATGAGCTTTCTCTCTGAGTACCCCACTTCTAACCCCACTCTCATCAAGAGCCAGGACAGATGGGCCATCAATACTCAAAGACCAACAGCAGGACAACCACACTGGCAAATAGCCCAGGAAGCTTGGAAGTGAATAACAAACATCTGTTCTAAAATCCACAGCCCAGGTCCAAGAAGGAGACAGCTGCTAGCCATATTCCCTCTACCCCAAGACAATGCTTTTAAATTGCTATTGGATACCAAAAATTTAAAAACAGAAACAAACAAACAGAATAGAAAAGAAGAGAATGCATTGTATGATGTCAGGGCTAAGTGCTAATTCAATCACGTGTGTATGTATTTACCCTAGAACATAATATAAGGTATATTCCTTTGAGAACTATTCTAGGAAATGCCCAGTCATTACTTGAAGAAAAAATAAACAAGGTAATACTAGGTGTCATAGATATCTAAAGGTCAGGACTTGAGATCTAGTCCTATTTCCTTCAATTCACCTACCAATCAATATTACTGGTAATAATTTTGGGAAATTTTGGCTATCCTAAGTTTTGCATATGAAACTCAGTACTCATTGAATTACCACTCTCCTCCTGTTTCTCTCACCTTGTGGGAAGCAGCCTTTTTCACTTGTTTCTGGTAGACAGGAGGGAATAAAGTGGACAGATATGAATGAAGAAAAAACATATCAATTCTTGTTTTGTAACTGAGCAGGACCCTATAGAGTTTACAGAAACAGACCTCTGCCTATTATCCTCTGCTGTTAACTACTCTTCGAGGTACCTAGATAATAGTATCTGACGCACACTTCCCAAGTTATTTTACAGATGCTAAAACTACCACCAAATGGGAGAAACTAACTACTTGATGATGCTGAACACTCAGAACTACTGTGCCTAAGGATTGATACCTCAACATCAACCAATCAGAGAACTATGCAAGAGATGATCGCGTACCCTGTGATCCCTCCTCCCTCACCTGAGATATAGACAAAAATAATCCTGAAGGACTGTAAAGAATATCTTAAAACAAGCTCCATTACTTTTACAAATGAGAAAAAGTTAATGCCATTGACATGAAGTTATTTACTCAAGGTCATATATTAATAGAAACAGTGATAAATTCAGAATGAGAAACTTCATCTTCATATTTTGCTACCAGAGTTCTTCCTGCTAGCATCATGCCCACTGATTGAGAGGTGTGTGAATTGCACATAGATGTGAATATGTTTTTATTGAATTTTACTCGAGTTTGCCCTCTGGACAGTCTAGAAGACATTAGATGGTGGTAAGTGTAGCTGGTGTTCCTCTCCATTATTCCTCAATTTACCTGAAGTCAAAGCATCTGGAGATTAGACTCTGAGTCCACTTTGGCATCACTATCAAACAGCAGTTGTCTTACTGAGGCTGAGGATGGTGACTCCCAAGGGTGTTCTGAAGATTGTGTTTCCATATCTGCAGCTTACTGACAACTGATGGAAAGTTTATCCACAGTTTATTAAAACACACAAAGACATAACAAAACCAAAAAAAAAAAAAAACCACCCAAAGTGCAAGTAGTTTGAAACTTAAAATTTTCCGTCATTTTTACCTCAATAAGACAGAAAGAAGAAGGGAAAGGGGAAGAAGGCAAAGACGAAGACAAGAAGGAAGAAGGAGAACGAGGAAGAGGAGGAAAAGAAGAGAATTTTTTTCACCTAAATTCCACAGCAAAATTCTACAATGTGGAATTGATCTTTAATTTTGTTGTCAGAGTTTTGTAGTTGCCTCACATAAATCTTGTACATATTTTATTAATTTATATCTAAGTATTTTATTTGAGGGGTTCTGAAGTATATTGAAAAGCAGAGACATTACTTTGCCAACAAAGGTCCGTCTAGTCAAGGCTATGGTTGTTCCTATGGTCATGTATGGATGTGAAGAGTTGGACTGTGAAGAAAGCTGAGTGCTGAAGAATTGATGCTTTTGAACTGTGGTGTTGGAGAAGACTCTTGAGAGTCCCTTGGACTACAAGGATATCCAACCAGTCCATTCTGAAGGAGATCAGCCCTGGGATTTCTTTGGAGGGAATGATGCTGAAGCTGAAACTCCAGTACTTTGGCCACCTCATGCGAAGAGTTGACTCATTGGGAAAGACTGATGCTGGGAGGGATTGGGGGCAGGAGGAATAGGGGACGACAGAGGATGAGATGGCTGGATTGCATCACCGACTCGATGGACGTGAGCTTGAGTGAACTTCGGGAAATGGTGATGGACAGGGAGGCCTGGTGTGCTGTGATTCATGGGGTCGCAGAGTCGCACATGACTGAGCGACTGAACTGAACTGAAAGTTAATGGTATTGTGTTTTAATTTCAAATTCCTTTGTTTATTTGTGGTATATAGGAAGTTGCTCAGTCGTGTCTGGGTGGCTCAGACACATTGTGGCGTCCGCCTACAATGTGGGAGACCTGGGCCCAACCCCGGAGTCGGGAAGAGTCCCTGGAGAAGGAAATGGCAACACACTCCAGTATTCTTGCCTGGAAAATCCCATGAACAGAGGAGCCTGGTAGGTTACAGTCCATGGGGTCACAAAGAGTTGGACAGGACTGAGCGACTTCACTTTCACTTTCACTTTCACTTTCTATTATGTTTAAAATATGTACATAACAATTTAAAAATACTTTATTGCTAAAAAGATGTGAAGCATTATCTGAGCCTTCAGCAAGTCATAATCATTTTGCTGGTTGTTGTCATTCAGTTGCTCAGTCATGTCCAACTCTTTGCAACCCCATGGACTGCAGCATGCCAGGCTTCCCTGTCCTTCACTATCTCCCAGAGTTTACTCAAACTCATGTCCATTGAGACAGTGAGACCATCCAACCATCTCATCCTCTATCACCCCCTTCTTCTCCTGTCTTCAATCTTTCCCAGCATCAGGATCTATTCTAATGAGTCAGCTCTTCACATCAGATAGTCAGAATATTGGAGTCTCAGCTTCAGCATTAGAACTTTCAACGAATATTTAGGGTTGATTTTCTTTAGGATTGACTGGTTTAATCTTGCTGTCCAAGGGGTTCTCAGGAGTCTTCTCCAGCATCACAGTTTGAAAACATCAGTTCTTTGGTGCTTAACCTTCTTTATGGTCCAACTCTCACATCCATACATGACTACTGGAAAAACTGTAGCTTTGACTCTACAGACCTTTGTTGGCAAACTGATGTCTCTCCTTTTTAATACTGTCTAGGCTGGTGATAGCTTTTCTTCCAAGGAGAAAGTCTTTTAATTTCGCGGCTGAAGTCACTGTCTGCAGAGATTTTGGAACCCAACAATATAAAATCTGTCGCTGTTTCCATTGTTTCTGCATCTATTTGCCACTAAGTGTTGGGACTGGATGCCATGATCTTTGTTTTTTGAATGTTGTGTTTGAAGCCAGCTTTTCACTCTCCTCTTTCACCTTCATCAAGAGGCTCCTTAGTTCCTCTTCATTTTCTGCCATTAGGGTGGTATCATCTGCATATCCAAGGTTATTGACATTTTTTCTGGCAATCTTGATTCCTGCTTGTGTTTCATCCAGCTCAACATTTTGCATGATGTACTCTGCATATAAGTTAAATAAGCAGGGTGACAATATACAACCTTGACATAGTCCTTTCCCAATTTTCAATCAGTCTGTTGTTCCATGTCCAGTTCTAACTGTTCCTTCTTGACCTACATACAGGTTTCTCGGGAGGCAGGTAAGGTGGTCTGGTATTCCCATCTCTTTAAGAATTTTCCACAGTTTGTTGTGATCTAACAGTCAAAGATTTTAGGGTAGTCAGTGAAACAGTAGATGCTTTTCTGTAATTCCCTTGCATTTTCTGTGATCCAGTGGATATTGGCAATTTGATCTCCGGTTCCTCTGCCTTTTCTAAATCCAGTTTGTACATCTGGAAGTTCTTAGTTCTTGTACTGTTGAAGCCTAGCTTGATGGATTTTGAGCATTAAATTTCTAGCATGTGTATAGTTTGAACATTCTTTGGCATTGCCCTTCTTTGGGATTGGAATGAAACACCTTTTCCAGTGCTGTGGCCACTTCTGAGCTTCACAAATAAGCAGGGTGACAATATACAACCTTGACATACTCCTTTCTCAATTTTGAATCAGTCTGTTGTTCCATGTCCAGTTCTAACTGTTCCTTCTTTACCTACATACAGGTTTCTCGGGAGGCAGGTAAGGTGGTCTGGTATTCCCATCTCTTTAAGAATTTTCTTTAATAACTCTTTAAGAAAGTTGAACATTCTTTGGCATTGCCCTTCTTTGGGATTGGAATGAAACTGAGCTTTTCCAGTGCTGTGGTCACTTCTGAGCTTCCCAAATTGGCTGGCATGTTGAGTATAGCGCTTTAACAGCATCATCTTTTAGGATCTGAAATAGTTCAGCTGGAATTCCATCACCTCCAATAGCTTTGTTCATAGTGATCCTTCCTAAGTCCCATTTGACGTCATACTCCAGGTTGTCTGGCTCTAGGTGAGTGATCACATCATCGTGGTTTTCCGGGTCATGGAGACCTTTTTTTTAATAGTACTTCTGTATATTTTTGCCACCTCTTCTTAATACCTTCTGCTTCTGTTAGGTCCATACTATTTCAATCCTTTATTGTGCTCATCTTTGCATGAAATGTTCTTTTGGTATCTCAAATTTTCTTGAAGAAGTCTCTAGTCTTTCCCATTCTATTGTTTTCCTCCATTTCTTTGCCTTGTTCACATTTTACTGGTACTGGGGTTTGAAATGTTATGAGGATTACCACAATGTGACACATATACATAAAGTAAGCAAATACTGTTGTAAAAATGTTATCAGTAGATTTTGCTCAACACAGGATTGCCAAAAATCTTCAATTTTCAAAGGAAAAAACAAAACAACATCAGCAAAACAATAAAACACAGTGCAATTAAATTGAATTCCTATATTAATCTTGTGTTCTGCAAACTTGCTATAAACATTTACTAGTTCCAGGAGATTTTGGGTTGATTCTTTTTTTAATTTTATTTTTAAACTTTATAATATTGTATTAGTTTTGCCAAATATTAAAATGAATCTGCCACAGGTATACCTGTGTTCCCCATCCTGAACCCTCCTCCCTCCTCCCTCCCCATACCCTCCCTCTGGGTCGTCCCAGTGCACCAGCCCCAAGCATCCAGTATCGTGCATCGAACCTGGACTGGCGACTCATTTCATACATGATATTATACATGTTTCAATGCCATTCTCCCAAATCTCCCCACCCTCTCCCTCTCCCACAGAGTCCATAAGACTGATCTATACATCAGTGTCTCTTTTGCTGTCTCGTACACAGGGTTATTGTTACCATCTTTCTAAATTCCATATATATGCGTTAGTATACTGTATTGGTGTTTTTCTTTCTGGCTTACTTCACTCTGTATAATAGGCTCCAGTTTCATCCACCTCATTAGAACTGATTCAAATGTATTCTTTTTAATGGCTGAGTAATACTCCATTGTGTATATGTACCACAGCTTTCTTATCCATTCATCTGCTGATGGGCATCTAGGTAGCTTCCATGTCCTGACTATTATAAACAGTGCTGTGATGAACATTGGGGTACACGTGTCTCTTTCCCTTCTGGTTTCCTCAGTGTGTATGCCCAGCAGTGGGATTGCTGGATCATAAGGCAGTTCTATTTCCAGTTTTTTAAGGAATCTCCACACTGTTCTCCATATTGGCTGTACTAGTTTGCATTCCCACCAACAGTGTAAGAGAGTTCCCTTTTCTCCACACCCTCTCCAGCATTTATTGCTTGTAGACTTTTGGATCGCAGCCATTCTGACTGGCGTGAAATGGTACCTCATAGTAGTTTTGATTTGCATTTCTCTGATAATGAGTGATGTTGAGCATGGTTATATACAGATATCATGTACAAAGACTTTATTTCTTCTTTCCTAAACTATACCTTTTATTTCATTTACTTGTCTTAAGATGCATTAGCAGTACAAAGTTGACAAGGAGTGGTGAGTGAGAACTTCTTTGCCTTGTTTGTGATCTTGGTGGGCAAGCTTCTAGTTTTTCACAAGAAGCATGATGTTAGCTGTAGGAATTTGTAGATATTTGTTATCAAATTAAGGAAATTACCCTCCGTTCATAGTTTATTGATGGTTTTAATCATGAGTGGGTGTTGGATTTTGTCAGATGTGTTTTCTGCATCCATTGACACAATTATCTGACTTTTCTTCTTTAGCCTCTCTGTTTGATGAATTACATCCATTGATTTTTGAGTATTGAACCTGTCTTACACACCTGGGATAAATCCCACTTCATCATGGTGTATAATTCTTTTCATTCATTAATGAATTCAATTTGCTAATGTTTTGTTGAGGACTTTTGCATCTATGTTCATGAGAGTTATTGGTTTGCAGTTTTTTTCCCCCTACTATTGTCTTCGTCTAGTTTTGTCATTAGGGCAATATGAACCTCACAGAAGAAGTATTCACTCTGCTTCTGCGCTCTGAAGAGATTGTAAAGAATCAGCATAATTTTATCCTTGAATGTTGGGTAGGATTCACCAATGAACCACATGGGCTTGGTGCTTCCTGTTTTGGAATATTACTAGGTACTGATTCAATTTATTTCATAGATATGGGTCTGTTCAGAGTGCCTGTTTATTCTTGCTTGAGTTTTGGCAGATTGTGTCTTCCGTAGAATTGGTCCATTTCATCTAGTTTATCAAAATTGTGGGCAAGAGTTGTTTTTAATATTCCTTTAGTATCCTTTTAATGTCCTAGTGATGTTCTCCCTTTTGTTTCTGACATTAGTAATTTGTATCTACTCTCTTTTTTCCTTAGTTATCTTGTTTAGAGGCACATTGATTTTATTGATCTTTTCAATGAAACTGCTTTTAGTTTCATTGATTTCCTCTACTGATCTCCTGTTTTCAGTTTTATTGATTTCTGCTCTAATTTTTTCTTACTTTGCTTTTAATTTGCTATTTTTGTTCTAGTTTCCTAAGGTAGAAAAAAATCATTGGTTTTAGATCTTTCTTTTTTTTCTCTTATATACATTCAGTACTATAAATTTCCCTCTGAGCTTTGCTTTCATTGCATCCCACATGTCTTTATAAGTTGTGTTTTCATTTGTTCAAAATATTTTAAAATTTCTCTTGAGATTTTTTTCCTTATTGTTGTTTACTCACCCAGTCATGTCTGACTCTTTGTAACCCCATGGACTGCCACATGCGAGGCCTCCCTGTCCTTCACCATCTCCCAGAGTTTGCCCAAGTTCATGTTCATTGCATCGGTGATGCCATCCAGCCATCTCATCCTCTGATGCCCTCTTCTCATTCTGTCCTCAATCTTTCTTAGCATCTGGGATTTTTCCAATGAGTTGTCTGTTTCCATCAGATAACCAAAACACAGGGAGCCTCAGCTTCAGCATAAGTCCTTCTCGTGAAGATTCAGGGTTGATCTCCCTTAAGATTGACTGATTTGATCTTGCTATCCAAGGGACTTTCAGGTGTCTTCTCTAGCACCACAGGTCAAAGGCAGCAATTCTTTGGTGTTTTCCCATCTTTACAGTCCAGCTCTCACAACTGTAAATGACCACTGGGAAGACCATAACCTTGACTATATGGACCTTTGTCGGCAAAGTAATGATTCTGCTTTTCAACACACTGTCTAGGTTTGTCATCACTTTCCTGCCAAGAAACAAGCGTCTTTTGATTTCATGGCTGCAGTCACCGTCTGCAGTGATTTTGAAGCCCAAGAATAACATACATAAACTGTATGTTATTTGAAGTGTGATGTTTAATCTCCACATTTTAGTATTTACAGTTGTATTTCTAGTATTGATTTCTAGTTTAATTTTATTGTGTTTAGAGAGGAGATTGTATGATTTCTACTTATTTAAATTTGTTAAGGTGTGTCTTATGGCCCAGAATGTGGTCTATTCTGGTGAATGTTCTATATAAGTTTAAAAACAATGTACATTCTGCTGCTGCTGGGTGAAGTAATCCCTACCTGTAAACTACATCTAGTTGATTAATGGTGTTATTGAGTTCAACTGTGTTCTTACTGATTTTCTACATGCTGGATCTGTCCTCTTCTGACAGAGGACTGTTGAAGTCTCCTACCATGATAGTGGATTCATCTATTTCTCTTTGCAGTTTTATCAGTTTTCGTCTTACATTTTCTGCTCTGTTGTTAAATTCATACACATTTAAGATTATTATGTATTCTTGGAGAATTCATCCCTTTATCACTATGTAATGCCTTTCTTTTCCATGGGGATGGTCTTGATACCTGTCTCCTGTATAATGTCACGAACCTCCGTCCATAGTTCATCAGGCACTCTATCTATCAGATCTAGGCCCTTAAATCTATTTCTCACTTCCACTGTATAATCATAGGGATTTGATTTAGGTCATACCTGAATGGTCTCAGGGTTTTCCATACTTTCTTCAATTTAAGTCTGAATTTGGCAATAAGGAGTTCATGGTCTGAGCCACAGTCAGCTCCTGGTCTTGTTTTTGCTGACTGTATAGAGCTTCTCCATCTTTGGCTGCAAAGAATATAATCAATCTGCTTTCAGTGTTGACCATCTGGTGATGCCCATGTGCAGAGTCTTCTCTTGTGTTGTTGGAAGAGGGTGTTTGCTGTGACCAGTGCATATTTTTTGGCAAAACTCTATTAGCCTTTGCCCTGCTTCATTCTGTATTCCAAGGCCAAATTTGCCTGTTACTCCAGGTGTTTTCTTGACTTCCTACTTTTGCATTCCAGTCCCCTATAAGGAAAAGGACATCTTTCTTGGGTGTTAGTTCTAAAAGGTCTTGGAGGTCTTCATAGAATCATTCAACTTCAGCTTCTTCAGTGTTACTGGTTCAGACATAGACTTGGATTACTGTGATATTGAATGGTTTGCCTTGGAAACGAACAGAGATCATTCTGTCATTTTTGAGATTGCATCCAAGTACTGCATTTTGGACTCTTTTGTTGACCATGATGGCCACTCCATTTCTTCTGAGGGATTCCTGCCTGCTGTAGTAGATATAATGGTCATCTGAGTTAAATTCACCCATTCCAGTCCATTTTAGTTTGCTGATTCCTAGAATGTCAACATTCACTCTTGCCATCTCCTGTTTGACCACTTCCAATTTGCCTTGATTCATGGACCTGACATTCCAGGTTCCTATGCAATATTGCTCTTTACAGCATCGGACCTTGCTTCTATCTTCTATGAAAGAGATGGGAATACCAGAACACCTGACCTGCCTCTTGAGAAACCTGAATACAGGTCAGGAAGCAACAGTTAGAACTGAACATGGAACAACAGACTGGTTCTATATTGGGAATGGAGTACGTCAAGGATGTATATTGTTACCCTGCTTATTTAACTTCTATGCAGAGTACATCATGAGAAACGCTGGGCTGGAAGAAGCACAAGCTGGAATCAAGATTGCCGGGAGAAATATCAATAACCTCAGATATGCAGATGACACCACCCTTATGGCAGAAAGTGAAGAGGAACTAAAGAGCCTCTTGATGAAAGTGAAAGAGGAGAGGGAAAAAGTTGGCTAAAAGCTCAACATTCAGAAAACTAAGATCATGGCATCTGGTCCCATCACTTCATGGCAAATAGATGGGGAAACAGTGGAAACAGTGTCAGACTTTATTTTTTGGGCTCCAAAATCACTGCAGATGGTGACTGAAGCCATGAAATTAAAAGACACTTACTCCTTGGAAGGAAAGTTATGACCAACCTAGATAGCATATTGAAAAACAGAGACATTACTTTGCCAACAAAGGTCCGTCTAGTCAAGACTATGGTTTTTCCAGTAGTCATGTATGGATGTGAGAGTTGGACTGTGAAGAAAGCTGAGCACCGAAGAATTGATGCTTTTGAACTGTGGTGTTGGAGAAGACTCTTGAGAGTCCCTTGGACTATAAGGAGATCCAACCCGTCCATTCTAAAGGAGATGAGTCCTGGGTGTTCTTTGGAAGGAATGATGCTAAAGCTGAAACTCCAGTACTTTGGCCACCTCATGTGAAGAGTTGATTCATTGGAAAAGACTCTGATGCTGGGAGGGATTGGGGGCAGGAGGAGAAGGGGACGACAGAGGATGAGATGGCTGGATGGCATCACTGACTCGATGGACGTGAGTCTGAGTGAACTCCGGGAGTTGGTGATGGACAGGGAGGCCTGGCGTGCTGCAGTTCATGGGGTTGCAAAGAGTCAGACATGACTGAGCAACTGAACTGAACTGAATGCCTTTCTTTATGCCTGATACCCTTCCTTGCTTTGAAGTCTGCTCTGTGTGAAGTTAATTTAGCTAGCTCCTCCTGCTCTCTTTTGATTAGTGTTTTTATGGCATATTTTCTTTACTTTTAATCTATATGTGTTTTTAATGAATATATTTAAGGTGAATTTCTTGTAGAAAGCAAAATTTTTTGTGTGTTTTGATCCATTCTGACAATCTGTCTTTTAACCGGTACATTTATACTATTGGCATTCAAAATAATTTTTTAAAAACTTTTGGGAACTCTGTGCAGCATGCGGGATCTTAGATCCCTGACCAGGGATTGAACTTTTGCCCCCTTAACCACTATATCACCAGGGAAGACCCTCAAAGTGATTATTGATATAGTAGATTAATATCTATCCTATTTATTACTGTTTTCTATATATTTTTCCCTTGTTCTTTGTTCCTTTTTTTTTTTTGTTTGTTTTTCACTCTTTGCTTTTTTGCATATATCTCCTGCACAGATATATGTAAATACTCACAGACATATATGTATCATTTTTTTTTGTTTATCATTTTTAGTGGTTTCCCTAGAGTTAGCAATATACATTTATAATTAATCCAAGTTCACATTCAAATAACAGTAGTATACCTTTTCCGAGGTAGTATGAGTACCTATTATAATAAAATAATCTTAACTCCTTCATCCTATCCCTTGTATCATTGCTGTCATTCATTTCACTTATTAAAAGTATATATAGCATATATATAGGGCTTCCCAGATGGCACAGTGGTAAAAGTATTCTGTTTGCCAATACAGGAGATGCAAGACATGTTGGTTTGACTCCTGCACTGGGAAGATTTCCTTGAGTATGAAATGGCAACCCACTCCAGTATGTTTGCCTAGAAAACTCCGTGGATAAGGGAACCTGGTGGGCTATACAATCCATGGGGTTGCAAAGAGTGAGACATGACTGAGCACAACAACAACAACAAGCATGTATATACATATATAAGACATAAACATACATAATCAAGTACATTGCTGCTATTATTCTGAGCAGCTGTTATCTGTTAGATCAATTAAGAATAAGAAAAATAAAAGTTATTGTTTTACTTTCATTTGTTCTTTCTTCAGTGCTGTTCCTTTCCTAATGTACCTCTGAGTTTGCAACCTATACAATTTTCCTTTTCTCTGAAGAACTTTTTTTTAGTATCTTGCATGGCAGGTTTACTGGCATCAGGTTCTCTCAGTTTTTATTTGTCTGAGTAAGTCTTTATTTCTTTTTCACCTTTGAAGGATAATTTCACAGAGTACAGAATTCTAGATTGGTGGTTTTTTTCCTGTCAATACTTTAAGTATTTCATTCCACTCTCTTCTTGCTTGCATGTTTTCTGAGAAGTCAGATGTAATTCTTAGCATATTATAGATATTTTAAGTTCCCAGTCTAATAAATTCAACATCCTTGACATATTTGGCTCTGATGCTTGCTCTACCTCTTCAAACTGTGTTTTTTTGCCTTTTAGAGTGCCTTGAAATTTTTTTCTTGATAGCCACACAGTATATACAAGGTAAAAACTACTATAAATGGGAGTTTAGTAATGTGGTGAAGTGTGAGGGGGATAAGAAGCATTCCATAGTTATATGGGTAAGTCTCAATCTTAGTGAGCCTCTGCCTCTCAACTATGAACTTCACAAGTGTTTCTCAGCCTTTTCTCCCTGCTTAGGTGGGACAGCATAACTAGAGTGTGTGGGAGTTGGTTATTTTCCTTCTCCCAGTTCGATTAGTCTCTGATATTATAATATCCCAGCTCATTAGGATCTGGTTAACTAGTTTTCCCTGAGGGCAGGCCTTGTTAGAACCGAGTGCTCTGGTATATTTCAAAATAGTTCCTGTCCTATCCCCTGGCCAGAAGCACTGATATTTTCTCTGATATTTACTGTGAGAACCTGTTGAGCTCCTGGAGGTACAACTCACAAAAATGTAGTGTCCCCTCTATGACTGAGTCCCCCTAGAATTTTTAACTTACATACTTCTTCATACTGAGCAGTTTGCCCTGTGGCCTCTCCACTTACAGATCCAAGAAAAGTTGATTTTTCAGTCTGTTCAGCATTTTACTTGTTACAACAGAGTGGCAGAGAAGGCAATGGCACCCTACTCCAGTACCCTTGCCTGGAAAATCCCATGGACAGAGGAGCCTGGTAGGCTGCAGTCCACGGGGTCGCTAAGAGTTGGACATGACTGAACAACTTCACTTTCATTTTTTATTTTCATGCATTGGAGAAGGAAATGGCAACTCACTCCAGTGTTCTTACTTGGAGAATCCCAAGGACGGGGGAGCCTGGTGGGCCGCCGTCTGTAGGGTCACACAGAGTCAGACACGACTGAAGCAACTTATTGCAAAACTCAGACTTAAATTGAAGAATGTAGGGGAAATCACTAGGCTATTTAGATTTGACCTAAATCAAATCCCTTACAATTATACACTGGAAGTGACAAATAGATTCAAGGGATTATATCTGATAGAGTGCCTGAAGAGGTATGGACAGGGGTTTATAACATTGTACAGGAGGTGGTGATCAAAATCATCCCCAAGAAAAAGAAATGCAAAAAAGCAAAATGGCTGCCTGAGGAGGCTTTACAAAGAGCTGAGAAAATAAGAGAATGAAAAGAAAAGGAGAAAAAGAAAGATATACCCATGTGAATTCAGAGTTCCAAAGAACAGCAAGGGGAGATTGAAAAAAAAAGCCTTTCTAAGTGAACAATGCAAAGAAATAGAGGAAAACAATAGAATGGGAAAGACTAGAGATCTCTTCAAGAAAACCAGAGATACCAAGCAAGGGAAATTTTCATGCAAAGATGGGCACAATAAAGGTAGATTTATTCCAAAGTATTTTATTTTTTTTAATTGCAATGGTGAATAAAATTGTTTCCTTAATTTCTCTTTCTGTTTTCTCATTGTTAGTGTATAGGAATGCAAGGGATTTCTGTGTGTTAATTTTATATCCTGCAACTTTGCTATATTCATTGATTAGCTGTAGTAATTTTCTGGTGGTGTCTTTAGGGTTTTCTATGTAAAGGATCATGTCATCTGCAAACAGTGAGAGTTTTACTTCTTCTTTTCCAATCTGGATTCCTTTTATTTCTTCTCTGATTGCTGTGGCTAAAACTTCCAAAACTATGTTGAATGGTAGTGGTGAGAGTGGGCACCCTTGTCTTGATCCTGACTTCAAGGGAAATGCTTTCAATTTTTCACCACTGAGGATAATGTTTGCTGTGGGTTTATCATATATGGCTTTTATTATGTTGAGATATTGGAGAAGACTCTTGAGAATCCCTTGGACTGCAAGGAGATCCAACCAGTCCATTCTGAAGGAGATCAGCCCTGGGATTTCTTTGGAAGGAATGATGCTAAAGCTGAAACTCCAGTACTTTGGCCACCTCATGCGAAGAGTTGACTCACTGGAAAAGACTCTGATGCTGGGAGGGATTGGGGGCAAGAGGAGAAGGGGACGACAGAGGATGAGATGGCTGGATGGCATCACGAACTCGATGGACATGAGTCTGAGTGAACTCTGGGAGTTGGTGATGGACAGGGAGGCCTGGCGTGCTGCGATTCATGGGGTCGCAAAGAGTCGGACACGACTGAGCAACTGATCTCATCTGATCTGATGTTCCTTCTATGCCTTCTTTCTGGAGGGTTTTTATCATAAATGGATGTTGAATTTTGTCAAAGGCTTTTTCTACATCTATTGAGATAATGATATGGGTTTTAATCTTTCAATTTGTTAATGTGGTGTATCACATTGTTTGACTTGCAAATATTGAAGAATCCTTACATCCCTGGGATAAAACCCACTTGGTCATGATGTATGATCTTTTTAATCTGTTGTTGATTCTTTTGAACTGTGGTGTTGGAGAAGACTCTTGAGAGTCCCTTGGACTGCAAGGAGATCCAACCAGTCCATTCTAAAGGAGATCAGCCCTGGGTGTTCTCTGGAAGGAATGATGCTAAAGCTGAAACTCCTGTACTTTGGCCACCTTATGCGAAGAGTTGACTCATTGGAAAAGACTCTGATGCTGGGAGGGATTGGGGGCAAGAGGAAAAGGGGACGACAGAGGATGAGATGGCTGGATAGCATCACCGACTCGATGGACGTGAGTTTGAGTGAACTCTGGGAGATGGTGATGGACAGGGAGGCCTGGCATGCTGCAATTCATGGGTTCGCAAAGAGTCGGACATGGCTGAGTGACTGAACTGAACTGAACTGATTCTGTTTGCTAGAAGTTTGCTAAGGATTTTTGCATCTATGTTCATCAGTGATATTGGCCTGTAGTTTTCTTTTCTTTCTTTTTCTTTTTTTGTGGCATCTTTGTCTGGTTTTGGTATTAGGGTGATGGTGGCCTCATAGAATGAGTTTGGCAGTTTACCTTCCTCTGCAGTTTTCTAGAAGAATTTGAGTAGGATAGGTGTTAAGTCTTCTCTAAATTTTTGGTAGAATTCACCTGTGAAGCCATCTGGTCCTGGGCTTTTGTTTGTTGGAAGATTTTTTTTATTACAGTTTCGTTTTCTGTGCTTGTCATGAGTCTGTTAAAATTTTCTATTTCTTCCTGGTTCAGTTTTGGAAGGTTATACTTTTCTAAGAATTCATCCATTTCTTCCAAGTTCTCCATTTTATTGGCATATAGTTGCTGATAGTAATCTCTTAGGATCCATTGTATTTCTGTTGTTGTCTGTTGTGATTTCTCCATTTTTGTTTCTAATTCTGTTGATTTGATCCTTCTCCCTTTTTCCTTGATGAGTCTGGCTAATGGTTTGTCAATTTTATTTATCTTCTCAAAGAACCAGTTTTTAGCTTTGTTGATTTTTGCTATAGTCTCCTTTGTTTCTTTTTCAATTTTTTCTGCCCTAATTTTTATGATTTCTTTCCTTCTACTAACCCTGGGTTTCTTTATTTCTTCTTTTTCTAGTTGCTTTAGGTGTAAAGTTAGGTTATTTATTTGATTTTTCTCTTGTTTCTTGAGATAAGCTTGTATTGCTATGAACCTTCCCCTTAGCACTGCTTTTACTGAATCCTATAGGTTTTAGGTTGTTGTGTTTTCATTTTCATCCGTTTTTATGCATATTTTGATTTTTTTTATTTCTTCTGTGATTTCTTGGTTATTCAGAAGCATGTTGTTTAGCCTCCATGTGTTTGTATTTTTAATATTTTCCCCATAGTTGACATCTAATCTTACCACATTGTGATCAGAAAAGATGCTTGAAATGATTTCAATTTTTTTGAATTTACCAAGGCTAGATTTATGGCCTAGGACGTGATCTATCCTGGAGAGTGTTCCATGTGCACTTGAGAAAAAGGTGAAATTCATTTTCTTGGGGTGAAATGTCCTATAGATATCAACTAGGTTTAACTGGTCCATTGCATCATTTAAAGTTTGTGTTTTCTTGCTAATTTTCTGTTTAGTTGATCTATCCATAGGTGTGAGTGGGGTATTAAAATCTCCCACTATTATTGTGTTACTGTTAATTTCCCCTTTCATACTTGTTAGCATTTGCCTTAAATATTGCAGTGCTCCTATGTTGGGTGCATATATATTTATAATTGTTATAGCTTCTTCTTGGATTGATCCTTTTATCATTATATAGTGTCCTTTGTCTGTTTTCACGGCCTTTATTTCAAAGTCTATTTTATCTGAGATGAGTATTGCTTCTTCTGCTTTCTTTTGGTCTCCATTTGTGTGAAATATCTTTTCCAGCCCTTCCCTTTCAGTCTGTATGTGTCCCTTGTTTTGAGGTGAATCTCTTGTAGACAGCATATACTTTTTATATATTTATATTTATAAACATATATTATATTTATAAACATATATTATTTGTTTTTGTATCCATTCAGCCAGTCTTTGTCTTTTGGTTGGGGCATTCAACCCATTTACTTTTAAGGTAATTATTGATAAGTATAATCCCATTGCCATTTACTTTGTTGTTTTGGGTTCGAGTTTATAAACCTTTTCTGTGTTTCCTGTCTAGAGAAGATCCTTTAGTATTTGTTGAAGAGCTGGTTTGGTGGTACTGAATTCTCTCGGCTTGCTTGTCTGGAAAGCTTTTGATTTCTCCTTCATATGTGAATGAGATCCTTACTGGGTATAGTAACCTGGGTTGTAGATTTTTCTTTTTCTTCGCTTTAAGTATGTTCATTCCCTTCTGGCCTGAAGAGTTTCTATTTAAATATCAGTTATCTTTATGGGAATTCCCTTGTGTGATATTTGTTGCTTTTCCCTTGCTGCTTTTAATATTTGTTCTTTGTGTGTGATCTTCATTAATTTGATTAATATGTGTCTTGGGGTGTTTCACCTTGGGTTTACCCTGTTTGGGACTCTCTGGGTTTCTTGGACTTGGGTGGCTATTTCTTTCCCTATTTTAGGAAAGTTTTCAACTATTATCTCCTCAAGTATTTTCTCATGGCCTTTCTTTTTGTCTTCTTATTCAGGGACTCCTATGATTCGAATGTTGGGGCGTTTAACCTTGTCCCAGAGGTCTCTTGTTTCTTTTAATTCTTCTTTCTTTTTTCCCTCTCGGCTTCATTTATTTCCATCATTCTATCTTCCACCTCACTTATCCTATCTTCTGCCTGTTATTCTACTGTTGGTTCCCTCCAGAGTGCTTTTGATCTCAGTTATTGCATTATTCATTATTGATTAACTCTTTTTTATTTCTTCCAGGTCCTTTTTAAACATTTCTTGCATCTTCTCAACCCTTGTCTCCAGTCTATTTATCTGTAACACCATTTTGTTTGCAAGATTTTGGATCATCTTTACTATCATTATTCTGAATTCTTTTTCAGGTAGACTCCCTATCTCCTCCTCTTTTGTTTGGTTTGGTGGGCATTTATCATGTTCCTTTACCTGCTGAATATTTCTCTGCCTTTTCATTTTGTTTAGATTGCTGTGTTTGGGGTGGCCTTTCTGTATGCTGGAAGTTTGTGGTTCCTCTTTATTGTGGAGGTTGGTCCCTATGGGTGGGGTTGGACTAGTGGTTTGTCAAGGTTTCCTGGTTAGGGAAGCTTACATTGGTGTTCTGGTGGGTGGAGCTGGATCTCTTCTTTCTGGAGTGCAATGACGTGTCCAGTAGTGAGTTTTGAGGTGTCTATGGGTTTGATGTGACTTTTGGTAGCCTGTATTTTAATGCTTAGGATTATGTTCCTGTGTTGTTGGAGAATTAGCATGGCATGTCTTGCTCTGGAACTTATTGACTCTTGGGTGGAGCTTGGTTTCAGTGTAGGTATGGAGGCTTTTGGATGAGCTCCTGTCAATTAATGTTCCCTGAAGTCAGGAGTTTTCTGGTGTTCTCAAGTTTTGGATTTAAGCCTCTTGCCTCTGGCTTTCAGTTTTATTCTCACAGTAGCCTTAAGACTTCTCCATCCATACAGCACAGATGATAAAACATCTAGGCTAATGGTGAAAAGATTCTCCACAGTGAGGGACACCCAGAGAAGTTCACAGAGTTACATGGAGAAGAGAAGAGGGAGGAGGGAGATAGAGGTGACCAGGAGGAGAAGAGGGGGAATCAAAAGGGGCGAGAGCAATCTAGCTAGTAATCAATTCCCTATGTGCTCTCCACAGTCTGGAACACCCAGAGAGGTTCACAGAGTTACATGGAGAAGAAAAGAGGGAGGAGGGAGATAGAGGTGACCAGGAGAAGAGGGGAAGCCAAAAGAGGGGAGATCAATCTAGCCAGTGATCAGTTCCCTAAGTGTTCTCCATAGCTTGGAACACCCAGAGAGATTCACAGAGTTAAGCAGAGAAGAGAAAGGGAAGGGAGGAGATAGAGGTGACCTGGGGGAGATAAAGGAGAGTCAAAAGGGGAGAGAGCAATCAAGCCAGTAATCAAACCCCTAAGTAAAAATGGGTACCAAAGATTAGATTCTTAAGGGTACAAAACTGATTTAAAAATAACAAAAAAGTAAAGATTAAAAATCTAAAGGTTAGACTCTCAAAATTATAATATTAAAAATACAAAACACAATCAATCACAAAAATTATAAAACTGCAGCCATTAAATTAAAAGATGTTTACTCCTTGGAAGAAAAGTTATGACCAACCTAGATAGCATATTCAAAAGCAGAGACATTACTTTGCCAACAAAGGTCCGTCTAGTCAAGGCTATGGTTTTTCCAGTGTTCATGTATGGATGTGAGAGTTGGACTGTGAAGAAAGCTGAGTGCCGAAGAATTGAAGCTTTTGAACTGTGGGGTTGGAGAAGACCCTTGAGAGTCCCTTGGACTGCAAGGAGATCCAACCAGTCCATTCTGAAGGAGATCAGCCCTGGGATTTCTTTGGAAGGAATGATGCTAAAGCTGAAACTCCAGTCCTTTGGCCACCTCATGAGAAGAGTTGACTCACTGGAAAAGTCTCTGATGCTGGGAGGGGTTGGGGGCAGGAGGAGAAGGGGACGACAGAGGATGAGATGGCTGGATGGCATCACTGACTCGATGGACGTGAGTCTGAGTGAACTCCGGAAGTTGGTGATGGACAGGGAGGCCTGGCATGCTGCGATTCATGGGGTCACAAAGAGTTGGACACGACTGAGCAACTGAACTGAACTGAACTGATATGAAATTTGCCTTAAAAATAGGGCCTCTTTTTGCAAGGTAATAGTAGGTTATAAAGATGAAAATTAAAGGAGTAATGAACTTAAAAATAAAAAAATGATAATAGTAAAATATATCTAGGAATTTTTCTGGAGCTGTTGAGGGCAGTGTGGGGTCAGTTCAGTTTCAGATAGTTTCTTGTTTCAGCTTATACTTCTTCTCAAGGTCTACAGGCTCCTTTCAATGCTTAGTCAATGTTAACTACAGGGTTTTAATCTGTTGCATCTGTCACTTTCAGAGCAGTTCCCTCTTCTTTGCTTATTTTGGCTTCCTCTGTTTGCAAGTTTCTTCAGTGTCTAATTTCCACCCAGACACAAGGGGGCGAAGGTGGTCACTTATTTAGGCTCACTTGTTCAGTTGTGCTGTGGGTAGAAAGAAACACTGCAAACAAATATCGCTGGTGTGAGTCGGGAGTGCTCGCAGTGTATAGACCACATTGGGTTTTTCCCCAGCTCACAGTGCATGTGCTGTCCCAGTCTACACTGCTCAGGCTCCAGGTTGCTCTACAGGGGAACTGTCTAAGGTGGACCCTGGATTTTGTGCCCTTCCCAGGTCCAAGCAGCTCAGGCAACCAGGTGCTTGGCGAACGCACTGTCCCAGGTGGTCTGTGTGACTTAATCACCTCCCTAGTCCCGGCTGCTTGGCTTCCTGGGTGCGCTACGAGAGTGCCGTCTCAGGTGTGCTGTGTGTCTCCTCTGGGGAGTTGATCTCTGGCTGAGACAATCCTGGTAGATGTCAACCGTCCAGGATCCCAGGAAAACTTGGTTAGCAACTGGAAGCCTGCTCACAGTTTGGTGGAGGATGCTGTCTCTGAGCCCAAGATTGCCCCTTGCCTTCCAGCTCCGGCTGTTGCCCACCTGCCTCTCTGCCTCAAACAAGGGGATGGGCCAGTCCGCAGCTGGCTAGTTCTCCTTTGGAATTCACTCAGTCCTTTGTTCTGTGAGCATACCAGGCTGTGCCTTAGGTTAGAGCTTTTTGCAGGAAAGTTCTCTCTCTCTTTTTTCTCTCTCTGACTATCCCTCAGTTTGGGTTGCTATCTCATGTTAGCTCCCTCAGTTTGCCCTCAAGGCATTCAGGCCTGGTCCTTACCCTAAGCATGCAACCCACGCCTCCCTGTTCAGCCCCACTCGCTGGTGATGGAGGTGAACATCTGGGCTACTTCTCCACTGAGAGTTGCTGTTAGGAGTGTATTCTGTGTGTGTGTGTGTTTTCCTCCCAGTTATGTTGCCCTCTGAAATTCCAAAATTCCTCACAGACCCACAGGTGAGAGAGTTTCCTGGTGTTTAGAAACTTCTTTATGACTCCCTCCCTGGGATGGGTCTCCGTTCCTAACTCTTTTGTCTCTCTCTTTTTGTCTTTTATATTTTGTCCTACCTCCTTTTGAAGAAAACAGGCTGACTTTCTGGGTGCCTGGTGTCCTCTGCCAGCATTCAGAAGTTGTTTTGTGGAAGTTGCTCAGCATTTAAATGATCTTTTGATGAATTTGGGGGGGAGAAAATGTCTCTCCGTCCTATTCCTCCACCATCTTAGGACCGTCCTAGAGCTATCTCTTGTCTTGTTGGGAGAGGGTGTTTGCTATGATCAGTGCGTTCTCTTGGCAAAACTCTGTTAGCCTTTGCCCTGCTTCATTTGTACTCCAAGGCCAAACTTGCCTGTTACTCCAGGTATCTCTTGACTTCCTACTTTTGTATTCCAGTCCCCTCTGATGAAAAGAACATCTTTTTTGGTTTGTTCTAGAAAGTCTTGTACGTCTTCACCTTCAGCTTCTTTGGCATTAGTGGTTGGGGCATAGACTTGGATTACTGTAGTATTGTATGGTTTTCCTTGGAAATGAATAGAGATCATTCTCTTGTTTTTGAGATTGCTCCCAAGTACTGCATTTCAGACTCTTTTTGACTATGAGGGCTACTCCATTTCTTCTAAGGAATTCTTGCCCACAGAAGTAGATAAAATGGTCATCTGAATTAAATTTGCTCATTCCAGTCCATTTTACTGATTCCAGTTCACTGATTCCTCACATGTCGATGTCCACTCTTGCTATCTCCTGTTTGTCCACTTCCAATTTTATCTTGATTCATGGACCTAACATTCCAGATTCCTACGCAATATTGTTCTTTACAGCATCAGACTTTACTTTCACCACCAGACACACCCACAACTGGGTGTTGTTTCTACTTTGGCTCAGCCTCTTCATTCCTTCTGGAGCTGTTTCTCTGCTCTTCTCCAGTAGCATATTGGTCACCTACCAACCTTGGGAGTTCATCTTTCAGTGTCATATCTTTTTTCCTTTTCATACTGTTCATGAGGTTCTCAAGGCAAGAACGCTGAAGTGGTTTGCCATTCCCTTCTCCGTGGACCACTGGAGTTTTATCAGAACTCTAAAACTTATTAAAAGTTTTATCAGAACTCTCCACCAATGCTGAAGTGGTTTGCCATTCCCTTCTCCGTGGACCACTGGAGTTTTATCGGAACTCTGATAAAACTTACTAGAAGTTTTATCAGAACGCTCCACCAAGACCTGTGGAGTGGACCTTGGGTGGCCCTACATGCCATGGCTCATAGTTTCCTTGAATTAGAGAAGGCTGTGATCCATGTGATCATTTTGGTTAGTTTTCTCTGACTGAGGTTTTCATTCAGTCTGCCCTCTGATGGATGAGGATTTCTCAGTAAAGCTAGGAAAAATTATGTTATATTTTTAAAGCATATACTATATTAATTTATGTCCCTCTATAAATGTCCCTAATTTATATATTAATTAATTTATATTAATTAAATGTCCCTCTATGAATTTCATTGTACTGTTTTAGATTTAAAACTCTTCTAGAAACAAATACAGGCTCATAAGTACAGAGAACAAACTAGTGGTTATCAGAAGGGAGAGGGTGAGAGGAGGGACAAAATAGGTGAAGTGGGTCAAAAGCTAGAAAGTACTAGTTGTGAAATACATAAGTTACAAGGATATAATGTACAGCACAGAAGACATATTTTACAATATTTTACAAAACTTTGTATGGACTGTAATCTATACAAACATTGAATTACTTTGTTATACACCTGAAACTAACATAATATTATAAGTCAACTATAAACTTCAATAAAAAAATAAGCAAATAAGATAAATAAATCTTGGATCAAAGAAGAAACTGCAGTGGATTTGTGGACAAAGAATGTCATCTACCTTATCAGTAAATAAAGGACATCATAGTCATCAAGCCATCAGCCCCTGCAGCCATCTACCTCCTGATGGTGCTTGCTGAGGAATTCAGGACTGAGAAATACAGGATACTGGCCCTAGATAAGGTGCATATCAAAGGAGTAATTTCATTAAGCCCCGACTCTTTCATCTTCTCATACATAGAAAAGTGCCAAATTAACTTGAGATATCAGGTGTTTTTTTTGTTTTTTTTTTTAAATTGTGTGGGTGTATGCTCAGTCATGTTTGACTCTTTGCTGTAGCCTGCCAGGCTCCTCTGTCCATAGGATTTTTCAGGCAAGAATACTGAAGCAGGTTGTCATTTCTCCCTCTAGGGGATCTTCCTGACCCAGGGATTGAACTCATGTCTCTTGCATCTCCAGCACTGGCAGGCAGATTTTTTACCACTGTGTCATCCGGGAAGACCTTGTCTTTAAGTGGCAGTTATCTTTTAATGGTCAACTACTTACATGTTTTTGTTTTTTAAAAAATGTCTATGTATCCTTGTTCCTCTCTTGCCTCTCTAAAACAGTCTCTCAGAGCTACCTAAGGCTTAAATTTTCCCCACATAAAACATAATTCTCAAGATTTACATTGTGCTTTTTTTTTTTTAGTTGACAGATACTAGAAAACATTTTTAAGAGAGAGAAAAACTCTCCTTCTAAAGCCTCTTAATCTTGAAAATGTATTTAATACTAAGGACTTAATGCAGTTTTTTAGACTTTTAAAGGCAAAAACTCCTTTCATAAATTAACTGCATGAGGAAAAATAGCTTAGTTACTAAACAAAATAAATTTTGCTTTAGGAAAGAGCAGTATAGGAAAATAGACAACTTTTTTTAGTAGTCATTCATGAGTATATCTTTTTTTCTTCCTTATTGGGGTGTGCGGGGAAAGTATTAGAAAAAAAATCTTTCTCCAGCCCAAGAAATCTATTGACTTAAAAGAAATTTATTGACTTAAAATCTCCAGCTCCAAAGTTGAGAATTATGTTTCATTTGGTGGGAATTTTTAAGACTTCAAGCCCAGAAGACAGTATCTTGAATAACCCTGAGAAACATGCTCTGAGGAGGCAAAGGAAGGAGCCAGGTAATATAGAAGTTTCACAACAAAAAGCAGATAGTCTGAACATCAAAAGATTATTGTTAATTAAAGAAAATCAGACATCTCAAATTAAGGAATTTAGCTCTTTTCTTTCTATGGGAAGATGCAAGCGTCTGGGCTCACTGAAATCATTCCTCTGATATGCACCTCATCTATCTGGGGCCAGTTTCCTGTGTTTTTCACATCCTGAGCCTCCTTTCTTCAGGGCTCACCATAGGGATTGGCTGTAGTCTGAAGGCTGCTAGATGGCAGGTATTCTCCTTCTTGAGTTCCCTCAGGGCTCACTGGCTCACATTGGAAGACTGCTATCACTGATGACTGTGACATCCTTGTTTACTTACATGGCAAGAAATATTCTAGTTCTCAAACCTCTCCATGAAGGTTGTAGAAAAAGAAACCAGTTTTTTTTTAATTGAGTAAGTATTAAACTAGAATGTAATGTGTATCACAGGCAGTGTCCTGTTGCTGCTGCTGCTGCTTCAGTCCGACTCTTTGTGATCCTATAGACTGTAGCCTGCCAGGCTCCTCTGTCCATGGGATTCTCCAGGCAAGAATACTGGAGTGGGTTGCCATGCCCTCCTCCAGGGGATCTTCCTGACCCAGGGATTGAACCCATGCCTATTATGTCTCCTGCATTGCACTCAGGTTCTTTACCACTAGCACCACCTGGGAAGCCCAGGTTGGTGTCTTAAGAGATTGCAAAGATAGAAAAAAATCTCACCCTTTTGTATAGCCAGACAGATACAACCCATCAAACACATGTTCTGAAGATAAACAATAACTAGCCCTCAAGTAAAAGAACACAATTTGGCACACATTCTAAGTTCACCTGGAAATTGCAGTAGCCATCTGTGTTAACTGACTTTATATGAAGAAAAATGGACTTATCATGTCTTTCTGAGAGGATCTAGTTTTGCAGTTTGGAGCTAAGTGAAGTGAAGTGAAGTCGCTCAATCATGTCTGACTCTTTGCGACCCCATGGACTATAGACTATCAGGCTCCTCCATCCATGGGATTTTCCAGGCAAAAGTACTGGAGTGGGTTGCCATTTCCTTCTCCAGGGGATCTTCCCTACCCAGGAATTGAACTTGGGTCTCCCACATTGTGGGCAGATGTTTTATCCTCTAAGCCAATTTGGAGCTAAGTACCCACCAAAGGTGGGCTGCTGTCTATGGGGTCGCACAGAGTCGGACATGACTGAAGCGACTTAGCAGCAGCAGCAGCAACCCACCAAAGGTAGGTTCCTAGAATCTCAACTGCTAGACAAAGGCACTCTCTCCCTTGATATTTACACTTCAAAGAGATGGCCCCCCAGGTCCTTGAGAAAGTGTCCCTGGGTTACAAAACTAGTAAAAAGTCTTTTTAAAAGATTTACATACATCTCAAAGAGGCAGAGAAGAAATTTACACTTACAAGTTTTCTAAAGAAAATGCTCTAAGAAAATAGAGGAGTTCCTTCCCTCACTTTTTTTTTTTTTGGTCTTGCCCTGTGGGATCTCAGTTTCCTGTCCAGGTGTTGAACCCAGGCCATGGTGGTAAAAGCCCTGATCCTAACCACTAGGCAACCAGAAAAGTCCCTCTTCCCTCATTTTTAAGAGGGGGAATTAAGTCTCTTACTATTTATATTTGCCCTTAAACACCAAAATACCTACCTCCCGCAATTAGCAAGTATTAAGTTAGTAATGTTTGCTTTGAATTTTTTTAATAAAAGAAAAATATATTGAAGTTAAAGTCCCTCTGGTATGCTTTCCACCCTCAGTCTCAAGCCACCACTATTTTGTATTTGGTGTGCTTTTTTCTGTCCACTATAAATTGGCACTTACTATGGGCACCTACCTATCCACCTCTATGAGGTAGGTACCTCTATGAGGATTAAATTGTGTGCTGCTTGCTGCAGCTGCTGACCTTCAACAACCCCTGAAAGCAGCTCAGGGTGCAAAGCAGAAATGGGGCATTCTGCTCAGACAAAAACTAGCAGAGCAGGTCTTCAGATAGTTGGATATTTTTAGGAGCCAATTTTATGAGCCAAATTCTTGTTATCTCCCATATCTAGAAAGGCACTAAAATCCTTCAGGGTGACTACTGTTTCTCATGACTAGCAAAGCTTCACAAGACCAGCAGAAAACTTCTGGGAAAATATTTACTTAATTGCATCTATTCCCCCTTCACCAAAATCACATATATACCGACCTTTCCCCCCTAGCTCTTTGGAACAGTTTCTCTGACCTCTCTGAGGTGCTGTTTCCTGGACTGCAGTCCTCATTTTGCCCCCAATAAAACTTAACTCACAACTCTCAAGTTGTGCATTTTTTTTAAGTTGACAGTTCCAATTGCAGTTGTATGTTTTGTTTACTCTTACAATTTTGGAGTTACAGAATGTCTCTCTTCTACTCTCCACTTCTGTTTGACTTTTTTAGATCTCGCATACTCATGAGATTACAATTTTTTTTTTCTTTCTGTGTCTAGTTTCTTTCACTTAGCATACTGTGTCCAGGTTGTGGCAAATGGCAAGATTTCCTTCATTTTCAAAGCTGAATAACATTCCATTGTACATGTGCATGTGTATATCGCATTGCATTTTTCTTTATCCATTCATCTCTCAACTGATACTTGGGTATTTGTTTCTTTTTCCATTTCTTGGCTATTGCGAATAATACTGCAATGTACCTGGGTGTGCAGATGTCTCTTTGAGGTACTGATTTTATTTCTTTGGAATATATATACAGTGATACATTGTTGGATCATATAGTTCTATTTTTAGTTTTTGGAGGGAGAGAGAGGTGGGGAAAATGGGGAGATGTTGAGTTGCAGTCTATAGGATGAATTAGCTTGTTGGAAAGATACTTTGAACTTCCCAGGTGGCACTAGTGGTAAATAATCCACCTGGCATTGCAGGAGAGGTAAGAGATGCAGGTTCAATCCCTAGGTTGGGAAGGTCCCCTGGAGGAGGGCATGGCAACCCACTTCAGTACTCTTGCCTAGAGCATCCCATGGAGAGAGGAGCTACAGTCCATAGGGTCACAAAGAGTCTGACATGACTGAAGTGGCTTTAGCATGCAGGAATATTTTTGCTACATATATGTACATCATATCAATTTTAATTGAAAAATAAAAGTAAAAGAAAGATAATCTCTCTCTTTTGTAATGAAAAATATGGCATATAAGTGAGATAACTTCCCTGCTGCCTAGCCTGTATTAAGAAGGGAACAATACAGATAAGCAACAAGTTTCTACTGCATAACACAGGGAACTATATACAATATCCTGAGATAAACCATAGTGGGAAAGAATATTAAAAAATAATACACACACACATACACATGTATAACTGAATCACATTGCTATAAGAGAAAGAAGCTTGACTCTCCCTCCATGATCCAACCAAAGAAATGTGGTCAAGTCATGTGAAGATTAGTCATGCTCCAAAAGCTAGGCCTGTCAGATTCCTACCAGTGGCTGGCATATTTCCCCTGCTTGATTCCTCCAAGCCTCTGTGCTTCAGAAGCTGGAAAGTTCTTATCCTTATGCTCAGGGTGCATGTGCAGCAGCAATAAATAGCAATAGGAAGAATATGAGCAACAGATGTTGGAGACTTGTCAATTTGCGAGAGGGTGTTACTTCCTTATAAGGAGATAATGACGTGGCTCCCGAGGTTAGAACGGTACCAAAAGACCAAGATAAGAAAGACTGGATATCTCAACATCTACCTCTTATGGTGTAACAATATTCACTGGAATGTGTGCGCCCTGATTTGTGTATCCTTTAATGCAACAGTTCTTCCAGTGTAGTTCAGAGACCCTGGGGAACTCTCAAATCTTTACAGGGGTTCCATAAGGTCAAAACTTATTTTCAAAATAATGCTATGTCATTATTTGTTTTTTTTACTTTCTTTCTCTTATGAATGTAGAATGAAGTGTTCCAGAGGCTGCATGACATTGGTATCGTAACAGAATGAATCTACAGCAGATATGAGAATCAAGCTGTCTTCTGGTTGGCTAAATGTCAGGAAGCATTTAACAGGAGGCTTCCTGTGTGCTGTTTTGGATCTGTCAGGAATTCTGTGTTTTATTAAGAGGAGAGGCAAGCCTCTCCCCGGGACTGAGGAATCCCGGCATTTCCTTCGTTAGTTTTTCTATAGGGTGATAAGTACCCTCCTCCTTTTTATGAACCATATGGTAAAAGTGATTATTTACAACTCTCTCTCTCTTTAATATGGATCACCTATGTTTTGTAAGTCTGGAATTTTAATCTTTATCTTTGCTGAGAATAACTACAGTATATATGCCCACACCATGTTGATTAAAACACCTTTGCTCCATCAGAGCTTTGGTCCCCGTGTCTTGCTTTCTTCCTCTCTCTCTCTCAGGCTATTTCTTTGGAGTGCAGAGGCTCCCTGAGTTCACTTTCCTGACTGGGCTTCTAAGACCCTCTCGAGAAGGTGCTCTGTGCCTTCACCCCATCGAGAGGGCCCCTGAGGCCTTCGTGAACAGAGCAAGCCCCGGGCAGGGCCTTTATTGGCTTTCTGCGTAAACCAAGGAATATAAGCCTCTTTCTCTCTCCTTTAGTTTCTTATCGGTCGACTCCAGACCACCAGGTTCCGGTCCATTAAAGGACCTCAACAGCTAAACATCAAAGAGATTTGTAAAAATGTAAAACAATGCCTCCATTCTCAGAGAAAATTGTTTTGGGAGGTTTATTATTTTTCAATAATAAATTGTGTTTTTCACAATTATTTATTGCAATTTAAGATGGGTTATTAATAAACCTTTTAAGTTCTTAGTTTTAATTTGTAATACAATAGATATTGATAAATGAAAACTATGTAAATAAAACTTCATTGAAGTTCTCAATAATTTTTAAGAGTATTAATGTGTTCTGAGTCAAAAACATTTGAGAACCACTGCTAAAACATTGGCTTCTTTATTTAACTATTGATGAAACTCCCCATTTACCATAAATGATAGATTTCTGGTTGAGTTTTGTTCCATTCCATGAAGAAATTAAACTCTTCCAAAACTTTGTTTTTGCTATTGATTCTGTCTTTAACCATTTGCATTGAAATCTTCTACATTTAATTTTGTGTTAATTCGAAAGTCTTAAATAACTGCATAGAGAAATGTAACTTATTCTCATTAGAAAATTATTTAATGAATAAGATACATGTTATACTTTAAGTTATTATGGAATTACCAATTCCCTTCTTTTTCTTTTCTTTATTTTTTCATGACATATATTGCAGTGAAAACTTATTGGGGGGTGGCCTCCTCTTCTTTCTCCAGTTGTTAGGTATTAGAATAAAGGTGATTTGGGTTATTCTTAGTTCAGATGCTATATTCACTTGGGTTCCACTGAAGCAGATGCTAAAGAAAGGATTTGAAAGCAAGTAATTTATTTGGGATGTGATTTTAGGTGAGAGGAATAGAGAAGTGAGACAAAGATGAAAAGGAAGGCAACTAAAGAAAGGATGAGTTATCAAGTCAGCTGCCATTGTGAGCAACTGCAGTTTAATCCTGCTGGGAAACTCTGGGAATTTGTGTAGAAAGCAGGCCTCTCATTCATCCCACGAAAGGGGTGAGAGAGCTGAGGTATTTATATACTAATTGCCTTCAGTAAGTGGTCACAGACTCCTGGGTGGATGTTTAAATGCATCAGAGAAAACCCTCAGAGCATTGGAAATCGGCTAAGGATACACTATAGTGTCAGGAACATGGATAGGGGCACCAACAGTGGCAGCTACAAGTAATGCAACACTGTATTATTTTGTATGTTTTAGAAGATTTAGATATGTGCATGAGTGCATGCTAAGTCGTTTCAGCCATGTCCAACTTTTTGTGAGCCCATGGACTGCAGCCCACCAGGCTCCTCTGTCCACGGGATTCTGCAGGCAAGAACACTGCAGTGGGTTGCCATGCCCTGCTCCAAGGGATCTAGAGATTTAACCCACATCTCTTACATCTCCTGCATTGGCAGATGGGTTCTTTACCACTAGTACCAGGTAATTGGTATCAATTTATATTATTGGAGGAGGCAAGAGTTGAAGAGGAAATTTGAGGAGGTCCAGATAGTAGCTTAAACTTGACCATGTGGAAATAAACAAAGACCACCCAAATGAGAAAAAGAAAAGGCTCTTTATGCAGAGCTTGCTATTGTGGAGTCAGCCACAATTACTTGCAATTTAATAAAGACAAGGCAGGCCGAGGAGAGGGAAATCTTTATAGTGGAAAAAGGGAAGCCTCCATGTATGTTACAATCAGAGGTTGTTGGCATGGAGAAGCTGGTGACCAGCTAACTAGAAATGAAACATCCTATGTGATTGGTTAGAAGAGCATAATTGGCTTTCTCTGGTTGGTTCCTAGTTGGAATCCATGGAGAAAATTAGGGAAGCTGGCAGTTACTGACCAAAGTCTTCTTTTTTTTCCACTATAAAAATTTCCCACTCATCTGCATACCTTTGAGTCTCTGCCAAACACAAGCAATGGTGACTGATTCCCTTGCTATAGCAATCTCTGAATAACTTTCACTTGTTCTCATTCAGTTAGTCTTTATTTTCACAAACTATTTTTATTTTTACAAATGATTTTTACGTTCATCCCATGCTCCAACGTCATGGCTTTTGTGTGTGTGCCAGCCATATTAAACTTCTCACTTTCTCCAAATAAACATATAAGTCTCTGGTATGTAGGAACCATACAGACAAACCAGTGGTATGTCTCCCCTATCTATAAAATTATTTTATTACTTCTTTAGCTGATAAAGTGAAAGTAAAAAGGAGTATGTCAGGACTGTATATTGTCACCCTACTTATTTAACTTGTATGAAGAATACATCATGCAAAATGCCAGGTGGGATAAAGCACAAGCTGGAATCAAGATTTCAGGGAGAAATATCAATAATCTCAGATATGCAGATGATACCCCCCTTACGGCAGAAAGTGAAGAGGAACTGAAGAGCCTCTTGATGAAAATGAAAGAGGAGAGTGAAAAAGCTGGCTTAAAACTCAGCATTCAAAAAACTAAGATCATGGCTTCCAGTCCCATCACTTCATGGCAAAAATATGGGGAAACAATGGAAACAGTGACAGACTGTATTTTCCTGGGCTCCAAAATCACTGCAGATGGTGACTGCTGCCATGAAATTAAAAAACACTTGCTCCTTGGAAGAAAAGCCATGACCAACCTAGACAGCATATTAAAAAGCAGAGACATTACTTTGCCAACAAAGGTCTGTCTAGTCAAGCTATGGTTTTTCCTGTGGTCATGTATGGATGTGAGAGTTGGACCATGAAGAAAGCTGAGCACTGAAGAATTAATGCTTTTGAACTGTGGGGTTGGAGAAGACTCTTGAGAGTCCCTTGGACAGCAAGGAGATCAAACCAGTCAATCCTAAAGGAAATCAGTCCTGAATATTCATTTGAAGGACTGATGCTGAGGCTGAAACTCCAATACTTTGGCCACCTGATATGAAGAGCTGACTCATTGGAAAAGACCCTGATGCTGGGAAAGATTGAAAGCAGGAAGGGAAGGGGACAACAGAGGATGAGATGGTTGGATGGCATCACCAACTCGATGGACATGAGTTTGAGCAAGCTCCGGGAATTGGTGATTGATAGGGAGTCCTGGCATGCTGCTGTCCATGGGGTTGCAGAGTTGGACACGACTGAGAGACTGAATTAAACTGAACTGATACTTGTAGTCTATTAAGTGTACAACCATGCTGCTGCTGCTGCTAATTCACTTCAGTCGTGTCTGACTCTGTGTGACCCCATAGACGGCAGCTATGTCTTAAAAAATGTACATACCACAGTTTAAAAATACCTCTAATTTTAATTCCTTTGCTATTTGCATTACATCTACAGTTACCTCCTCCACTGAAGTCTTAAACCTCTGAAAGTCACCCATGAGGACTGGAATTACTTGCCTCCAAACTCCTATCAATATTGATACTTTGCCATCTTTCCATGAATCACAGATATTCTTCCTGGCATGTAAAATGGCACTCATTATCCAAAAGCTCTGTCGGAAATGTACAGCCAGATTAATGTTTTCATGTCTGTTAACATAACGTCCATTCTATAACCCATGGATCAAGGAGTAATTTCAATTTTCCAAATTTATTATTTAAGAAGCACATTTTGTGAGGCTATAACTTACCATAGATGGTGATTTCTCTGATGGAATCTCAGCAAAGTAAATTGAAAACCTTCTGGAAAATATTCACCATCCTAGATTCTAGAATTAGAAGTGGAGCCTAAAGATGTGGCTGAATGCTACAACTCGTGACAAAACTCCAGTGGATGAGGAGTTGCTTCTTATGAATGAAGAAAGTGGTTTCTTGGGATAGAATCTCTCCTGGTGAAGATGCTGTGAAAACCGTTGAAATGACAACAAAGAATTTAGTATAGTACATACATTTAGTTTGTAAAGCAGTGGCAGGGTTTGAGAGAATTGACTTCAATTTTGAAAGCATTTCTACTGTGAGTAAAATGTCATCTAACAGCATTGTATGCTATAGAGAAATCGTTTGTAAAAGGAAGAGTCAATCAACGTGGCAAACTTCATTGTTGTCTTATTTTAAGAAATTGTCACAGCTGCTACCCTGATCAGTCAGCAACCATCATCACATTTGGGCAAGCCCCTCCACTTGTCCAAATGTGACTATGACTTGCTGAAGGCTCAGATGATGGTTGGCATTTTTTAGCAATAAAGTACTTTTAAATTAAGGTATGTCCATTGTTTTTAAAGACATGCACACTTAAGAGTATGCAATATAGTGTAAAGATAACTTATATACACTGGGAAACGAAGAAAAAAATCATTGATTCGCTTTATTACAACTTTTTAGTTCAGTGGTCTGCAATTGCAGTCACAATATCTTTGAGGTATGCTTGTATCTGAAAGAAACCATCATTATCTGAAAGAGGTAGCCACACTCCCGTGTTCATTGCAGCATTGCTCACAGTAGCCAAGCTATGGAAACAAACTATGTGTCTGTCAATAGATGAATGGATAAAGATGTGATATATCATACACACACACACACACACACACACAATGAAGAAGAAAGTAAAGTCTGCTATTTGCAAAAATAGGAATGAATCCAGAGGATATAATACTAAGTGAAATTAGCCAAAGAAAGACAAAAACTGCATGATCCCGCTCATTTGTGGAATCTTTTTTTTTTTTTTAAGTTGATTCATAGAAATAGAACAGAATGATGTTTACCAGGGCCAGAGAGTTGAGGGGAAAGGTGGATGTGGGGAAGATGAGAAATGCTAGTCAAAGGATTCATTTGTCAGAAGCATAAGTTCTGGGGAGCTAATGTACCACATGGTAACTATAGTAAATATTACTTTGTTGTGTGCTTGAAATTTGCCACAAGTAGACCTTAAGCATTTTTACCACACACACACACACACACACACACACACACACACACACACAGATAGCTATATGAGTAGATGGATGTATTAGTTAAACTGATTGTGGTGGTCATTTCACAAAGTATATATGTATGTCAAATCATCATGTTGTACCTTAAATATGAACAATTTTATTTATATATTATTCCTCAATAAAGCTGAAAAATAGAAGAAAACTTGATTAAGATATGTGAATATATACCTAAGATAATTATTTTGCTCATGTTTTTTTAATATTTGTATAATCAACATAAAATTTTTAATTTTTGGTCTAACATATACAGATAGATCTTATTTTTTATTTCTTAGAATATTATTTTGAAAATCAGTTCAGTCGCTCAGTCATGTCCGACTCTTTGTGACCCCATGAATTGCAGCACACCAGGCCTCCTTGTCCATCACCAACTACCAGAGTCTACCCCAATCCATGTCCATCAAGTCAGTGATGCCATCCAACCATGTCATCCTCTGTCATCCCCTTCTCCTCCTGCCTTCAATCTTTCCCAGCATCAGGGTCTTTCCCAATGAGTCAGCTCTTCACATCAGGTGGCCAAAGTATTGGAGTTTCAGCTTCAATATCAGTCCTTCCAATGAACACCCTGGACTGATCTCCTTTAGGATGGGCTGGTTGGATCTCCTTGCAGTCCAAGGGACTCTCAAGAGTCTTCTCCAACACCACAGTTCAAAAGCTTCAATTCTTCGGCGCTCAGCTTTCTTTATAGTCCAACTCTCACATCCATACATCACCACTGGGAAAACCATAGCCTTGACTAGATGGACCTTTGTTGGCAAAGTGATGTCTCTGCTTTTTAATATGCTATCTAAGTTGGTCATAACTTTCCTTCCAAGGAGTAAGCGTCTTTTAATTTCATGGCTGTAATCACCATCTGCAGTATTTTGGAGCCCAGAAAAATAAAGTCAGCCATTGTTTCCACTGTTTCCCCATCTATTTGCCATGAAGTGATTGAACTAGATGCCATGATCGTAGTTTTCTGAATGCTGAGCTTTAAGCCAGGTTTTTCACTTTCATCAAGAGGCTCTTTAGTTCTTAGTTTGGAATTAATTTTTTTTCATAGATCCACCAAAATAATATAACTAATTTGTTGATCAATACACATATATTTCAAAAATCTTGGAAGTAACCATAAATTATTTTTCACACCTCCTTTTAATCTCAAAATGGTACTGTTTGGAAGATAATATGTGTGATGAACCTCCCTATTCATAGATTCATGCTCTGTGACTCTGTATAACTGGTCCTCCACTCTATCTGACTCAGGATAAAGCACCATAAATAGCACACGGATGCATTGCAGCACAAGTTATTTAAAGAAGGTGTCTCATGAAGGAGCTGGGAGGGTGAGAAAGGAAGAAGGGAGAGCAGGAGCAGACACTGTTGCAATCAGAACTTAAAGAATGTTAAGATCTCCTCCCCCCCAGATCATTCTTAGTCCACCAACAACATGCTAAGCTAAATTGGAATATACCCTGGGATTTCCCTGGTTGCCCAGTGGTTAGGACTATGTGCTTTCACTTCAGAGGTTTGATCTCTGGTCAGAGAACTAGGATTCCATGAGCCACATGGCCAAGAAAAAATAGAGTATACCCCACTTTCCATTATATCTGTGAATATTATCTTTCCTCAACTTTATTAAAAATCATTTTTCACTTTTGAAATTTTACTGTATCTATTAGGATCCACAAGGGGCTCATAGTGTATTGTTAAAAAAATGGCCCATTGTGGTGACCTGACAAACACGGGATGAAGTCACAGTGGCCACATTGCCCTGGTGGGATCCTCTTTTTTCCTTAAGGAGACATCCTGTTTTTCCCTGCTGGTGCCAGTTTCTCAAGACTACAAGACCACCTGACCATGAGACCCCTCCGACTATGTGATCACAAGACCCCAGCTGCAAGCTAAAGATAAACTAAGGACCCCTTCCTTCAGGGCACAATTTTCCACCACTAGGGTATAAGAATGATTGGCTGTAAAAGGGGGAGCACGGATTTCTCTCTAAAGCCAGTCACTTTTTTTCTTCCTGTAACAAATCTTTCTCTGCCTGACTTCCTGGCTCGCTCTTTTTTTTCTCGTGCTCGCCTTACAATGTCTTGTGACCCTTACAAAGTAATTGTCATCAAACACATTAGGATAAGCAGAGTAGGTGTCCTATCAGGTAGCGCACCAAAGGGGTATCTAGCATTTTACTAGGAAGGCCATAATCTAGAAGTTAGCACTACAAACTTGAGTTCTCTGCTTCTAAAAGCCCAGCATCTTTACAAATTATCATAGTGAGTTTTAAAAATGGATTTTTATTAGTGTAATTAGTGATATTCAAGAAAAGTGGATTGGCTGAAATAGTTTAGGAAGGTTCCCATGCTTTTGTGAACAGAGCTCTGGAAGTCTGTAGACCTAAAGGACAGTATCCAAATCTTGATCCCCAAACAACCTGCATCCAGCCATCAGCTCAGAGGATTTGGGGTCTGTGAGACTGACTCTTATCCTGATTAACTGAAAGAACTTGTTGGCTAGGTGTGCTCTGGGCCTCTAAAGTGACAGCGGATTGAACGCATAGAGCAGGGCTTCACAGACATGCTTTCACTGTAACTTGGCAGGGAGAGTGCACGTGAGTGGCTGACCCTCACCCCCCTGTGACTGTGTGAGACTCAGTCAAAAGGACCTCATAGTTGAGTATGACCTGTCCCTCCATTTGCTTCTTTTTAATTTTTTCAGGTTTCTAGGATCTAGACCAGTGGTTCTCAAAGTGAGGTACCAGAATCATTTAGAAACTTGTTAGAAGTACAAATTCTCAAGACCCAGCTCGGATCTGCTAAATCAGAAGCTCTGGAGCTGTTTTTACTTTTTCAGGTGATCCTTATGCTTGAATGTTTGAGAAGCACTGGACCAGATTGCATTTTGCCATCTAGCTATCTTTTCTTGTTTGCTCTCATTTTTACTTCATTTACTGCACCAGTTGGGCCTTATCTGAGATTCTTCACATTGCTACTTCTCTCTTACCATTATGTGTTGTTCAAGATTCTCCATAAATCAAGACCCATAAGCAACTTTTAATCAGAATTCCTCACTAATCAAGGTTCCTTCATACTCCTTGTATTAAGTTGATTTTATAAGCAATAGTTTCAGAAATTCATACTCTTCTGTGAAGCAGCAGCAACAGTGCAGTGATTATCAAGCTCTGTTCTTTGGAAGCTGAGGTATTTCTCTGAGTCTCCTGAGGGGACACCTGGAAAGTTGAGGGAGGAAGAATAAGGCTTCTTATTCTTGTCTTTTTTGAAGCCAACATTTGTTGAGTACCTATTATGAACCAGGCATAGTTCTGGTCCCTTCACATGCTAATGCCTTCATTTAGGTCAATTCCACCCAGCTTTTCCATCATAGAAGCTGTTGTTTAGTCGCATTGGACTCTTTGTGACACTATTGAATGTAGCCCACCAGGCTCTCTGTCCGTAGGATTTCCCAGGCAAAAATATTGGAGTGGGTTGCCATTTCTCCAGGGGATCTTCCTGACCCAGGGATCAAACCCACATATCCTGCATTGGCAGGCAGATTTTTTACCACTGAGCCACCAAGGAAGCCCCAGAGAAGAGGGTATTCTCAGGTATTTTATTTACTGGGTTGCAGCATAAGTTTTTTTTGTTGTTTTTTTTTTAAGGATGCTAAAGACAAAACATGGAGAAGGCAATGGAAACCCACTCCAATACTCTTGCCTGGAAAATCCTATGGACGGAGGAGCCTGGTGGGCTGCAGTCCATGGTATCGCAAAGAGTCGGACACGACTGAGTGACTTGACTTTCACTTTTCACTTTCATGCATTGGAGAAGGAAACAGCACCCCACTCCAGTGTTCTTGCCTGGAGAATCCCAGAGACGGGACGGCGGAGCCTGGCAGGCTGCCGTCTATGGGGTTGCACAGAGTCGGACACGACTGACGGGACTTAGCAGCAGCAGCAGCAAAGACAAAACAAGCTGCACCCTTTACTCACTGAGCTCCTAGTATCCAGGTCTTTTCTCTAGTTCTGGAATACACAGGTTCGTCTCATCACTTCATGGGAAATAGATGGGGAAACAGTGGAAACGGTGTCAGACTTTATTTTTCTGGGCTCCAAAATCACTGCAGATGGTGACTGCAGCCATGAAATTAAAAGACGCTTGCTCCTTGGAAGAAAAGTTATGACCAACCTAGATAGCATATTGAAAAGAAGAGACATTACTTTGCCAACAAAGGTTTGTCTAGTCAAGGCTATGGTTTTTCCTGTGGTCATGTATGGATGTGAGAGTTGGACTGTGAAGGAGACTGAGCGCCGAAGAATTGATGCTTTTGAACTGTGGTGTTGGAGAAGACTCTTGAGAGTCCCTTGGACTGCAAGGAGATCCAACCAGTCCATTCTGAAGGAGATCAGCCCTGGGATTTCTTTGGAAGGAATGATGCTGAAGGTGAAACTCCAATACTTTGGCCACCTCATGTGAAGAGTTGACTCATTGGAAAAGACTCTGATGCTGGGAGGGATTGGGGGCAAGAGAAGAAGGGGACGACAGAGAATGAGATGGCTGGATGGCATCACCTACTCGATGGACGTGAGTCTGAGTGAACTCCGGGAGTTGGTGATGGACAGGGAGGCCTGGTGTGCTGCAATTCATGGGGTCACAAAGAGTCAGACACGACTGAGCGACTGATCTGATCTGATCTGATTCCTATCCCAGGCTTTCACATGGTCTTCCCTCTTCCTGAAGCTTTTCCCTGAAACAACCATAGTAGGCTCTCTAGCATCCTTTAGTTTTCTACTTCAATGTTATCTCTTTTAAGAGAAACTTAGCCATCTGATCTGTTTTAGTTATTTCCCCTCCTTTTTTCTTTTATAAAGCACTCTTACTTTTATCTTTATAGCATTAATGCAATTTATTATGATACAGTTTCCTTATTCAATTTTTGTAGTCTGTTCCCCACTGGATTGTAAGCTTGGCAAGGGCTGAAACCTTATCTCTCTTGTTCTTTTTGTCTAATGAGCACTCACTAGTGTCTGGCACAATGTTGTGCTTAATAAATACATGGTAATTCAATGACCAATGAATATAATGAGGCAACTTGAGTTCTCATTCAGGCTCTTTCATTAACTAAAAGTTTCATCCTCAAATGAAGGTTGGATGAGATGCTGTATGAGATAATTTTGCTTCAGCATCACATGGTTCAAATTTAACTTTTAATTTTATACTTGTCTGCTTATGCTTTTGGTGGGCAGGTGTGTTATATCCTTCCTTAATTGCTCATTGTGTAAGGGAAAGCATTTAAGTTCATTTCTCGAGTGAACAAGAATAAAGTTGTTAAAATACAAAATTGAGATCACACTTGAAAATTTCCTGAGCAGACAGAACCAGTTAAGCTACGTAAGCAACACCTAGTATAGCTTATTCTGCAGAGTAAGCGAAACTTAACTTGGATTGTAAATGTCCCTGAAAATCATAAACTAAACCTAAATTGACCTAAATTGTTTAAGGTTGCCCAAAATGGCATATGAAGACCACTTTAACAAATCCCTGTCATTTGGAAAAACCCCACTGCTATAACCAATGATTATAAAGATGAACTAGTTTTTGTGTTTTCAATGTATGCTACTAAGTCACTTCAGTTGTGTCCGACTCTGTGCGACCCCATAGATGGCAGGCTATCAGGCTCCCCCATCCCTGGGATTCTCCAGGCAAGAACACTGGAGTGGGTTGCCATTTCCTTCTCCAATGCATGAAAGGGAAAAGTGAAAGTGAAGTCACTCAGTTGTGTCCTACTCTTAGCGACCCCATGGACTGCAGCCTACCAGGCTCCTCCATCCATGGGATTTTCCAGGCAAGAGTCCTGGAGTGGGGTGCCATTGCCTTCTCCGTTTCAACGTATAAGCCATCCTATAACATGTCTCTGTGCTTAATGCCACTGTTCACCTGAAAACTCCCGGTTTTAAAACTATTCTTCTATGCACAATAAACTCTTACTGGATACAGCTTTATTGATTTGGTTTTATTTTCAACGGTTTCCGGATTTTGACACGGGCTGCCTGAAAACTTTATATTGGATTAACCATAAGAATTGGAATCTGGACCTCATCCAGTCATGCTACGCAGACATTAACTGTAAAGAGAAATTTAGAAAAACTTTGATCTGGGTCAAAGAAAAGGAGTATGGAAATAATGTGCATTTACATTTTTCAATGAATTAGGATTTATTTATAAAATCATTATATATTTATTAATTGAATTTTAAAATGAGTAGAGGATCTGAATAGAGATTTTTCCAAAGGATACACACAAATGGCCAAAAAGTACATGAAAAGGTGCTCAGCATCACTAATCATCAGGGATTTCCCTGATGCAAGTCAAAATGACAATGAGATATCTATTACTTCATGTCTATTAAAATGGCTATCATCAAGAAGACCAGAGATGACAAGTGTTGGCAAGGATATAGAGAAAGGGAACTACTGTGTACTATCGGTGGGAATGTATAGGGTATAGTCCCTATAGAAGCAGTATGGAGGTTTCTCAAAAATCAAAAAATAGAACTACAACATCATCCAGTAACCCGACTTTTGGGTATATACTCAAAGGTAATGAAAACAGAATATCTAAGAGATATCTGCACTTGCATGTTCATTGCAGCATTATTCACAATAGCCAAAATATGGAAATTACTTGTGTCCAACAGATGAATGTATAAGGAAGATACATACATGGAACGTTATTCAGCTAGGAGGAAGAAGAAAATCCTCACATTTGCAACAACTTGGATGAAACTTGACAGCATTATATTAAGTGAAACATGAAAGACAGAGGAAACACATTCAGCATGGTATCACTTACATGCAAAATCTAAAAAAAAAAAAAAAAAAGTTAAATTCATAGAAACAGAGTAGATAAGTGTTTACCAGGGACTGGGAGGTGGAGGAATAGGGAAAATTTGATAAAAGTACAAACTTTCAGCTATGAAATGAATAAGATAGAAGATCGAATGTAAAACATGGTAACTATGTTAATAACACTATATTAAATGGTAATTGAAATTGTCTTATATAATTGAAATTTGCTAAAAGAGTAGAATTTAAATGGTTTAACAACAAAGAAGACAAATATTTGAGGTGATGGATGTACTAATTCAGTACATGGTGGGAGGCAAGAATATACAGTAGAGAAAAGAACGTCTTTTAGATAAGTGGTTGTAGGGGAAAAGGTCAGCTACATGTGAAAGAATGAGATTAGAACATTCTCTATCACCACACACAAACATAAACTCAAAATGGATTAAAGACCTAAATGTGAACTATGAAACTCCTGGAAGAAAATATAGGCAGAACATTCTTTGACATAAATTGCAATAATATTTTTTTGACTCTGTCTCCTAGAATAATGGAAGTAAAAGCAAAAATAAACAAATGGGACCTAATTAAACTTAAAAGCTTTTGCACAGCAAAGGAAACCATAAACAAAATGAAAACAGAACCTCCAGAATGGGAGAAAATATTTGCAAATGATGCAATCGACAAGTGCTTAATTTCCAAAATACACAAACAGCTCATACAACTCAATATCAAAAAAACAAAAACCCAATCAAAAAATGGGCAGAAGATCTAAATAGACATTTCTCCAAAGAAGATATACTGATAGCCAACAGGCACATGAAAAGATGTCTGGAGAGGGTATACAGAAAAGAGAACCTTCCTACACTGTTAGTGGGAATATATTAATAAATATGTGCAGACGACAAGGAGAACAGCATAGAGGTTCCCCCAAAAACTAAAAACAGAGTCACCATGTGATCCAGCAATCCCACTCCTAGATATATATCCAGGAAACACAAAAACGCTAATTTGAAAACACACAGGCATCTTAATGTTCCTGTTGCTGTTGTTCAGTCGCTCAGTTGTGTCCGACTCTGCAACCCCATGGACTGCAGCACGCAAGGCTTTCCTGTCCTTCATCATCTCCTGGAGCTTGCTCAAACTCATGTCCATTGAGTCAGTAATATCATTCAACTATCTCACCCTTCCTATACTCTTCTCCTCCTGCCCTCAATCTTTCCCAGCATCAGGGTCTTTTCCAGTGAGGTGGCTTTTCACATCAGGTGGCCAAAATATCATACCTTCAACTTCAACATCAGCCTTTCCAAAAAATATTCAGGGTTGATTTCCTTTATGATTGACTGGTTTGATGTCTTTGCTGTCCAAGGGACTCTCAAGAGTCTTCTCCAGCACCACAATTCAAAAGCATCAATTCTTCAGGGCTCAGCCTTCTTTATGGTTCCACCCTCACATCTGTACATGACTACTGGAAAAACCATAGCTTTGACTATGCAGACCTTTGTCAGCAATGTCTGCTTTTTAATATCATGTATTGGTTTGTCATAGTTCTTCTTCCAAGAACAAGTGTCTTTTAATTTCATGGCTACATCACTGTCCACAGTGATTTTGAAGCCCAAGAAAATAAAGTCCTTCACTGTTTCCATTTTCCCCCATCTATTTGCCATGAAATGATGGGACTGGATGTCATGATCTTAGTTTTTTGAATGTTGAGTTTTAAGCCAGTTTTTTTTTTTTTTTTTTTTTTCCACTCTCCTTTTCCACCTTCATGGAAAGGCCCTTTAGTTCCTCTTCATTTTCTGCCATTAGGGTGATGTCATCTGCATATCTGAGGTTATTGATATTTCTCCCGACAATCTTGATTCCAGCTTGAGCTTCATCCAGCCTGGCATTTCACATGATGTACTCTGTATATAAGTTAAATAAACAGGATGACAATATACAGCCTTGACATACTCCTTTCCCAATTTTGAACTAGTTCATTGCTCTATGTCCCATCCTAACTGTTGCTCCTTGACCTGCATATAAGTTTCTCAAGAGGCAGGTAAGGTGGTCTGATATTCTCATCTCTTCAAGAATTTTCCATAGTTTGTTGTGATTCCACACATTAAAGGCTTAACCATAAACAATGAAGTAGATGTTTTTCTAGAATTCCTTTGTTTTCTCTATGATCCAACAAATGTTGGCAATTTGATCTCCGGTTCCTCTGCCTTTTCCAAACCCAGCTGTACATCTGGAAGTTCTTCATTCACATATGGCTAAAGCCTACCTTGAAGGATTTTGAGCATAACCTTACAGGCATGTGAAATGAACACAACTGTACAATAGTTTGAACATTCTTTGGCACTGCGCTTCTTTGAGATTGGAATGAAAACTGACCTTTTCCAGTTCTGTAGCCATTGCTGAGTTTTCCAAGTCTGCTGACGTATTGAGTGTAGCACTTTAACTTTGGGGATTTGAAATAACTCAGCTGGAATTGCATCACCTTCACGAACTTTGTAGTAATACTTCCTAGGACCCCCCTTGACTTCACACTCCAGGATGTCTGGCTCTAGGTGAATGATCACACCATCATGGTTATCTGGGTCATTAAGACCTTTTTGTACAGTTCTTCTGTGTACTGTTGCCACCTCTTCTTAGTATCTTCTGCTTCTGCTAGGTCCGTACCATTTCTGTCCATTATTGTGCCTATGAAATGTTTCCTTCATATTTAATTTTCTTGAAGAGATCGCCAATCTTTCCCATTCTATTGTTTTTGTCTATCTTTGCATTGCTCACTTAAGAAGGTTTTATCTCTCCTTGCTATTCTTTAGAACTCAGCATTCAGGTGGGTATATCTTTCCTTTTCTCTAATGTCTTTCCCCTCTCTTTTCTCAACTATCTGTAAGGCCTCCTCAGACAACCTCCTCAGCACTATTTACAATAGCCAAGACATGGAAGCAACCTAAATGTCTGTTGACATATGTATGGATGAAGAAGATGTGGATAGCATGTATATGCAATAGAATGTTACTCAGCCATTAAAAAGAATGAAATAATTCCACTTGCCGCAATATGGATGGACCTAGATGGCACCCCACTCCAGTACTCTTGCCTAGAAAATCCCATGGATGGAGGAGCCTGGTAGGCTCCAGTCCATGGGGTCGCTAAGAGTTGGGCACGACTGAGCGACTTCACTTTCACTTTTATGCATTGGAAAAGGAAATGGCAACCCAATCCAGTAGTCTTGCCTGGAGAATCCCAGGGACAGAGGAGCCTAGTGGGCTGCCCTCTCTGGGGTCTCACAGAGTCGGACACGACTGCGGCGACTTAGCAGCAGCAGCAGAGGTTATCATATTAAGTGAAGTAAGTCAGAGAGAAAAAGACAAACATCATGTGATATCACTTTAGTGAAAGTGAAAGTTGCTTAGTCATGTCCGACTCTTTGCGACCCCATGGACTATATAGTCCATGGAATTCTCCAGGCCAGAATACTGGGATGGGTAGCCTTTCCCTTCTCCAGGGGATCTTCCCAACCCAGGGATTGAACCCAGGTTTATCACATTGCAGGTAGATTCTTTACCAGCTGAGCCACAGGGAAGCTCAAGAATGCTGGAGTGGGTAGCCTATCCATTCTCCAGCAGATCTTTCCAACCCAGGAATTGAACCGGGGTCTCCTACATTGCAGACAGATTCTTTACCTGCTGAGCTACCAGTGAATCCCATATGGAAAAGAATATGGCAAAAATATGTATGTCAATATATATATATATATATATGACTAAATCACTTTACTGTAAAACCTGAAATTAATACAACATTGTAAATCAACTATCAGTTCAGTTAGTTGCTCAGTCGTGTCTGACTCTTTGAGACACCATGGACTGCAGCATGCCAGGCCTCCCTGTCCATCACCAACTCCAGGAGCCTGCCCAAACTCATGTCCATCAAGTCAGTGATGCCATCTAACCATCTCATCCTGTTGTCTCCTTCTCCTCCTGCCTTCAATCTTTCCCAGCATCAGGGTCTTTTTCAATAAGTCAGTTCTTTCCATCAGGTAGCCAAAGTACTGGAGTTTCAGCTTCAGGATCAGTCTTTCCAATGAATAGTCAGGACTGATTTCCTTTAAGATCGACTGGTTGAATCTCTTTGCAGTCCAAGGGACTCTCAAGAGTCTTCTCCAACACCACAGTTCAAAAGCATTAAATCAACTATACTTCAATAAAAATAAGTAAGTAAAAACCTTCAGATATAAAAAACATGAGATTATGAAAATTTCAAAAGACTTGGTGGTGGGAATATTTTCATAACTAAGATAACAATAATAATAATGCAATGAATTAAGATTGTAATCACTGAACAATAAAAAATGAATTATGATGAAAAATAGTAGAAACTTTTCTAGATTTTCGCTAGGCCTTTTGTTATGCGTGTGTGTGTGCTAAGTTGCTTCAGTCATGTCCTATTCTTTTCAACCTTATGGACTGTAGCCCACCAGGCTCCTATGCCCATGAGATTCTCCAGGCAAGAATACTGGAGTGGGTTGCCATGCCCTCCTCCAGGGTGTCTGCCTCACCCAGGGATCGAAGCCTTGTCTCCTTTGGCTTCTGCAATGCAGGCTGATTCTTTTCTGCTAAGCTACCAAAGAAGCCCCAGGCCTTTTGTTACAGAGAACAAATCTGACTCCATATCATATCTGTTTTTTTTTTTTAACTTTAACTTTTATTTTCTACTGCTTTTGCTTTGAGTTAATAATGTTGCATATAGCCTGAAATATACAGGACATTTTATTCTCAAGGCTATGATCTTTGAGATTCCATTCATATAGAGGTAAAAAGTTGCAAAACAGAGAATAACATTTGTCTTGTTGGAGATTTATGGAAACTTCATGACTGGACCTTCCCGGACCTCTGCAAGAACAAAGAATTCCTGCACCAAGAAGTCTGCAATAACCAACCTCACCCCTGCCTCACTTGCCTTCAAAATTGCTTTGCTGAAACCCTTCTGGGAGTTTGGGGTTTGGGGAGCAGGAGCCACCCATCTTTTTCTATGGCCTTGCAATAAACATTTTTTAGTTCCCAACTTCAATGTTTTGGTTTGTTTGGCCTTACTGTGCAGGAAGCACATGAACTTGAACTTGTGTTCCTTAACACTTTCACATTGTGGTTTTTTTTTTTTGGCTGTGCCCTGCCTCTTGCAGGATTTTATTTCCCCATCCAGGGATTGACCCATGCCCCCTCCATTGGGAGCGTGGAGTCTTAATCACTGAACCATCAAGGAAATCTCTCAGTTCTTTTTAGATGTTTCAGAGAATCTTGGAGAAAACAAAATGTATGAATAGTTAATTTTTCTGGTCAGATTCAAGTACACTGTTTATTAATTAACCCATACTCATTGTCTCTCATTAATGAAAAGTTAATATTCACAGTAAACCAGGAAGTTACATTGTCCTTGTTTATACATATGAGAAAACCGAACTATAGAAAATTAATTTAAGATTAAACAGCTTTTATGCTAATAAAATAGTGCCTAAGAATATAATCATCAAAAATCCTCTAATTTGACCTCAAATACTAAAATTAACAATTGCATACAGTTACCAAGAAGCATTTCTGTTCCATGGTGAATATTATCAACACTTGCCCTTTCTCCATGAATATAAGTACTGGACTAATTGGCCAGAATATGCCTTCTAAATAATCCCAGCATAGTACTCAGACTGTCCTTCAGCTTCCACCTGTATTTGGCTTTGCACTTAAAATTTCTAGTGGCCTTGTGCTTTTCTACCTTAACTTTTTCCTGTGTCAGTATGACCTTAACTTTGCTTACTGCCTCACTTTCTTCATTTACGACTCGGTACAACCTACCAACTTTCTATATTTGGAATGTACTATCAGCAAAAACAAGACCAGGAGCTGACTGTGGCTTAGACCATAAACTCCTTATTGCCAAATTCAGACTTAAATTGAAGAAAGTAGGGAAAACCACTAGACCATTCAGGTATGACCTAAATCAAATCCCTTATGATCCTACAGTGGAAGTGAGAAATAGATTTAAGGGCCTAGATCTGATAGATAGAGTGCCTGATGAACCATACATGGAGGTTCGTGACATTGTACAGGAGACAGGGATCAAGACCATCCCCATGGAAAAGAAATGCAAAAAAGCAAAATGGCTGTCTGGGGAGGCCTTACAAATAGCTGTGAAAAGAAGAGAAGTGAAAAGCAAAGGAGAAAAGGAAAGATATAAACATCTGAATGCAGAGTTCCAAAGAATAGCAAGAAGAGATAAGAAAGCCTTCTTCAGTGATCAATGCAAAGAAATAGAGGAAAACAACAGAATGGGAAAGACTAGGGATCTCTTCAAGAAAATCAGAGATACCAAAGGAACATTTCATGCAAAGATGAGCTTGATAAAGGGAAGAAATGGTATGGACCTAACAGAAGCAGAAGATATTAAGAACAGATGGCAAGAATACACAGAAGAACTGTACAAAAAAGATCTTCACAACCGAGATAATCACGATGGTGTGATCACTGACCTAGAGCCAGACATCCTGGAATGTGAAGTCAAGTGGGCCTTAGAAAGCATCACTACAAACAAAGCTAGTGGAGGTGATGGAATTCCAGTTGAGCTATTCCAAATCCTGAAAGATGATGCTGTGAAAGTGATGCACTCAATATGCCAGCAAATTTGGAAAACTCAGCAGTGGCCACAGGACTGGAAAAGGTCAGTTTTCATTCCAATCCCAAAGAAAGGCAATGCCAAACAATGCTCAAACTACCGCACAATTGCACTCATCTCACACGCTAGTAAAGTAATGCTCAAAATTCTCCAAGCCAGACTTTAGCAATATGTGAACCGTGAACTTCCAGATGTTCAAGCTGGTTTTAGAAAAGGCAGAGGAACCAGAGATCACATTGCCAACATCCGCTGGATCATAGAAAAAGCAAGAGAGTTCCAGAAAAACATCTATTTCTGCTTTCTTGACTATGCCAAAGCCTTTGACTGTGTGGATCACAATAAACTGTGGAAAATTCTGAAAGAGATGGGAATACCAGACCACCTGACCTGCCTCTTGAGAAACCTGTATGCAGGTCAGGAAGCAACAGTTAGTACTGGACATGGAACAACAGACTGGTTCCAAATAGGAAAAGGAGTTCATCAAGGCTGTATATTGTCACCCTGTTTATTTAACTTCTATGCAGAGTACATCATGAGAAACGCTGGACTGGAAGAAACACAAGCTGGAATCAAGATTGCCGAGAGAAATATCAATAACCTCAGATATGCAGCTGACACCACCCTTATGGCAGAAAGTGAAGAGGAACTCAAAAACCTCTTGATGAAAGTGAAAGAGGAGAGTGAAAAAGTTGGCTTAAAGCTCAACATTCAGAAAACGAAGATCATGGCATCCGGTCCCACCACTTCATGGGAAATAGATGGGGAAACAGTGGAAACGGTGTCAGACTTTATTTTTCTGGGCTCCAAAATCACTGCAGATGGTGACTGCAGCCATGAAATTAAAAGACTCTTACTCCCTGGAAGGAAAGTTATGACCAACCTAGATAGCATATTCAAAAGCAGAGACATTACTTTGCCAACAAAGGTCCGTCTAGTCAAGGCTATGGTTTTTCCTGTGGTCATGTATGGATGTGAGAGTTGGACTGTGAAGAAGGCTGAGTGCCGAAGAATTGATGCTTTTGAACTGTGGTGTTGGAGAAGACTCTTGAGAGTCCCTTGGACTGCAAGGAGACCCAACCAGTCCATTCTGAAGGAGATCAGCCCTGGGATTTCTTTGGAAGGAATGATGCTAAAGCTGAAACTCCAGTCCTTTGTCCACCTCATGCAAAGAGTTGACTCACTGGAAAAGACACTGATGCTGGGAGGGATTGGGGGCAGAATAAGGGGACGATAGAGGATGAGATGGCTGGATGGCATCACTGACTCAATGAACGTGAGTCTGAGTGAACTCCAGGAGTTGGTGATGGACAGGGAGGCCTGGCGTGCTGCAATTCATGGGGTCGCAAAGAGTCAAACTCGATTGAGCGACTGATCTGATCTGATCTGATCAGCTCAGTGTTAGATCCTTGCATACATTACTGTCATCGTGCAGGGCTCAAAACAATAAGCATTTACTGTGCCACAGTTCTGTGGGTCAGAAGTCTGGAAGTGGCTTAACTGAGTGCTCTCAAGGTCTGTCATAAGGCTGCCATCAAAGTGTTGGCTGGGCTTGTGGTCTCACCTGAAGGCTTGACTGAAAGGATCCACTTCTAAGTTCACTCATGTGATTTTTGGCAGGATTCAGGCTTCTCAAGCTGTCAGATTGACTGAGAGCCTTAGTTCCTTATAGGCATTGGCCTGGAACCTCTTTCAATTCTTTGCCATGCAGGTCTCTTCATTCTCTACCACAGCTACCAAGTCCAAGCTCACTTTGCTTGCCACACGACAGGACGATAATTCCAAGAGATGAGCTGTTGAGGCAAGGAATATGACTTTATTCAGAAAGCCATCTCACCAAGGAGATGGCAAACTAATGTCTCAAAGTGAAAGTGAAAGTCGTTCAGTCATATCCAACTCTTTGCAACCCCATGGACTATAACTATTAACTCCATGGAATTCTCCAGGCCAGAATACTGGAGTGGGTAGCCTTTCCCTTCTCCAGGAGATCTTCCCAACCCAAGGATCGAACCCAGGTCTCCTGCACTGCAGGTGGATTCTTTACCAGCTGAGTCACCAAATAGCTAACTTATTGGAGCCTGGATGCCAGGTTCTTTACAGAACCATAGAGAGAAGCGGTGATGAGCTAAAGTTGAAGGCAGAGTAGAGAGAGAGACAATGAGGAAGTAAAGTGAAAAGGGTCATCAGTCTTGCAAAAAATCTCTGGGAATGGCCAACTTCTGGAAGGGATGTTTCATCTTTTCTTTCTTGCAGCTGTTCACAGGTGGGCAGGGTTAGATTATTTCTCTGTGAGCTGAACAAAGTCACTTTAATTTAACAGTGAGGCCTTGATGTTTCAGTATCTCAGTCGTGTTCAACTCTTTGCAACCCATGGACTGAAGCATGCCAGACTTCCCTGTCCTTCACTATCTCCCAGAGTTTGCTCAAATTCGTGTCTGTTGAGTCAGTGATGCTATCTAACCATCTCATCCTCTGCTGCCCTCTTCTTTGCCTTCAATCTTTCCCAGCATCATGGTCTTTTACAATGAGTCATCTCTTCACATCAGGTGGCCAAAATATTGGAACTTCAGCATCAGTCCTTCTAAGGAATATTCAGGGTTAATTTCTTTTAGGATTGACTGGTTTGATCTCCTTGCAGTCCAAGGGACTCTCAAGAGTCTTCTCCAATACCACAGCTCAAAAGTATCAGTTCTTCAGTGTTCAGCCTATGTTATGGTCCAACTCTCATGTCCATACATGACTACTGGAAAAACCATAGCATTGACTAAATGAACTTTTGTTGGCAAAGTAAATGTCTCTGCTTTTTAATATGCTGTCTAGGTTTGAGCAACTTCACTTTCACTTTTCACTTTCATGCATTGGAGAAGGAAATGGCAACCCACTCCGGTGTTCTTGCCTGGAGAATCCCAGGGACGGGGGAGCCTGGTGGGCTGCCGTCTATGGGGTTGCACAGAGTCGGACACAACTGAAGTGACTTAGCAGCAGCAGCAGCAGGTTTGTCATAGTTTTTCTTCCAAGGAGCAAGTGTCTTTTAATTTCATGGCTGCAGTGATTTTGGAGCCCCCCCCCCAAAATAAAGTCTCTCACGTTTCCGTTTTTCCCCCATCTATTTGCTATGAAGTGATGGGACCAGAAGCCATGATCTTTGTTTTTTGAATGCTGAGTTTGAAGCCAGCTTATTCACTCTCCTCCTTCACTTTCATTAAGAGGCTCTTTAGTTCCTTTTTGCTTTCTGCCATTAGGGTGATGTCATCTGCATATCTGAGGTTATTGATATTTCTCCTGGCAATCTTGATCCCAGCTTGTGCTTCATCCAGTGCGGCATTTTGCATGATGTACTCTGCATATAAGTTAAATAAGCAGGATGACAACATACATCCTTGACGTACTCCTTTCCCAATTTAGAACCAGTCTATTTTTCCATGTCCAGTTCTAACTGTTGCTTCTTGACCTGCATACAGATTTCTCAGGAGGCAGGTCAGGTGGTCTGGTATTCCCATCTCTTCAAGAATTTTCTACAGTTTACTGTAATCCACACAGTCAAAGGCTTTAGCACAGTCAATGAAGCAGAAGTAGATGTTTTTCTGGAATTCTCTTGCTTTTTCTATGATCCAACGGATGTTGGCAATTTGATCTCTGGTTCCTCTGCCTTTTCTAAATCCAGCTTGAACAGCTGGAATTCTCAGTTCATGTAATATTGAAGCCTTGCTTGGAGAATTTTGAGCATTACTTTGCTAGTATGTGAAATGAGTGCAATTGTTCAGTAGTTTGAGCACTCTTTGGCATTGCCTTTCTTTGGGATTGTAATGAAAACTGACCTTTTCCAGTCCTGTGGCCACTGCTGTGTTTTCCATATTTGATGGCATATTGAGCGCAGCACTTTCACAGCATCATTTTTTAGGATTTGAAATAGCTCAGCTGGAATTCCATCACCTCCATTAGCTTTGTTTTTAGGGATGCTTCCTAAGGCCCACTTGACTTTGCACTCCAGGATGGCTGGCTCTAGATGAGTAAGCACACCATCGTCTCTATTTGTGTCATTAAGATCTTTTTTGTGTAGTTCTTCTGTGTATTCTTGCCATCTCTTCTTGGGGCAGGGTCCTCTGAGGCAGGCCATTATTCATGATTATAATAACAAAAGCAATGTAAAGCAAGTCAAAGAAACAGTTTCAACATGGATTCAGAATTGGCTTTTCCCTGCAACACAAAATGGCAGCTAACTTTTGTCAAAACAATAGAACATGGATGTGAGAAAGAGCTGGAAGGATGAAAGTCGCAATCTTTTTGTAACTTATTCTCAGAAGTGACATCCTATTATTTTTGCTGTTTTATTTGTTAGGAGTAGATCGCCAGGTTCAAGGTGCACTGAAGATGAGGGGGTTATCCAAGGGTATAAATAAGGGAGACTTCCCTGGGAGCCTTTGAATGCAAGGCTAAGAATCTGCCTTTAAGGGATGCAGGTTTGATCCCTGGTCAGGGAACTAAGATCTTGTCTGCCAAGTGCCACTGTTAGAGAAAGCACCTGCCCACCCTGGCCAGGCACCATAGTAACCACTTGCATGAGTTACTTTATGACAGGAGGTCCTCATAAAGAACTTGGAACTAGTAAGCCACTACCAACCAGAAGAGTTCAAGAAAGGTCAAAAGGAGACAAGTGTCCAACCACCTCCCAGAATCCTTCTCACTGGCATCCATCTTGGCTGAGGAATGGGTGTACCACCAGGAAGGACTCTGAGTCAGAAGGATTGGCCAAAGACAACCTGGAAGCTAATCCCATCACCATAAAACCTGAGACTGCGAGCCACATGGCAGAGCAGTTCTCCTGGGTTACTTACCCTACTGCTCTCTGCCTGAGCACCCCTTCCCAATAAAATCTCTTGCTTTGTCAGTATATATGTCTCCTCGGACAATTAATTTCTGAGTGTTAGGCAAGAGCCCTATTTGGGCCCTGGAAGGGTCCACCTTCCTGCAACACCTCAAGTATTAATGTATAAAGAATCCGTGTGCCACAACTAGAGTCTGTGCATCTCAATGAAAGATCCTCCATGCTGCAACTAAGACCCAATACAGGCAAATAAATAAATTTTTTTTTAAAAAAAGAAGGTGAAGAGATCACTATGGACCATCTTAGAGGCTACCTAAGAGTCTTTTCCTAAATGAAATCCTACATCGTTTATTCTTTGGGGATGGAAGGCTAAATGGACACATGAACTTTCTGTGTAATTTGAGTAACTCTATGCTTATTCCAGAGAAGCCTGGAAGTCTGGCTCCTGGGCCAAGATAAGAATAGACAGTGATGCACCTGGTTAACCAGCTGCATAGACTGGTTTTAGTTACCTAGTGCAGAGGATAAAAGACCCCTGGGTAGACCTGTTCTTCAGCGTCCCTGAGACTGCTGCATCTCACCCCTGTCTTGGTGGTTCATAGTCCACAGACTAAGAGAGGGCCCTGAGAGCTGTGCCCAGAAGACTCAGCTCTCTCTGGCTGTCTGCACTTTTTACCTCTGCTGTACTACATACTTCTTTTTAAAAATTACCAAAGTGTATCCTGCAAAGTCACAGGAACTCTTTCAGTGATCCAGTCCCATAGAATTGCTTCATTTGGGCAGAACTATCACCACTCTGTGTGCACTTGAGATATCTCCACTATGTCTAAATTCCACTGGTATTCAAGGGGTTTTGGAAACTCCATTCAGTTCAGTTCAGTCATTCAGTCGTGTCCAACTCTTTGCAACCCCATGAATTGCAGCATGCCAGGCCTCCCTGTCTATCACCAACTCCCGGAGTTCACTCAAACTCATGTCCATCGAGTCGGTGATGCCATCCAGCCATCTCATCCTCTGTTGTCCCCTTCTCCTCCTGCTTTCAATCTTTCCCAGCATCAGGATCTTTTCCAATGAGTCAGTTTTTCGCATCAGGTGGCCAAAATATTGGAGCTTCAGATTCAGCATCAGTCCTTCCAATGAATATTCAGGACTGATTTCCTTTATGATTGACTGGTTTGATCTCCTTGCTGGCCAAAGGATTCTCAAGAGTCTTCCCCAACACCACAGTTCAAAAGCATCAATTCTTTGGCACTCAGCTTTCTTCACAGTCCAACTCTCACATCCATACATGACCACTGGAAAAACCATAGCCTTGACTAGATGGACCTTTGTTGGCAAAGTAATGTCTCTGCTTCTCAATATGCTGTCTAGGTTGGTCATAACTTTCCTCCCAGGAGTAAGCGTCTTTTAATTTCATACCTGCAATCACCATTAGCATCAGTCAAATCATCTGCAAAGAACCTGATTAAATGCCTTTCCCTAGAATCAATTTTTCTCTTGCAGTTAGACTTCTTTCTGCACTGTTCTTCATGACATTTTCTCTTACTGTTTCTCTCTTTGTACATTACCCTGCTGAGTTTTCTACTGCTGTAGGAGTGCTTATTGCATTATATTACAATTACTCTCAGTTTCTAGCTGCTCGTGGAGTGCAGGAACCCTGAGTTAGTTATATTTGTATTCACAGTGCCTCTTGTCTATCACAGTGCTGTCCAATAGAAATGAAACATGCACTACATATAGAATGTTAAGTTTTCTAGTTGTTGTGTTAAAAAACAGTAAAAAGAAACTGGTGAAATTAACAATGTATTTCATCTAACTCAATATATTTAAAATGTATTATCAACATGTAATTAGTATAAAAATTATTATGAGATATTTTATATCTTTTTTTTTCTTTTGAATTCTGGTGTATATATCTTCCATGTACAGCTCATCCTAAGTTGTATGAATTTCAAATTCTTAATAGCCATATGTGACTTGTGGCCACTGAATTGGACAGCACAGGCTAGCACATAAAAGGTGCTCAAGTATCTATAAGTACATGAAATGTCCTCATTTTTTTAGGATTTGTCAAGTGCTATGCCAATTTATTGTTCAACACTTGGCACATATTATTTCGTTTAGTGCACACTCCACCTTGAGGTGCAGGAATCTTTATCTCCATTGTGAAAGAGAAAAAGCACTTGTTTTCTTCACCATTATTTACCCAATTTCTAGTTTATTTTTTAAAACTATTTATTTTATGAATAAGTGAATGACTATTAAACAGTGAATGTTTGGGCTTAAAAAAGTTAGATAACTTGTGTTAAGTGAGTAATAGAGGCCAAGTTTCAAATCCAGCTCTCTGACTTGACTCCAGAGCTCCTCACTCTTCTTAATGCCTCCTCTATAGATAGATGAAAGAACTGATATGTTAATTAATAACTATCACATTGATAAGAACATGAAACCTAACCAAAAATATAAGAATCCATCATGTATCACTTATGTGAAGCACTAGTGGATCAAAAAATTTTTTAAAGTGAGATTATTAAAAAATAAATATTAAGACACATATCATGACATGTGGTGTCATGTGACCAATAAAAAGTGAATCCTGATTGCAACCAACATCATTATATCTATCACTAGAAAGAAAATAACTCTTTTAAACAGCCCAGGAGTTTCTTTGAGTGCAACATCCCACAGTCTTTTAATGAGCAAAATAAATTATTGGATGTAATTAAATTTGAAGGAGAGAGAGAGGACTGGTTCATTTACCTGTGTAGCAACTACAAGCAGACATGATCTTGAAAGCCAAAACCAAGACTAAGTGACCAGCAGAATCTGTATAAAGATTTCCTATGTGGTTTGACAGACTTTTCCTTTAATCTTTTTTGGGGGTGGGAGGAGCAGTTGCTGAAGAAGCTGAAGTTGACAGATTTTACAAGACCTTCTATAACTAACTAACTTTCCTCATATGACATTGGGATGCAAAAGTAGGAAGTCAAGAGATACCTGGAGTAACAGGCAAGTTTGGCCTTGGGGTACAAAATGAAGCAGGGCAAAGTCTAACAAAATATTGTCAAGAGAACATGCTGGTCATAACAAACACCTTTTTGCAATAATACAAGAGATGACTCTACACATGGACATCACCAGATGGTCAATACTGAAATCAGATTGTTTATGTTCTTTGCAACCAAAGATGGAGAAGCTCTATACAGTCAGTAAAAACAAAATCTGGAGCTAAGCATGGCTCAGATCATGAGCTTCTTATTGCAAAATTCAGTCCTAAGTTGAAGAAAGTAGGGAAAACCACTAGGCCATTCATGTATGACCTGAATCAAATCCCTTATGATTATATACTAGAGGTAACAAGTAGATTCAAGGAATCAGGTCTAATTGTAACACTGTACAGGAGCCAGTTACCAAAAGAAAAAGAAATGCAAAGAAGGCAAAGTGATTGTCAGAGGAGGCTTTAAAATAGCTGAGGAAAGAAGAAAAGTGAAAGGCAAGAGAGAAAGGGGAAGATATACTCAACTGAATGCAGAGTTCCAGTGAGTAGCAAGGAGAGATAATAAGCCCTCCTTAAGTGAACAGTGCAAAGAAATCAAGGAGAACAATAGAATGGGAAAGACTAGAGATCTTTTTGAGAAAATTGGAGATGTCAAGGGAATACTTCATGCAAGGATGGGCATGATAAAAGACAGAAATGGTAAGGACCTAACAGAAGCAGAAGAGATTAAGAAGAAGTGGCAAGAATACACAGAAGTACTGTACAAAAAAGGTCTTAATGACCTGGATAACTATGATGGTGTGGTCATTCATCTAGAGCCAGACATCCTGGAGTGTGAAGTCAAACGGGCCTTAGGACACATTACTATGGACAAAGCTAATGGAGGCGATGTAATTCCAACTGAGCTATTTCAAATCCTAAAAGATAATGCTGTAAAAAAGTGCTACACTCAACATGTCAGCAAATTTGGAAAACGTAGCAGTGGCCACAGAACTGGAAAAGTCAGTTTTCTTTACAATCCCAAAGACGGGCAAGTCAAAGAATGTTCAAACTACCATACAATTGTGCTCATTTCACATGCCAGCAAGGATGTGCTTAAAATCCTTCAAGCCAGGCTTCAGTAGTACGGGAACTGAGAACTTTCAGATGCACAAGCTGGCTTTCAAAGAGGCAGAGGAATCAGAGACCAAATTGCCAACATTCATTAGGTCATGGAGAAGCAAAGGAGTTCTAGAAAAACATCTACATATGCTTCATTGACTACACAAAAGCTCTGGACTATGTGGATCACAACAAATTGTGGAAAATTCTTAAAGTGATGGGAATACCAAACCACCTTATCTGCCTCCTGAGAAACCTGTAGGTAGGTCAAGAAGCAACAGTTTGAAGTCATGGAACAACATGGACATGGAACAACAGACTGACTCAAAATTGGGAAAGAAGTACATTAAGACTGTATATTGTTACTCTGTTTAGTCCTGATGTTTATTCCCAAGACTCTACCTGATGAGGGTGAAAGAAGAGTGAAAAAGCTGACTTGAACTTCAACATTCAAAAAGCTAAGATCATGGCATCCAGCCCCACCATTTCATGGCAAACAGAAGTGGAAAAAGTGGAAGCAGTGAGAGATTTTATTTTATTGTTCTCCAAAATCACTGTGGACAGTGACTGCAGCCATGAAATTGAAAGACATTCCTTGGAAAGAAAGCTATGACAAACCTAGACAGCATATGAAAAAGCAAAGACATCACTTTGCTGACAAAGGTCCCTATCATCAAAGCTATGGTTTTTCCAGTAGTCATGTACAGATGTGAGAGTTGGACCATGAAGAAGGTTGAGCACTGAAGAATTGATGCTTTCAAATTGTGGTGCTAGAGAAGACTCTTGAGAGTCCCTTGGGTAGCAAAGAGATCAAACCAGTCAATCCTAAAGAAAATCAACCCTGAATATTAATTGGAAGAACTGATGCTGGAGCTGAAACTCCAATACTTGGCCACCTGATGCAAAGAGCCAACTCATTGGAAAAGTTCCTAATGCTGGGAAAGATGGAAGGCAAAAGGAAAATGGGGTGGCAGAAGATGAGATGACTAGATAGCATCACTGACTCACTCAATGGACATGAATTTGAGCAATTTCTGGGAGATAGTGGAGGATTAGAGGAGCCTGGCATGCTAGAGGCCATGAGGTTGCAGAAAGTCAGACATGACTTAGAGGTTGAACAACAACAAAGCTGTGTTGGGTCTTCCTTGCCATGCATTGGCTCCTTGTTGCTGCACATGGGCTTTTTTCTAGTTGCAGAGAGGGAAGTCTACTCTCTAGTTGCAGTGGGTGGGCTTCTCATTGTGGTGGCTTCTCTTCTTGTGAAGAACTGGCTCTAGAATGTGTGGGCTCAGTAGTTGTGTTGCACAGGTTTAGTTTCCCAGCATGAGGGATCCTAGTTCCCAGACCAGGGATCGAACCCATGTCCCCTGAATTGGCAGGTGGATTCTTAACCACTGGACCACCAGGGATGTCTGCCTTTTCAACATTTAGAAAAAAATAATTTTATTGGAATATAGTTGATTTACAATGTTGTGTTAGCTTCAGATATACAAAGTGATTCAGTTATATATATCCATATATCCATTCTTTTTCAGACTCTTTCTCATATAGAATATTGAGTCGAGTTTCCTATGCTATACAGTAGTCCTTGTTGGTTATTTATTTTATACATAGGAGTGTGTGTAGTTAGGCCCAAGTTCCTAATTTATCCTTCCCCACCAAGTTTCCCCTTGGGTAATCATTAGTTTGTTTTCAAAGTCTTTTGAGTCTGTTTCTGTTTTGTAAATAAATTCATTTACTGCTTTTTAAAATTAGATTCCACATATGAGTGATATCATATGATATTTGTTTTTCTCTGCCTGACTTACTTCATTCAGTATGAAAATCTCTAGGTCTATCTATGTTCCTGCAAATGCCATTATTTTGTTCCTTTTTATAGCTGAGTAATAGTCCATTTACATAGGTGCCACATCTTCTTTATCTATTACTTTGTCAATAGACATTTAGGTTGCTTCCTTGTCTTGTCTATAGCAAATAGTGCTGCAATGAACATTGGGATGCATGTATCTTTTTGAATTTTCTTCAGGTATATTCCCAGGAGTGGAATTGCAAGATCATATGGTAATTCTATTTTTAGTTTTTCAAGGACCCTGCAATTTGTTCTCCATAGTGACTGTACCAATTTACATTCCCACCAGTAGTGTAAGGAGGGTTCCCTTTTCTCCACACTGTCACTCGCATTTATTGTTTATAGACTTTTTGACAAGGGCCCTTCTGACCAGTGTGCAGTGATTTAGCTCATTTTAGCTATAATTTGCATTTCTCTGATAATCAGTGATATTGAGCACCTTTTCATGTGCTTTTTGGCCACCTGTATGCCTTCTGTGGATAAGTATCTGTTTAGATCTTCTGCCCATTTTTTGATTGAGTTGTTCTTTTGCTTTGGGTTTTGTTTTTTGTTTTTTTTTTTTTTGTTTTGACAAAAAGCTGCATGAGCTATTTGTATATTTTGGAGGTTAATCCCTTGTCGGTCACTTCATTTGCAAATATTTTCTCCCATTCTGTAGGTTGTCTTTTCATTTTGTTTATGGCTTCCTTTACTGTGCAGAAGCTTTTAAGTTTAATTAGGTCCCATTTGTTTATTTTTGTTTTTATTTTCATTACTCCAGGAAGCAGATCAAAGAGGACAATGCTGAGATTTATGTCAAAGAATTTTCTGCCTGTTTTCCTCTAAGAGTTTTGTAGTCTCTTGCCTTATATTTAAGTCTCTGATTCATTTTGAGTTTATTTTTGTGTATGGTACTAGAGGATGTTCTAATTTCATTCCTTTACAAGTAGCTGTCCTGTTTTGCCAGCACCACTTACTGAAGAGATTGTCTTTTTTCAGTTGTATATTCTTGCTTCCTTTGTCATAGATTGATTGACCATAAGTGTGTGGGTTGGTTTGACAGGCCTTTGGGAATCTTGTTTGTTGGTTAAGTAGGGGGATATCATTGGCTACTTCCACTCTGACTTCATAGTAGCAGCGTCCAGTAGTTCTATATCGGGCTAACAGTGTAGCTTCTAGGCATGTGTGTCTATTGAAGAATTGAATTTTTAACCGTATTTAATCGTATTTAATTTTAATTAATTTAAACCTAAATACTTCATGTGGCTATTTGGCTATATGTTTCTTACTAGATGGTATAGAGTTAATAAAATGGGTGGAAAATTCCCACAAGTGGATCTCTCAGTCACTAGGATTCCCACAGGTTTTTGCCAGATAGGATTAAGACCTGGCAAAGCCTGTCAGAGGCCTTATCTAGGTTCCTTGTGGGTCCCAGGTCCCTTGTGGGTCCTACCTAGGACCTGGCAGCCCTCCCGCCTCCTCATCTTAATTTTTTCAACTTCTAGTGAAGAGGAAAATTTGAAAACATGCACCTAGCTAGAAATAACCTCATGCTCATTCTGCATCTGCAACTTAGCTAGCTCTTTGCAAAGTCATGTAGGTTACATAGTTCTAGGAAGACATAAGCTTGCAACAATGCCAGGAGCTGAAACTTACCTCACTCACCCTTGTCAATTACTCAGCCCCTGTAATCCTGTTTAACCATGTTTGTATATAGGCCAGGCATTCCCCCCCTCCACTCCTGCTGTGTTATAACCAAGTTGTTCCAGAGTGAGCAGAACCCCTAGTTTGAACTGACCTATCATGAGAAACGCTGGACTGGGAGAAACAAAAGTTGGAATCAAGATTGCCGGGAGAAATATCAATAACCTCAGATATGCAGATGACACCACCCTTATGGCAGAAAGTGAAGAGGAACTCAAAAGCCTCTTGATGAAAGTGAAAGTGGAGAGTGAAAAAGTTAGCTTAAAGCTCAACATTCAGAAAATGAAGATCATGGCATCCGGTCCCAACACTTCATGGGCAATAGATGGGGAAACAGTGGAAACGGTGTCAGACTTTATTTTTCTGGCCTCCAAAATCACTACAGGTGGTGACTGCAGCCATGAAATGAAAAGACGCTTACTCCTTAGAAGGAAAGTTATGACCAACCTAGATAGCGTGTTCAAAAGCAGAGACATTACTTTGCCAACAAAGATTCGTCTAGTCAAGGCTATGGTTTTTCCTGTGGTCATGTATGGATGTAAGAGTTGGACTGTGAAGAAGGTTGAGCACTGAAAAATTGATGCTTTTGAACTGTGGTGTTGGAGAAGACTCTTGAGAGTCCCTTGGACTGCAAGGAGATCCAACCAGTCCATTCTGAAGGAGATCAGCCCTGGGATTTCTTTGGAAGGAATGATGCTAAAGCTGAAACTCCAGTACTTTGGCCACCTCATGCAAAGAGTTGACTCATTGGAAAAGACTCTGATGCTGGGAGGGATTGGGGACAGGAGGCGAAGGGGACGACAGAGGATGAGATGGCTGGATGGCATCACTGACTCGATGGATGTGAGTCTCAGTGAACTCCGGGAGTTGGTGATGGACAGGGAGGCCTGGCGTGCTGAGATTCATGGTGTCGCAAAGAGTCGGACACGACTGAGCGACTGATCTGATCTGATCTGATCAACAGTCAGCACTGCCCACTAAAGTCTGGTGTTATGCACTGTCTGTATAAAAACTCTGTAACTTCTTTGTTTGGGGCTCAGAGCTAGAAGTGTTAACTCCTCTGGACCTGCTGGCATAATAAACCTGAGTTCTCCAATTCTCTGAGAGCAGTGCTTGGTTTCTCCACAGACTGACTTCTGCAACATTTATGGAGGCACCAGCGAGATTTCAACCATGCTGGCCCCTTGAGCTGCCAGACCAGTGGCTTGACCAGGCCAGAGCAGAGGAACTCCAAGACAAATAAGGAGGCACACCACCTGACAGTTTTCTGGATTCTCTTTCTGACCAGGATTCCAACTCTCCAGATGGCCAAGCCCCAACTGGACTTATTGGAGGGACGGACCAACTCACCAGGAACACAGCCACATAATAAGGTTAAGACCCCAGGGCACAGAACCCAGTCAAGTCCCATCTCCAGATGGAAGAGGAGCTTGATCAATTCCTATGATCTTCAGTAAGAAAACCACCAGTTAGGGACCTTCCCAGGGAGGGGAGGTACTGTGACAAGCTCTGGCCTGAATGTGTGTGTGAGTGAGTGCCCTGGATGGTCTTGTTCCAGTGGGATTGTGTGACTTCACAGCCTTTGTGGCTATGGAGTCCAAGTGGGCCCTAACATGTGGTTTCAGGGTGACCTCATATGGCTCAACACAGTGTCTGTCTCTGGGGGACCCAGTCCCTCCCTGCGAGTCAGATCTGGGTCAGGGGTTTATACTGACCCATCAAAGCTAAGAGACCCCTAAGTTCTCCACGAGGATGTGGCCAGGTGAGCACCTGAATGAACTCTTCTTTTGAGGGAGCACCCACCCTTGTTTGTCTTCATGCCACCGACACAGGGCGGGATACATGAGGAGGGGGAACAACTGGTTACTGATTTTATTTAAAATTGTATTATGTCCAAACAGCCCTTTGCCTTAGGGCCCTCCATCAAAATTATTTTCCTAAAATTTTAAGCCTCACTCTCCCCTTCTGTCAGCTGACTCTTTGAACTAATGTATTGAAAAATTAGGTTTCCCTTGAAAAACTTGCCCCTTTTGCCAGACTGATTTGTATCCCTCTCTCTTGATTCCCTGAGCCAGCCTGTGTGGAGTGGCACACTCTGATCTGCTCCTGCACACTTTTGAATTCTCACTACAAAGGTACCTTCCTTTGTCACCTTTTCCTTCATAATCCCCTGATTCCCCAAGGATTTCAGGCCCTTCACCTAAGCAAGGAGTACATATACTGCTCTCTCCACCTGCTCAGTGCCCTTGAGATGGTCAATCAACCCAGATCCTCTCCGAAGATCTGCCTGAAGTTATTCCTCCATGAATCCCATTACAACGGATCACCTCCTTTCAGTTCTGACCCGCTGAAGCATTTAGCAATCAAGGCTGTCTTCAAGGAGGCACGTAATCTTGCTGTCTGGGAATATTAGGCCTTCCAGGAGTGGCGACATCAGTGCTATCTAGGATATAAGGCCGTAAGACATGGCCCTTCCCATGCACATCCCTCTCCCTCCTGGTCAGAAAGGTAGATTATATTTGTTAACATGATGGGGGTGGGGGGCAAGTTCCTCTAAGCCAGTGGTTTTAGATTGTATGCCTTTTTGGCTCTACTCTCCCCCATGGGTTACAAGGTGTCATGGGAAAAGGCTCAGATCTGCAAACAGGAGGTCAAGTACATTGGATTTGTCATTGAGAAAGGGCATCGGGTGCTGGGATATGAGAGGAAGCAAACCATCTGTTCAATACCCAGGCCAAGTACCAAGAAAGAAGTCTGTCAGTTCCTCAGGGCTGCTGGATTCTGCCAGATCAGATATCAGGCTTTCCTGAAATTGCTAAAGCATTGTACAAGGCACAGCAGGATCTCGTAAGGACCCCCTAGAAAAAGCCTTCAGGGAGATAAACAGACTCTTGACCAACGCTCCAGCATTAGGGCTGCCAGATGTGACATGGGACTTTAACTTATTTGTGCATGAGAAAAATCACACTGCACTGGGGGTCCTCATGCAAACAGTTGGACCATAGCAGCGCCTGGTCATATGCCTGTCCAAACAACTGGACTGTGTGGCCACGGGATGGCTGCCATGTCTCTGGGCATTGGCTGCCACTGTGGTCCTGGTCAGAGAAGCAGATAAGCTTATACTGGGACAAAATATAAATGTAAAAGTTCCCCATGCTGTTACTGTGCTGATGAACAGCCAAGGGCACAAGTAACTGACCAATACCAGGATGACTCACTGTCAGGGACTGCTTTGTGAAAACCCACAGGTCCACCTCGAGACTGTGCGGACACTGAATCCCACCACCTACTTACCTACTTACCTACAGAGGTGGGAACCCTCGATCATAACTGCAAGGAGGTCATAGATGAAATTTTTTTGAGCAGGCCAAACCTGATGGACACTCCCCTCCAGAACCCGGCACTGGAACTATTTACTGACGGAAGCAGTTTCGTCCAGGATGGATAATGCAAGGCAGGCTATGCAATAATGACAACAGATGAGATAGTAAAGACTGAGGCCTTGGTTGGCACAGGGGGCTGAGCTGTGGGTACTCAGCCAGTCACTAAGGCACACTGAAGGAAAGCAAGTTAACATCTACACTGTCTCAAGGTACACCTTTGCTACGTTACATGTTCATGGAGCCATTTATAAAGAAAGGGGACTATTAACAGGAGGGGAAAGGAGATCAAAAACAAAGAAGAAATCCTTCAGCTGTTGGAGGCAGTCTGGAAGCCTTCCCAAGGAGTAGTCATCCATTGCGAAGGCCATCAAAGAGGAACCAATCTAGTCAGCAAAGGAAATCAGTTGGCCGACCAGGCAACCAAGGAGGTGGCAACCCAACTGAGTCCCACATTGGGCCCTAAACCATTCTCTAAGGTCCTCTTGGCACCAGAATTGCCTCTGTCCCTGAGATATACCAAGGAAGAAGATCAAAAGGCTTTAGAGAGGGAGGAACAAAAGGAAAAGAGGGCTGGTAGAAGCTACCAGACCCAAGACTCTTTGTCCCCAGCAATATACAGTCCAGCTGGTGAAACAGCACCATGAGACAACTCACTTAGGGAAAACTGCGCTGGAAAGTTTACTGAGTTATTACTATTTAGTTCCTAAGTTCCCAACCCTGTGTGCCCAGATCAGTGCTAGATGTGTGACTTGTGCACAAAACAATGCCAGTCAAAGACCAAGACCCAGCCCAGGGGTACAGATAGTTGGGACACTGCCCTTTAAAGATTTAGAAGTGGACTTTACTGAAGTCAAGCCCTATAGGGGCTATAAGTATTTATTTGTGGTAGTCTGTGCCTATTTGGGATAGGCTGAGGCCTAACCCATGTGCACTGAATGGGCATGACAGGTGGCCAAGGCCCTACTAAGAGACATAATCCAGAGATGTGGGCTACCTCTCTTCATGGGGTTTGACAACGGGCCAGCCATTGTGTCTGAGATAATTCAGACCTTGTCCAAGATACTAGGAGTCAAATGGAAGCTCCATACTGCTTAAAAGCCACAAAGCTTTGGGCAAGTTGAGCGAATGAATCGGACCCTCAAGACTACGTTAGCTAAGCTCTGTTAGGAGATCCAGTTACCTTGGGTCAACATGCTACCCCTAGCCTTACTCTGAACCTGATGCACCCAGAGGTCCTCAGGCTATTCTCCCTTTGAGATCTTATATGGGAGACTGCGGGGAACGAGCTCCGCCCATGGCAAAGGTCATGAGGAAGGAGGCTTGGCATACGCAAAGGCGGGATCAAGCCTCAGGAGTCTCCCTGGAAATTCTCGAGCATCTACCCCCAAAACCAGAGTCTGCCTACTTTCTGCTTTGTGCTTTCACCTACACCTCAGACTTTACGGGGGGCTGTCCCCCACTACCTCTCTCTGAAACAAGAGTTAGCTTACAGCTCCAGTTAATAATTCCTGGGTGTGACAGTGTTTCAACCTACAAACTCCTTTGGAAGTCCTCTAGCCTGCCTGAATAGGTTTTCCGGCCACATGTGATTGCTCAGAGCCTCCCAACTGTGAGAGGCATGAGATGTTCTAAACTGTCTAAATACAGATTCCCTTGAGCAGTTAAAAGATTGATTAGAAATTGTATTGGTGAAGGGATTTTCACTTGTTGGGCCAATGTTTGCTGCTAAGTCTCCATATCCCTTACCTGCTGTGTCCTTGGCAGTGTATTGATTAATATAATTGGTGTAAATAGTAGCTTTAATGTTTGTAACCTGGGACCCTTGAGTTAATTCTTTTTTTTGTTATAGCCCACCACACCTTTGCTCTGTAGGAATGCAACTTTATCTAATGCTTTTGGAGGGTGGCGCTTGACTTATTACCTTTAGAGAAAAATAAGTTTTCTGAAGAAAGGGTCTTAAAATGTTAACAGGCCTCCGGGCCAGAAGATAATGCAAATCACCTAAGCTTTTGCATATGATAAGTTTGCAGGAAGAAAGCCTGGCTTGCTGCATGACTCTACCCCTTCCCCCATTATCCTCTATGCATAACTTAAGGTATAAAAACTACTTTGGAAAATAAAGTGCGGGCCTTGTTCACCGAAACTTGGTCTCCCCATGTCGTTCTTTCTCTTACCTTCTGGCTGAATTATTCAGCCTCTTTTCTTCACTGAATTTTCCTACTGAGCTATCCTTATTTCAGCCTCTTTTCTCCACTGAATTTCCTCACTGAGCTATCCTCATTCTATTACTTTTTATATCCTTAATTAACGTTTAATTAAGCAGCTGTTTCCTGATCCTCGCCGACGCCGTCCCCGCTTCGAATTCCCTGGATCCACCAGGGCTGGACCCCGGCAGGAGACCACCCCCAGTGATAGGAAAGCTCAAGAGAGACCCCCAGCAACTAGATGACCTGGAGATGTCCCGACACCTCCTGGCCCTGGGAGAAGTCTTATGTCATATCACCCAAGAAACTTTAGAAAGGACTCCCATTCCTTTTTGCCATTGGGTTCATCCCTATCAGCCAGGAGATGAGGTATGGGTTAAAGACTGGAAAAAGAAACCACTTCAACCAGTTTGGACAGGCCCCCATATGTTCATCCTGGCAACCCCTACTGCTGTTTAAGTTACAGATGTCACCCCTTGGATCCACCACACCAGAGTTAAGACAGCAGCTCTCCATGATAAGGACATCTGGAAAGGAGTTCAAGACTCCGAGAACCCACTCAAGGTCTGGATCCAAAATCAACAGTCCTGCTCTAGTCACTCTGGGACATGACTAGTCAACGCATGGCAGAAGCTTGAGGATTCTTCAGCCCTGTTCCAGTTACATCCTGTCAACTGGCTGGTTGACGTACGGTGGAAGCTTGAGGATCCAGTCATCAAGATATGAATGGGCTTCCATTGTCACCCTGGCCCCTTCCCCGATCGGCATTACTGTTGTGCTCTTTGCTATAGAACTAGTTTCAGCCACACCCCAGGACTGGAATTTGGGTCAGAAGCTGCTGTTAGCTGTCTGCTATCTCATCGTAGTGGGGAGTATCATCCCTATTAGGAGCCTGTTGTAATCACTCCCCGGTCAGCTATCCCATCCCTCCACCCCACCCCTTGCCTTCCCTTCTTTGACTAGGGACATCAGAGAGTCAGGGTTATGATGACACTCTGCTGAATGGGGCTGGTTATTCTACTGGCTTTGATGCTTTCTGTGAGTCAGATACAAAAGGTTGCCTTGACTACAGTCTACCTAAAGGATTGTTAAGTGGAATCAAATGTTTTGTATAATAGCGGTTTATATCCTGCTGAAAGTGAAAGTGAAGTCGCTCAGTCATGTCCGACTCTTTGTGACCCCATGGACTGTAGCCTGCCAGGCTCCTTCGTCCAGGGGATTTTCCAGGCAAGGATACTGGAGTGGGTTGCCATTTCCTTCTCCAGTAATCTTCCCGACCCAGGGATCAAACCCGGGTCTCCCGCATTGTAGACAGACGCTTTACCGTCTGAGCCACAAGCTTTGAGCTGTAGTGTATTAGAGAGTAAAACAGACCCCACATGTATTTCATGCATTCACATGACTAGATCAGGTCAGGGGGTCACTTGAACCTTGCTTTATCATACTCACTTCTCTTGCCAAGGAGAGGTAAAGGAAACTTATGTACATAACAAAACAACCTGTTCTATTTGTCAACAAGAAGACCAATATATTTGTTTTGACCCCCAGTTTCCCCCTCAATGAAAATTCATTAGAAATTTGCCACCTAGAAGGAAGACTCCTGATTAACTGAACACAAATTACGAATTTAGAACACCTGGTGTTGGTGTATTTTGATGTATGCCCTGCTGCTGACAAAAACCCTAATTCTAAATTGCAAGGGCTTATCATGGGAACAAGAATATACATTCAATGACAAATATATATGTAACCCAGCATGCCATAACACTGGGTGTTATGAAGATACCTGGTATTGCTGCTGGACCTGGCCCCTGTGTCAGTTGCTCAACCTTGGAAAATACATAAGCAGCTTGGGAGAATAAGGACAAAGTAGCACTCCTCCAAAAGAGAAATGTTGATCCCAAATGTAAGGTGGGGACATGTAACCCAGTCAATTTCACTATTTTCAACCTCAGAGACCCAAAATGGAAAAAGGGTCATCAAATCAAATCTGTATTAATGAGAGAGGTAGTGACTCAAGAACTGTATTGATATTCAGAGCGTTTCTGTTCCACTCCGGATTTCCACACACAAGCTCTTCCATTTCTTTTATGAAGAGATGGAAAGTGGCCACCCTCCTACTTCAGCCAAGACTAAAAATCTGTTTCTAGCCCTAGCAGAGACCATAGCCCAGACTTTGATGGTTACTTCTTGTTATGTGTGGAGGAACTAATATGGAAGACCAATGGCCCTGGGAACTAAAGTGTTAGATCCACAAAGACCCTTCAACAATTCAGAAAAATTCAAGAAGACCAGGGTCAGAATTTGGCATTTAAAGACTTCCATAATTGGCAAAAACAAAAAAAAACAAAAAAAACCTGCCTGACACGGTGGGGCCCAAATGATCTGGTAGGAAACCTCACTTGTCTTGGCCAAATACAACTACTCATACTTCTAGTTGGTGGGGAAGCCCCAACTATACAGAGCCTAATCCTCAACCTCTAGCAAGCTTCCCCAATTTAAATACCCAGTGGGATGACCTATCCACTGAAGGCCATTGACCTGCTCCAGATAGATTATACTGGATTTGTGGAACTAACGCATATTCAGTTTTGCCAGCCAACTGGTCAGGGATATGTGTACTGGGGACTATCCATCTCTCCTTTTTCCTATTCCCCCTAGCCCAAGATGAATCACTGGGAGTCCCAGTTTATAAAGAGAGAGGCCCCACCAAAAAGTGCAGGTCTCTACAGATTGGAGACTGGAAAGATGACGAGTATCCTCCTGAATGCATAATCCAATCCTATAGGCCAGCCACACAGGCAGAAGATGGGTTCTGGGACTACCAAACCCCAATTTACATGCTTAACAGAATTATCTGGCTCCAGGAGGTGATTGAAATTATTACTAATGAAATGTCCAAGGCTCATAATTTACTGGCAGAACAACAAACCAGGATGTTATTTATCAAAATTGCCTGGCCCTAGATTACTTACTGACTGCAGAAGGGGGCATGTGTGGAAAGTTCAATCTTAGTAACTGTTGCCTACAAATAGATGATAAGGGCAAGATTATAGAAGAAATAACAAGAAAGATGACTAACATAGCTCATGTTCCAGTCCAGACTGGAAGGGATGTAATCTGGAGAGTTATCTGGGGGGATGGTTTTCTTATCTAGGAGGATTCAAAACAAACCTTCTCCTCTTTCCTCGTCTCTTGCCATTATTTGTGAGGACAATTTCCAGCCTAGCTGAGGCCGTTGCAAACAGGAAGGCCACCACACTCTTCCTAGCACTGAAAAGTTATCAGCCCTTGAGCCAAGAAGCTCAAGAGGTTGATGCCTTTTATAATATATAAAGCTTTAAGGGGCATCAAGAGGGGAGATTGAAGAGGAAGATTTAAAAACTTGCACCCAGCTAGAAATAATCTCATATTCTGCTTCTGCAACTCAGCTAGCTCCTTTCAAAGTCATGTAGGTTACATAGTTTTGGGAAGACAGAAACTTGCAACAATGCTAGGAACAGAAACTTACCTCACTCACCCTTGTCAATTATCCAGCCCCTGTAATCCTGCTTAGCCATGTTTGTTTCTGTAAAGATCAGGCATCCCCTCTGCTGTGTCCTAACTGCTGTTCACTCCTGAGTGGAACTCCTAGTTTGAACTGGTCTATTAACAGTCAGCACTGCCCACTAAAGTCTGGTGTTATGCACTGTCTTTAAAAACTCTGTAACTCCTTATTCAGGGCACAGAGCTGAAAGTGTTAGCTCCTCAGGGCCTGCTGGTATAATAAACCTGAGTTCTCTAACCCTCTAAGAGCAGTACTTGGTTTCTCAACGGACCAGCTTCAGCAGCACTAGGATGTGGGCCCACAACAGCACATGTACCTGGTTGTAACTTACTCATCTGCCTTCAAGCACTTTGCTTTCTGTTATAGAGTGAAATTTGTCATATTGACATCCTACAGAACATTGGTCCATTTCTTTGATGATATGCTAATTGGACCTGACAAGCAGAAACTAATGACCATTCTATAAGACTTAATAAGGGTTTCTCTGGTAGCTCAGATGGTAAAGAATCTGCCTGCAATGTAGGAGACCCAGTTTCAGCCTCTGGGTTGGGAAGATCCACTGGAGAAGGGAATGGCTACCTAGTCCAAAGACTTAATAAAGCACACGTATGCCAGAGGATATGAAATAAACCTTGTAAAAAATTCAAGGGCTGGGTACATTAATTATGTTTTGGGTGTCTAGAAGTAGTCTGGTGCAAATTGTACCACTTCCAGAGAAAAACACAGCTGACTCCATATTGGATCTGTTCCTTTAGCTGTAACCTTTGTGTTCTGTTGCTGGTGCTTGGTCATGCTGGCTCTGGGCCTTGGTCTAAAAGAATGTTGCCTACAGAGTGAAAGGTGCATGATAGCCCATTCTCAAGACTCTGCCTCCCAGGCTTGACCTTTAAAGGTACAACATTTTCCATTCAAATAGAGATAAACTGTTGCAGAACAGAATAACAGTTGTCTTGTTGGAGGCTTACAGGAACATTATACAAGACCTATGTGGATAGCTGCAAGAATAAAGGATTATCACATCTTCTCTGGGGTATAACCTACACCAAGAAGTCTGCAACAACTAACCTCCCTTATTAATATAAAAGAAGCCTGAATTCTAACTCATGTAAGATGGTAGGGATACTAGCCTGCTATCTTTTCCATTGCTATTCCTTGCCCCAATAGCTTGTCTCTCAATTTGAGCTTGGACTCAGTAACACTACCACAAAGAGGCATGGTATTTGATGGGCCTCTGGATGTGTTGCCCTAAGCAATTTATCAAGTAACTCGCAGGACTCCAGATCTCTGCGGGGCCTCAGATAAGAGAAAGTTCCCCAGCAGGCCCAGGGGGTGGTGCAACCTGCCCTACTCCTCAGGTCTAGTGGCCCCACAAGCCCATTGGTACAAGGAGTTTCAGTGCTGTCTGAAACCTCCCACAAGCATCTTTTAGGAGAATCCTAGCAAATTCCTTAGCACTATGTCCTCTTTTGTTAACATGTTTTATCCATTTGAGAAAAGCTCCTAGGTTGCTACTGTGCCCTGTTCTTAGGACACGAATTGACTATGCAGACTCAACTGCCCAGGAATGCAGTGTTATCTGATTCACAAAGCTCTATAATTGAACCAGTGCAGCAGCATTTCACTGTTAAGTGAAAATAGTATGTACATTACCAGCTCATACAGATCTTGAAGTCATAATTAAAACATAAACATGAAGCCCAGCATTCTGTCATAACCGCTCCTTCTGTACTAGCTTTCCCTCAGACCACATGTACGGCCTTATGAGGAGTGAGGAAAGAAAGTAGGGTCCTGGTGTACCCTACAGTATTTGAGTATACCCAAATATGGTTTGTACAGTATGCTGACTTCAAGAGAAGTATTTTATAGCTTATCTCAGAGATGATACTAAAAGACAGTAATGAAGCCAAAGTCATTATAGCCTGCCACCAAGAACAGAGAGGAATCAATACTCTAAATCATTTCTAGTTACTTATACTCCAATACCCCACAGCCTCTACAAGAGCAAATTCTTGGTTGGGATTAAATGTAGAGCAGAAACAGAAAGTACTGCTTCATTTACCTGTGTAGCATCTACAAACTAGTCCAGACAGATCAAAACTAACAATAACTACCAGAAATCTGTACAAAATGCCAGAGTGTATCATTTGATAAACCTATTAAACAAGTACCAGAGTGCCTGAAGAGCCAGTGTATTTGGTTATTAACTTTGGAAATAGATGGCTATGTATCCTATTTTGAAAATGTTAATTCATGTACAGTGACTAATGGGTTGACCTATTGCATGAAAGCTTAGGAAGAACAAAATTGGAAGATTGGTGAAGTCTAGGGGAAAAGTTATGTGGAGGACTTCACAGAATGGGCATGTATGACAAATCCATGACCTATATCAATGCTCATCAGAGGACATCTATGGCAGAAAAGCTCTCAATAATCAGACAGACAGTACATTCTATCCTATGGATGTCAATCAATCTCTTTCTCCAGCTGCCTAGTACTTACTTAACAGGCCCATTTATGAAGTGATATGACAACAGGAAAGGAGGCTGTGATTGAGCTTTTCTTCACTGAGGTTGATCTGGCTTCTGCCTATTCTGAGTTTCCATGTGATAAAAGCCAAGGCCATGCTGAGCCCCTTATTGAACACACCATTCTCCCAGGAACCAGTGAGCCGGTTGGAGGCAAACTGATGCATTGGACACTTTCCATCATACAAGGAGCAGATATTGTCCTCTTGGGAATAGAAACATTTTCCAGATACGAATTTGCCTTTCCTGTGTAAAATGCTTCTACTGGCACTAAACAGAAGGCCTCATTCATTGCCATTCATATTCCATTCAAACCACTTCAGACCAAGGAGACTGCAGAGAAGGACATAATAGATTGAAATTATACTTACAGAATTCATTAGCATTATCACAAGCCCCAGCAACCCAGAAGCATCTGGCTTGACAACGTGGTAGAATGGCTCAGTGACCACATCAGCTAAAAGAAAATTACCTAACAGGATTGTTATACAAGGTTAATGTGTGACTTAAATCAGTGGAAATACATCGCAACCTCTCCCTCATAGCTAAATACATGAGCCGAGGAGCCAAGGAATGGAGGTTCACAAAGGTTCTATTCATTTCTCCCCTTCAGATCAGTTCAGTCACTCAGTTGTGTCTGAGTCTTTGCGACCCCATGAACCACAGCACGTCAGGCCTCCCTGTCCATCACCAACTGCTGGAGTTCACCCAAACCCATGTCTATTGAGTCAATGATGCCATCCAACCACCTCATCCTCTGTCATCCCCTTCTTCTCCTGCCCTCAATCTTTCCCAGCATCAGGGTCTTTTCAAATGAGTCAGCTCTTTGCATCAGGAGGCCAACGTATTGGAGTTTCAGCTTCAACATCAGTCCTTCCAATGAATATTCAGGCCTGATTTCCTTTAGGCTTGACTGGTTGGATCTCCTTGCAGTCCAAGGGAGTCTCAAGAGTCTTCCCCAACACCACAGTTCAAAAGCATCAATTCTTCGGTGCTCAACTTTCTTCACAGTCCAACTCTCGCATCCATACATGACTACTGGAAAAACCATAGCCTTGACTAAATGGACCTTTGCTGAGAAAGTAATGTCTCTGCTTTTCAATATGCTGTCTAGGTTGGTCATAACTTTCCTTCCAAGGAGTAAGTGTCTTTTAATTTCATGGCTGCAATCACCATCTGCAGTGATTTTGGAGCCCAGAAAAATAAAGTCTGACACTGTTTCCACATCTATTTGCCATGAAGTGATTTTTCCTCTCGCTTTTTAAAAATTGAGACATAATTCACAATACATATAAAGTGTACAATTCAGTGATTCAGTATTTTCATTAAGTTTGCGACCATAACCACTAATTCCAGAATACTGTCATCATCTCCAAAATAAATCCTGTACCCTCAGCAGTCACCTCCATTCCTCCTCCCCCAATCCTAGGTAACCACTAATCTACTCTCTGTGGATTTATTTGCCTATTATGGATATTTCATATGAATGAAATCATGTAATAGGTGGCCTTTTGCATCTGGTTCCTTTCATTTCAGTTCAGTTGCTCAGTTATTTCCAACTCTTTGTGACCCCATGGACTGCAGCACACCAGGCTTTCCTGTCCATCACCAACTCCCAAAGCTTGCTCAAACTCATGTCCAGCATGAGTTTGAGCCATGATGCCATCCGCTAATGCCATCCAATTACCTCATCCTCTGTCATCCCCTTCTCCTCCTGCGTTCAATCTTTCCCAGCATCAGGGTCTTTTCCAATGAGTCAGTTCTTCACATCAGGTGGCCAAAGTATTGGTGCTTTAGCTTCAGCATCAGTCCCTCCAATGAATATTCAGGACTGATTTCTTTTAGAATTAACTGGTTTGATCTCCTTGTAGTCCAAGGGACTCTCAAGAGTCTTCTCTAACACCACAGTGCAAAAGCATCAGTTCTTCAGCGCTCAGCCTTCTTTATGGTCCAACTCTCACATCCATACATGATTACTGGAAAAACCACAGCTTTGACTAGATGGACCTTTGTTGGCAAAGTAATGTCTCTGCTTTTTATCCTGATTGCCACGGGAAAATCAGATTGCTGCTAGCTAATGAGGGAAGGAGATCAGTTCATGTCTGCAATTCATGGAAATGGGGATGACAGAACAGATTTAAGAAATGTAGAGGAAACTATATTTCCAAGACTTTGTGACTGATGAGGCATACAGATTGAGGACAAGGAAGGACTCTTGACTTTGTCATTCTTTCTTTAATTTTTCTTTATCTTTTTCTGTTTTTTTTTTTTTTTGCTTTCTATTTTTCTATTAATTATTGGGAGAGAGGTGAAAAAATAATTGAAAACCATTGCTAATAATAACTGAGAAAGTCAAATTCTCAGTTTTGTCACTTTCATTCCTACATAACAGTCTGTTTTGAAACTCTGTTATTAAGTGCATATATATTTTGCATATTTTGCACTGTTATGTTGTCTTGATGATTGATCCTTTTATCACCATGAAATATATCTCTATCTCTACTAACATTCCTTGTCCTGAAGTCCGCCTGTCTGACACACACAGCCACTCGTTTTCTTAAGACTAGAGTTTGCATGGTGTAACTTTTTTCGTGCTTTTAATTTTAACCTATTTGAGTCTTCATATTTAAAGCTTATATGAACAATATATAGCAATGTATATATATTTAATATTAATATCATTTTTTATACATTAAGATATTAATCCTTTACTATACTTGTAGTCCAACTACTTTCCTGAACTACATCCCATCAATTTCTTGTATTAGTGGATTTTATTTATTTAATTTTTGGCCACAGCACATAGCATGTGGGATCTTAGTTCCCCTACCAGTGATTGAACCCGTGCCCTTGTTCATTGGAAGCACGGCATCTTAACACTGGATTGCCAGGGAAGTTCCTATTAGTGGATTTTGAAAGGAGAATTTTTGAAG